>NC_140086.1:13080443-13499191 GCF_964237585.1 Gallinula chloropus
GGGTTTGCCATGTCTTTCAGAGCATGTATTTACTGAGTTTATGGCACAAAGACCTCTGGTTTCTCTGCTTGGAGATCACTGTCCTCATTTCACTTTCTGTAACAGGTGGAATATTACTACTTTTTTTTTTTTTAAGTCTAGTTCAGTGTTGTGTAGCAAATTCCTTCATCCTGCGGGCTTGAGCAGCCAGCTGGTGTCAGACCCATGTGGCATTATCCTTTGCCTTTGTGAAAACTCATTGCATTGTGGTAGGGCAGAGGAAGCTGAAGTTGAAAATAGGTGGAATGCTGTCAGAAAAAAATTTTTAAAGCAAACCTATCATTGAGGACAAAGCTAGTTAACTGTTGGAGAGCTGGCCCGGTGAACAGCACTGCTGTCTATATGTTGATGCCTAAAACATAACAGGCTGTCGTGGTTTAGTCCCAGCTGGCAGCTGCGCCCCAGTCATCCGCCAACTCAGTGGGATGGGGGAGCGAATTGGAAGAGAAAAAGTGAGGAAACTCCTGGACTGATATAAGGACAGTTTCACAGGTAAAGGAAAAGCCACACACGCAAGCAAAGCAAGGGATTCATTCCCCACTTCCCATGGGCAGGCAGGTGTTCAGCCATCTCCAGGACAGCAGGACTCCATCACACCTAATGGTGACTTTTGAAAACAAACATCATCGCAATGAATGTCCCCCCCTTTCCTCCTTCTTCCCCCTGCTTTATCTGCTGGGCATGACATCATACAGTATGGAATATCTCTCTGATCAGTTGGGGTCAGCTGTCCCGGCTGTGTCCCTACTCCTTGTGCACCCTCAGTCTCCTCGCTGGTGGGTGGAGTGAGGAGCAGGAAAGGCCTTGGCTCCGTGTTAGCTCCGAGCAGCAGGAACGAAAACATCCCTGTGTTATCAGCCCTGTTTCCAGCACAAATCCAAACCACAGCCCCAAACTAGCCACTCTGGAGACAAAAAAACCCATTTATCCTTTCTCTAAAATTTCATGAACTGATGATTTCCTAAAGTGGTTTGAATGCTTTTTACCTCCCTTTGTCCCTCCATGATCGTTCCCTCAGTTCACTAAGGAAGCGTGCTCTGTTAGAAGAAGTGACAGCGTGTAAAAATAGCACTGCCTTAGTCTGCAGATCTGCCTGCTGTGGGGTTTCAGTTACATCTGCTGACTTGGATTTTAAAAAATCATCTTTTCTTCTGCTTTTTGCACCTGCCTGTGCTGGCGGTGCTTGATTTTGTGCTTTGGAGGCAGCAGCCATTTGGTTTTAGTTGGAGTGAGGTCAGCAGCACATGGGTGAGTGTGAGACCTGAATTAAGGAGCTTTTGACTTCTAGGACTAGAGGTGTTCCTAAGGCCGATAGCTAAACACAAAGAGGAGAGATACCTGAAGACTTTTCACAGCCTCTGTGGAAGCTGCCAGTTCAAACCAAGCAGCGCGTGTCCTGCTGAACGTTCGGTGCAATTGCACTTGATGTTCCAAGCCATTTGCTGTAAGTGTATTATTCCTTCCCTCATTGAATATTGCTGGCATCTAATCAGATTACATCGCAGTTCATCGCTGTGCCCAGATGAGATAAAGAGCTGTACTTCAGAAGAACATAAGGATCTTGAGTTACTGCCTTCTTCACACATCGGGCTGGTGTTAAGTGTTCATTTAGAGCCAGATTCATGAAAGTATGGAGATCAATGAGTTGGGCTGTCTAAGTAGGTCTGACCAGATCTGTCTTTCCACCTTTTGGAGCAGGCAGAGTGTGGTCCTTGGAGCAGTGAGTATCCCTGCACCCTGGCTGATAGAGCCAGCCTTTAGATGTGCGTCGGCTGGCAGCTTAGCTCTGGGATGCTGCACAGGTGAGGGGTTACTCTGCAATAGCATGCAGGCTTGTCCTTGTCATCTTCAGCAGCTTCAGGAATTCCCTTTTCATTACAGAGTCCTTTTCATTAGTGTGCTCCTTTTTTTTTTTGGACAGCAAGCTTGATGAGTCACGTCGCCTGCCTTTCTTAAGCCATTAGTGGGTGTCCCATTTGGAGCGAAGCAT
This sequence comes from Gallinula chloropus, assembly GCF_964237585.1. Classification (NCBI taxonomy): domain Eukaryota; kingdom Metazoa; phylum Chordata; class Aves; order Gruiformes; family Rallidae; genus Gallinula; species Gallinula chloropus. The sequence continues at coordinate 13,082,473 of NC_140086.1, forward strand.
TTGGATCTGCTCAGATTAAGATTTACATACTTATTAATAGAATGAGTTTGGAAATACATTTTGACTATAAATTTGGAAAGGGCTGGGGAACAGGCATGCTCAGGGATAGGGTTTGGTAGAGGACAGGTATAGTTGGACTTGTTGATCTCAAAGGTCTTTTCCAACCTTGTGATCCTGTGGTAAACAGTATTGGTGAACACAGGCTTCACTGTGACTACAGATGTTTAGCAGACCCTGTAAGTTTTCATTAATGAAATTATTTGTATTCCAAAAAATGTATTTAGTGGCCCTTGGAAAACAGAAGTGTGGTATTTGCTCTTCTAAGCAAATCTCTTTCTAATGATGTTTACTTTTGTGGCATTAAAATCTTGATGCAGTTTATAAAAACAAGCACCAAGCACCTGTGAAGAGGAGTGGATATTACTTCTTGAAAGAAGCCTTCAGAATCACAGCACTGCTGTCTGTGCTGGGAACACCACTGACGCAAGGGAGAGGAGGAGAGACCAAGCCAACTTGTGCTACTGACACAAACATGCTCAAACTTGAGGCTTTTGTTACTGGGAAACTCTTCTGCTTGGACTTGTACTGCTCTCTAATGCGATGTCACAGTTCAGTGATGCATTTTGTGTCTCTTACAAGTTTACGAATCAGTGACAGACTTAAGTTTCTCCAAAATGGAATCACTGCATCCTATGATAACTTCAACCTTCCCAAGGCATTTTCAGCCACCTGTGTGTGTGACATCTCTTTAAAAGCAGAGGGCCACAGGTGAGCTTTTCAGCATGCCCTGAAGGCTGACTAAACCCAGACTGTCCAAAGACCATAGCAGGGCTCAGTCCTGACCTTATTTAATACGTCAGACAGACTGTGTAGTGATCTCCATGGGCAGGGGTGAAACTGTGACCCTGCTTGTTTAATGGCAGTGCTCATGTTGATGCCTGTGGGGCAAGGATTTTGCCCAGTACTCTGCTAGAAGAGTGCTAGGGTAAGCAAAAATGCTGCTGATCAGAGGAATAAGCTAGTTGAGAAGAAATCATAAGCACTTTCTTGCATGTTCTTTAATATACTGACTGGAACATGGTCATAGTCTATTTTAAGGACTTCTAAAGCTGACAGTTGCTAGGGCAGGCTGTGGTCTAGGGATGGCCCGGGTTTCCTGTTCCTTGTGCTTCTCTATTGCTTTAACTAGCTGTCACTGCCACTGTTCTCCTGAACTCTTCTTCCTCCTTTAAAATCAATGTAAATGCAATTTGAGATCCTGCTAGTCCCATTCATGAACAAAGGAGAAACCACCTACCGCATTTTCTTCTCAGCGTCATCTGGACTGCATGGGGCTCTAGCAAATGAGACAACTTCATATCAGGCCTCTATAAATACATTTTCCAAGTAATTTGCCCAAAAGGGCACCCGAGTGAACGTTGCAGGAAAGCTGTTCCTTTGCAGTGACAACTGCAGAGATGTGGTGCATGAGAATGGCCTGCCAGACTGGTTTTATTAAATTTGGCTAATCTAACATCCTTACGTGAGTTTGACCTTGAATCTGCATTTGATGATCCAGTCTTTTCTGCAAGATGTGTAAATTAAAACTTTTATTTATTTGAATGCTTTAGGAAATGTGTTTTTGCTGGTTTGGAGCAGCAGCATTCAGAGGCGTTACCCAGCGCTGCTAAGAAAGGCTCATGGTAGCTGTAGGAATAAAGGTGTCCCATGTTCTTTTCCTGGCTGGTAGATACTGAACAACATCCCTCTGTTGTCTGCAGTTCTTAAGGTGTTTTTCCAACTTGCAAGCCTTACCCAGAGGCCATTGACATCCTGCAACACAGAGTGCTACGAGAGCTCCACTCTGAGGTTTCTGTTTCAGTGGGAACACTTACAACCCCTGTGCTGGTCAGTTTTTGGCAAAAGCTCTCTTTTTTTTCCCCTGTATGCTGTAACAGCCTGGCACTGATCCCATCATCTTTTGAGTTTCACGAAGGCATCCACATAAACATTGTTTTGCAAGATCAAGGGTCTGTGCCCCGTGTAATCAGTGATGGAAACTGCTTGCTCTTCTAACAGCGTGAGTTTGGATAAGGGTTGAGTAATGACCATTAACTTAAAGCATCCTACAGTTAGTCATCCTGTCATAGCCTCCGTGTTCAGAGTTGTATTTAATAATCTAGCCTCTGCTCCGCTCCTGCTTTAATCTTTGCTTGGAAATGGAAGCCTCTTCTGATAACTTTGAAATTACAAAAGTATTACACCCATTTTTCATCGTTCTCTCCCTTTTGGGAAAGAGGGAAGTAGGTGGCACACTGGGACTCTGCCCTTGAAGATAAAGATGAGCTCGTTAATAAGTTGGAGCCTTAAAGGCACTTCCTGACAGGCAGGCATCTTCTGAGCCGTTGGGGCTGCTCAACAGTGCACCGAGAGGAGGAAGATAAGAGGGTGATTGTAGTGGGTTGTTTGGAGTATACAGAGGCCATGCAGTCATACAGCTGCACATTTCATCAAATAATCATTTCCTTGATACATGATCATTATTAAATACAAGTATAATGACTCCAATAAAACAATTGAGTCTCTTTCCTACAGTCTCTCCCTGTTGTCTCTCTGCAATGTTGAATGACAAGCGAGCATCGAAAGAAAATAATTTCTGCCTTTATAGTGGGTTCATTGTAGTGTCGTGGTCCAAAGAGTTCTTTTAATTATCTTACATGAAAAAGGGTTTTGGTCTTTTACAGGCTTAGGCAGGAATAGGAGAAGCAGGGTAGGTGAGAGCAGAAGCACGTTTTGCCTTGCAGAGTTGCCTTTTACTTAGGAGTAATAAGGCTGATGTTATCACCCACTTTCTAATCAAATTTGACAGGAGCATTTTGTTAAGCCACTTTCTCTGAGTGGGAATTCTGATGAATACAGCTCTCGTCTCCGGTTTCGGAGTATTACTTTACACCGTTCCCAAGCATTGTTTGCCTTAATGGATGAATTATTGTAGATGTCAGAGAAGCAGATAATTCACAGCCTCGTTTTATCAACTGAGAGCCCAAGGCGCAGCAGTTCAACTTGCATATCTGCAGAGCCCAGGTCACCCACCCGCTAGACTCTTGGTTTGATGAAAAGTTTGCTAATGTGGCCTCAGTATTTTCTCTTCAGGAAATTCTGCTGCTGGAGAATGTCACGACGTTTTGCCAGGAACCTGCTTGTAGGTGAAGGGGAGATGGGGCACACTTTCACCGTACTCTTGATTCGCTTCTCTTCCAGATGCACTTTCTGCTACTAAGTCTGTGTGTTGATAGCACTGAAAAAGGAATTGTCTCTGCTTGGTCTTCTGCCTGCCTGGCTCACGGCTCTGTCCTTGGTTAAGTGGGCAATTGGAGCTGGTCTTTTTGAAAAGATAAACTGTGAATTAATTACATAGAACCACAAGGTTGGAAGAGACCTTTTAAGATCATCGAGTCCAACCATTCCTGTCCCATGCTAAACCATATCCCTAAGTACCTGATCTACCCTTTTGTCAAACACATCCAGGGATTTGGAGGCTGAAGCAGGTTTTGTATGACTGTGGCATGGCCCAGTGCAAGAAACTTCTTATCAGATTTTGAATACTCAGGTCATAGCCAATACCAGGACTTGCACACACATTAATGTTGCTTGTAAGGTCCATCTCTGTTTGCAGAGTATGCACATTGACTACCTGCTTCTTCTGTGAGTAAACTCCTACTGTAACATTGAACAATAATTTTATATAAAGCATATGTTGCTCTTGTTCACTAAGGCTGGCTGGCTGAGATTGTGTCAAAGCAGCAAATCCAAACTACCATCCCTTGTCATGTTTTGACAGTTTCAAACCGCTGCAGTGCTTCCCTTCAGCCAATTTGTGTAGCCAGTGATCCCACCAGCCCTTTGGAAACAGGAGCATCAGTGGAGTTCTGCTGGCAGGACCCAGCCCCTGCAGAAGCCCAGTGGCAGTGGAGATAAACCCTTTGCACTGCACGTATTCCTGGAAGGACTGCTGGATGCATCGCTAACAGCTGTGGTGCTCCAGCTCAATAAATCAAGGGGTGGCAAGAGGCCAGGTTTTAAAATTTTTTTTTGCCTTCTCAGGAAGTATTTTGATTCTTCACACAAAATATATTTTGGAACAGGGGAGGTAAAGCTCTGTTTAACCCCAGTGCTGTTGGAGTATTTAATGCATTGAGGAGGAATTCAGGTGTGTGAGGAGATGGGCTGGCACTGTCCTTCCTTCAGTCTGGTGCCTGGTTTTTGATAAGGGATTGCAGAGGCACTTCCAAAATGCAAATTGTTTAGGTATTACCAATGTGGTTCTTTGCAAAATGCTGCTGTTCCAGCATCCAGAAAGTCTGCAGAGGTGCATCCATACCTCTGTGTGCTGACACACCTGGGTAGGTATATAGGGATGCTTGGGCACAGTTCCTGCCGCTGCTGATGGAGTGTGAGGGCCAGAATTAAAAAGTGCCCTGCCTCTTACAAACATTCTCTTTCCTACACTTAGTTAGACACCAGTAGCATCAGCTTTTAGAGTGGAATTGGAATTCCACTGTGACTTCATTGTAGCAGAGTGCGTTGAATGAAGACCAGTTGGCACACAGCAGGTTTTCAGTGGGTGCCTGCCACCTGCCTCCATCCCTCTGCACGTGGTGTATGATGAGTCCATTTGCTGCTGGGCGTGTGGTGTGGTGGTGGCAGCCTGCGAAAGAGAAGGTTTTGAGGGGTAAAAAACAAAGCTCCCTCCTGCTGGTGTCCAACAGTGTTGGAAGGCTTGTGGCAAGGAGCTGTGGGGAACTCTTTAATGGTCCCGTAGGAAGAGGAGCAGAGAGGGTGGCTGGAAAGACCGTGTAGGGGGGGTCTGTTGCAAGCATTACATTGATACTTGGTGGTACTGTGGAAATTTCATTTCCAAGGTAGTTAAATTTGGTTTATTCTGAATTCGGTTTATTAGAAAACTCATTTTTTAATTGATTATAGTGAGTTATTTTGCAGAGGAACAGGAATCCTTTCTTGTAGCCATTTGGAGCAATTGTGTTCTCCAACGCTTCAATTTTAGGCAGGTTCAGTTTACAATTTAAGTGTTCTTTGGGAGGGATTGACACTCTTTAGGGAGGGCTAAGCAGCACCTTTCTCAGCAAACAGTTGGCAAGAGTTGCTACTTTAGGGGTCCAGATCCCTCACTGACCCTGGCACGCTCGGCCCAGATAGAGCCTCACCAGCCCTGATGCTCTGTGCAGCCCTCCCCAGGTCCATGATGACCAATTCAGGGTGCTGCTGGTTCACCCCTCCCAAGCTTCCCAGCAGTACCCCTCATTCCCCATCCAAAGCAGGCTCCTAATCCCATCTTCTGCAACACCTTGTTTCCAGAAGGGGCATATAAAACCTCCTAAAACTGTTTTTTTTCCTGCTTTTCCTTTGCTCTGTTTGAGCAGTCTTTACTCCCAGAATAAAATTACCTCCTTGTACTTCCATGCTTTTGCAAAGACGGATAACACGAAGTTTCAAAAGATGGGAAGAACCAGTGACCCCTCTCATTCCCAACAAGTTGGTCTTGTTTGTTGGAATTTTTTCCCCCAGAATTGCCTTTTTATTCCAGGCTTTATTTCACTGTTGTTTTTTTTTTTAACAAGGACAACTACCAATGCTTAGACCTAATTTTGTAAAGCTGTTTTGCTGACCTTGCCCATCCATCTGTGCCATCTGTCAAGGGGATATATTTCTACTTTGGTTATTGGGGTTTCATTTAAAATTTTCTTACCTTGCAATTTAATATTAATAGTAAGTGACCTTTGTTTCCTAGTCGCCACAACACATGGTGCCGTATTTCCTATTTATTGTTCTGAGGCGACCCTTTCTTTTCTCCTATAATGGGCTTAGGAAAGCCGTGCCACTTAACCACTGACAGTCCATAATGTTCCAGAATTTCAGTGAGTTTTCAACCTGAAAACCTTCCTTTTGCTTAAACTCGACTGGGAAGTGTGCTGGTGATGGCTGGGGAAGTTTTTGGTTCCTGTCTCCATCTCTGCCATTTAGTTCTGCTCCACTCAGCTTCAAGACACTTTTATTAGGCAGTGCCTCCAAAGCAAGCTGCTCTTTCTTGGGACAGTTTTTGTTGTGGACACTGTTGTCTTCCTCCAGTTGCTTTCTCTGTTACGTAGTATCATAGAATGGTTAGGGCTGGAAGGAACCTTAGAGATCACCAAATTCCAACTCCCTGCCATGGGCAGGGACATCCTTGGCTAGACCGGGCTCCTCAAGGTCCCATCCAACCTGGCCTTGAACACTGCCAGGGAGGGGGCAGCCACCATCTCCCTGGGCAACCAGTTCTAGTATCTTGCCACCCTCATAATGAAGAATTTCTTCCTAATATCCAATGTAAAGCTACTCCTTCCAATTTAAAACCATTCCCCCTCATCCTATCACTACATGCCCTTCTAAAAAGTTCCTTCCCAGCCTTCTTGTAGGCCACTTCAGGTACTGGAAGGCTGCTATAAGCTCCCACCAGAGCCTTCTCTTCTCCAGGCTTAACAAGCCCAACTCTCTCAGTCTGTCTTCATAGGAGAGTTGCTCCAGCCCTCTCATCATCTTTATGGCCTTCTCTGGAATTCCAACAGTGCCATGTCCTCCTTATGTTGGGGAATCCAGAACTGGACTCCAGGTGGGGTCTCACAAGAACAGAGTAGAGGGGCAGAATCCCCTCCCTCAACCTGCTGGCCATGCTCCTTTTGATGCAGCCCAGGATACAATTGCCCTTCTGGGCTGCGAGCATGCATTGTTGGCTCATGTTGAGCTTCTCATCCACTGGCACCCCCAAGTCCTTCTCTGCAGGACTGCCCTCTAATCACATTGTCTCCCAGCCTGTATGGATGATGAGGATTGCCATTGATCAGCTACACCTTTCCCCATCTTCTGTGTTTCTTTTCCACTTGCCGGAGTCTATCGCAGCTTGTGCAAGGGCAGCGTTGCCAGAAGCGATGGGTCTGGTGCTGGACTGGAGTCCGTATGCTTTACCCAGCTGCCCGTATGCAGCACGGCTGCAGCTCTTCAGTGGTAGCAAATAATATTATTTCAAAAGCTCCTTATGAAAACATGAGTAATTGGGCAAGTGACAAAGGCCTTTCTGTTTATCTTTTTGAACAATGGAAAATACCAAATAGCCACAATTCGTTCCAGTTATTTAGTGTCTTTGTTCCAGAGCCATTTCGTGGGCACAGGATTTAATTCTGCAAGAATGCAGGAAGATGGTGACTTGGTTTTGTGCTTAAAATAAATATATAGAGATATGTTCTTTAAATGGTCACATTTCTTTACTAGGAAAATATTTTTTACTTGTGCAGCACAATTTTTAAAGCCTAAGGAAGGGATTTCCCTGTATATTACATGTCTGAGGTTACTTTAATAGTAAGTGAGGCTTTGCAATAGATGCTGATACCTTCACTGCCTGGTGAAGCTTTGTACAGAGGGTGGTGTTCACACGGTGAGAACAGTAGGTTTGAGCACAGGGCCCGAGCAATTAGCAGAACCAACGCTAATCAAAGCAGCCGGTACCGAGGGGAGGCGGGTGGCGCGGATCACGCTGGAAAATGGAGGAATGCGTCTTCTTAAAAGGGAGAACTTCCGAGGCGGAACACTTGAAAAACATGATTCTTCTTGTCATGTAGTGCTCGGGAGCGGGGGATGAGGGTACAGAACAAATAGTGCCACCTTCTGGCAACGTCCTGGAAAGATGTGCGTTGCCTGAGATGGCAGCGACCTGCGGAACGGTATGCTGGCTGATGGCTCCTGTCAGTGATGGATGAGGCGATACGTAGGGTTACTTATGTATTCTAGAGGAGCAAAATGCTTTTGAAGCGTTGAATATAAAGAATCTAGAGATGGGAAAATTGGACTGAACACGCTCGGTTAATTTCTGAAACGTAGAAGTAAGTTGTAGATGACCACTCGCTTGCCAGGTTTGCTTCTTGGCTTTTGACATCTCAAACCCTTTTCTTTAACTCTTCTGTCAAGGAGTTGGGCCTCATGGAACGTAAAGCTGCTGGGAAGGACTGTGTTTTAATCGTGTTCAATTGCTCAGTTCTGGTCTCTGGATGAACAAGTCTTTCCCCAAGGTGGTAGATATCGCTGAGGTCTGCACGCTTAATAGTCTGGTTGATCCTACAGTTACAATGAATCTGTCTTACATTTGCTCTGGAAGACTGTACCTGCCTTCTGGTTGACATGCCTACACCACAGGCAGGAATCTCATCGGGGGTCTCAACTGCCTCGTGTTTTGTTTTTCAGGTGGTACCCGAGAGATTGGGTCTGCTCTCACCAGGATGTGTATGAGGCACAGAAGTATAGAGTCCAAACTCCGGCAGTTCTCAAGGTGAGTGGCTCTGTACCTGGCCCAGAGCTTGAGGTTCATCTTCTGTTTGCTACTGGGAAACACCTAAAGCTGTTCACCAGCACTGGCTTTCCAGCTGATCTCTGTCCCTGTCACAGAGAGCAGCAGTTGTTTTCTCCCCTGCAGCATAAGAGGTGTTGTGAACATGCAGAATTTCGCTGCATGTTCCTGGGATGGGGCTTGTCACCTCAGATCACTCTAAATGCTGCAGACTCCCACTGTCAGTTCCTGTTGCTTGGTTCTGAGCAGGTGGCTGCTGATGTGACTGACCTCTTTGTAGCAGGACTTTAAACTCTGTCACTAAGTTTTAAAGCAGCAGTGAGTATTGTGCTGCTTCCTCAGCTTACTGGAGAGCCCAAATAGCTTGCAGCCAAGAAAGAAACTTTGAGCAAACCAGTATGGGAAAGGAAAATTTCTCTCATCCCCTTTCTGCAGTTAAAGTTAGACTGGAGAGATAATGGGAGAGGATTAACTTGTGTGTAAGCTGGGCTATACATAAACAACCTACTTCTGTAGTAAGTAGTAGTTTGCACATGTGCCTTTTTTAACCAGGCTTGAAAGTTACACTTGACCTAAGGTGAATCAAAATGGTGCTTCACCATTTGCATGATGACCTGGGATGTTTTCCCTTTTAAAATAAAGATATTTGTGAAATTGGCTATGAGGAGACAACTTTAGTCTCTAATTACCCCAGAGTTAGCTGTTTAAGTGATTCAATCCCCATCTGATTAATTAGTGGAGCATTACTAGTGCCCTATCATGGACTCCTGGTTGAGAGATGAAGCCCGTTGGTGGGCAGGATGTTGCTCACTTGTACAACTGCTCAGTCTTCTCTTGCATATACATGTGTTATTTAAGTTTATAATCTTCATGGCTGCATGAACCTTTCCTGTCTCCAGAGTATCCATTTAAACTGCTCTTTGTGTGACACACGAGTGTGATCTAACTATTTACATTAGCACTGTTCTGCGTCACTCCTCTGGTTTACCCTCTGTTCCTCACTGTCCTGAATTTCTGCACAGTAATTCTGGTTATCTTGTGATGTGGATTTTCTTTTTTTTTTTTCTTTTGATCCAGTCCTTTCCTTTGCTTTCTCCAGCATAAACATTTTAATGTTCTGATATTTACATTGTGACACTGGTAGCTGTCACAGCAAAAAGTAAAAATACGCCAATATTGACCTTGGCTCTCTCTATAAGAATAGGGGCATCTGCAGGATTTGATTGCTCTTTGTGTTTTTTCAACAAAATTAGTGCTTTAATTGACTGTCTGATAAACCCACTTCAAGAACAGATGGAAGAGTGGAAGAAAGTGGCCAATCAACTGGATAAAGACCATGCAAAAGGTAGTTACAGAGGAAGAAATCTTTAATAGGAGTAAGACTCTAATATCAGCTTTTCTTCCTCTTTTCGTGTTTGTACGCGCTTGAGTATGTGTAGCAACTTTTCTCTTCTAAAACGCCCTCCTCCCAAAGTGCCTGACAAATTTTTAACCCTTGTCTGTACATTGTAGAAGGTTTAATTTGCAGGACCCCAAGGGATGGGTTATTTTTCTAGACTTTTAAGCAGTGACTAGTCTTAACTCTGTTAGCCCACAGTATGATCGCTATATGGTCTCCAGCAGTGCTGAGGATTGGGGATGCTGCATCTATCCCTGCAAAGCCCCAGTGTGCAGTTAAAAACTAATGTTATGTTTCAGATGTAGTATCCTCCAGAGAACATGCAGCCCTGTAAAACATTCAGCATGGTTATTTTCTACCTGATGCGATACAGGGATGTGCACCTGGGGAATGGGAAAGCTTTGTGGTTGGACACAGGATGCTTAGAGCTGTGCTGCTGCTAACTGCTCTGCTGGCTTTCCTGGGGGAATGAGCAAGAGGCAGCCAAGTCCTGAACAGCAAGAGCATGTTGGTAGATGCCTTTGGCTTTGCAGACTTGTACTGGGGATGATGGCCCTCTAGCATGGGTGCTGAAAGCAGGTTACAGTTCATCACTGACCCTTGAAAATGGAAGACTAGCTCTGCCTGAATGAAGCAGTATCGCCATCGTTTATTTTGGGGAGGGTGAGAACTGATGAGAAGGAGTGTGCTTGGCCTCCAGAAGAGGATTTGCTTCTTGCCCCACTATTACTGTGGTCAAATAGAAGCAGCTGAATCAGCAGCTCTTGAAATAAATTTCCATCTTGTGCTCCAGAGAGTGTTAAAGTGAGCAGGAAGGAGGAATGACCTGGGTTTCTGCAGGTAGGGGTGAGCCTGACCAAAGTGGCAGTGAGATTTAGGTTTTAGTGGGCAAACTTATGTGTGGAGGGTGCAGTTGGCCCTGGTGCAGTTCCTGTGCCCACAACCAGCCTGGTTCTGCTTTTTATGTCTATAGAAGAGTAGTAACACTGGCCATGTGTATATACATACACACCTTTTATCTTTTGGGTTTTTTTAAAGAATTAGTTTTCTTATCTGGTACTTTTTGTGTGCCTGGACTAGAGGTGGGCTATTTTGTTCTGGGATTTTAATTCTCCCGGGATTTTCAGCTCATCTGAAAATGAGGACAACTGCAGTGTGCTCCACTTCATCAGAAAGAGCTGGCAATGTGACACTTCCTTGGGCAAAGTTTTAGCACCCTCTCCCTCTGCCTGACTCTCATGCTGGAGAGGGATCACAGGATATTCTCTGCCTTGCCATTTCTGGATGCTTGTTTTTGAACACAGATGTTTCGAGAAACCTGTCATCTCTGTTTTCCATTCCTGAGAGTGGATGAGTCTCTGAAATGAAAAGCATTCTAATTTTGTACCGTGTTCTCGGTTGTTATTTCTGTAGAGGCTTTGTTTATTTGGGAAAGATTTTGGTATGTGAATGTGCTCACACCCTAAAATGTTACATTAAGCCAAAGGTATAGGCGCTACAGAATGTGAGTTCTAAGTTGCTTTGATTAGTGGTAGCTGTCCTCTTAAAATTTGTAATCTAATGCCTTGGAATGTAGATTTTCTTTGAAAAACATCCATTTTAACATCTGGTATGTTGATAACAGAGACTCTGTGGTTTTTTTAGAATACAAAAAAGCCCGCCAAGAGATAAAAAAGAAATCATCTGACACGCTGAAGCTCCAGAAGAAAGCAAAGAAAGGTAACTCGCTCCATACTGGCACTAAAACCCCCTTTGTGCTCTGCTCATTGACAAAGATTGAGCAGCGATAGGACTTTCTGCCGTAATGATTCGGTCCCCTGTAATATATTCCTGGTACGTACTTGAACACCAGGGTACAATTACTATGTGTCATTTAAATCATATTCTGAAGCTGCTGTCTAATGTTCTTACACAAAAGCCTTAAAACTGTTTGTACAAAGTCAATCATGTTTTAAAATAGAGTGCTTGCTGCTAACTTATTCCTGTGAGGAACGTTGACACCGTAACATGACTTGTGCAGATACCTGTAAAATTTTCTAGAATCTTTTGGAATAATATGAAAAAGCCATTATGTAAATGTTCTGCAACTATTAACATTTCTCACCGTTCTCCTTTTCTACCACCTTTCCTCCTCCTTTTTTTTTTTTTAGCAGCCTGTTATCTCCCAGACCTTACATTATTCCTCAGAGTGTGAGAAGGTGGCATGGGTTGTTGTCAGGGGGAGGGTACTTGGCAACCATAGAAAACTAAAGATGAGTAAGAAAAGAAAGGGAGTTCTCCACAAAGGCAACCTGTCTTTTTTAGCAGCTGATTCTCATGCTCCTCTTGCTCTCCCACCACCATCTTGTCACAAGAGTTTCATCATCATGTTAATGGAAACGTGCATCTCTGACAGCTGCAGCATTGCCATCATAAGGGTTTTATTCAACCCAGTGCAAGCCCCACCAAGCTTTGGAAAAATGATACGGAGCTTGTACAGAAGCAGACTTTCTGGTTCCTTTTCCTGGCACCGGGCTCTTCCCAGCCAGGGAGGATGTGTGCTTTGAGCAGCCTTCAGCCTGCAGGTTCCAGCTTGTGCTTCCCCTTCTGCCTAAAAACTGGGAGCCCAGGGATGAGCGAAATAAATGCTGGGGCAGGGACTTGCTTGAACTTTTTTAATTGTGCAAGTGTTACCCAGAACAGGTGAGCTGTCTGTAACTGTCCTTCCTAATAGGTGAGTCAATAATTATACTGGTAGAAAGCCACATGACTGGAAAATTGCTCTTGAGTTTTAAGCGACTTGAGATGAGGGATAAGGGAGGGCAAGATGGAAGGCAGCAAGAGGGATCTTAGCTCACTAAGCTCTGTGTGTGTGTCTGTCTGTCTGTGGAAAAGTTCAGTGTCTTAAATCAGAATAGTCATCTTTTGGGGGACACGATTTTTGTTGTAAGATTTTGGTTGTGGGTGATGCGTAAATGTTTCTCATTTTGTGTGACAAGTTGTCTGACTCCAGACCAACAGCTTTAGAGAGTCTGTGGCATCCCCTCTGTTTCTTTTCCTTTCTCCCCTCCTCTTTTTCCAGTCTCACTTCTTGTTGTCTTGTGATACAAACAACCCTTCAGGACATGCTAGGTGAGAGCTGAGCAAAACATGCCCGTGCTCTGGGAAGAAGGAACCATTTTTTGAACCCATTTCTGTGAATTGTCAGCTATCTGGCTCCATCTCTGTTTTATCCTGCTTCTGAGCGGGATAAATTTATTATTGAATAATTCAGTCTGCAATCTCAGGGGAGGACACAGCCTTTTCTGTAAGGTGGGAAGAGGAAAGAGAAGCACTTAAAGTCTTCTGGGAAAAATAACAAACCACTGTTCTCATACTGCAGATGCCAGTGTATGTGTCTGTCAGCAGTGGTACTGGCAAGTGGACTTTCTCCTTGGATTATCTGGGTTCTTATCTCCTTCCCCAGATGTGTGCTGCGTCTAGCGACGAGGGTCAGCACACTGGTGGCGTGTCCTCCTTCGGGATTAAACATCTTGGAGCAGGAGAGTGGAACAGGCCTCATTTTTACATCATTTTCATAGCAGCCACGCTATGACTGAAGTTCGGTGTTTCAGGGTTTTTTTAAATACCATTCCCTTGCTTATTTTTGCTGTTAGGACATGACTTTGGAGTTGTTAATGAACCTGCTCTATTCCTGTGCTGTCCCCCTCGGAACTGCTGTCACACCCATGGTCTTGGGGTCCAGAGCACAAACCCAGTAGGACCGAGGTGGGGTTAGAGCTGTTGCAGAGGGACATGTGCAGGGAAGGTAGAAACAATGAAGACTCACAGGTAGCAAGCACAGAGGAAAGGAGGAGCTGCAGTATTTTTGAGGTGCTTGAGAGTTGTTCTCATGACCCCTGGGGGCGAGAGACACGGCGAGGTGTAGAGGCTCATAGTGCTGTGAGAATGAACTCCCAAAGCTGCTGGCCCTGTGGGTTCCCAGCATGAGTGGGTGGCAGGTGGAAGTTCACCCTGGCTCCTTGCAAGTTATCTACACATGAACGTGTAAGAAAAAAAAGTAGCAGGTGCATTTTCCCCTCTCTGCCTGTTTTGATCCGTACCCTGAAGGAGTGAAGCGTTGGTCTGAGCGCAGTGTCAAGTGTTGTTACAAAAACCTTTTTGTATGTACCCACCTTGACATGCCAGGTCTGTTCCATGTGCTCTGTGGTGAGGTGTGTTGCTCCTGCTGTCACTAAGGGGTAAAGAAAAAAGTCAAGAAGAGATTTGTTTATAAAATGATAAACCTGCGGAAGTTGTTCTGCTTTAGCTCACAAATAACTTTGGGCAAGGAAACTCTTTGGTGAAACCGTCCTGACAGGCATGTGGCTGGGTGCATGGGTGTCTTGCTGTGTCTTCAGACTCTCCTGTTTCCCTCAGACTTAACTTTTTGTTCTGTTCTTCTGTAAGCAGGACCTGTCCCTTTGATTTTTCTGTTCCGTTACTGACTCACCTATGGGAACTTTAATCCAACCAGTCCCTTCCCTCCCTAGTGCTTCTAAGAATATTTTTGAATTAACCTTATGATCATCTGTGGGCAAGTGAGATGTTTGGTGAATTCTGGATTCACTTAAGTACTCTGCATGCTACTAAAAGTGTCCTTCAAGCTTTTTCTGCTGTGACTGGATGGGAAAGTGGTTTTCTTCTGCTTTGGGCAGCTTCAGATCTAGGAACTCAACCCTCTACTTTTCTCATTCACGTCATGGCAATGGTGCTCCCTCTCCCTGCCACGTCAGGCTGCATAAGATCACCCTTGTAGCTGACAGCTTTAGCATGCATAGCTGCTCCTTGCCTGCATCTCAGGGACATTTTGGAGAGAGGGCCATGGGCTGCGTGGCTTGGCCTAGCAGAAAAGCTACATATTGGGCACCCCAATGTAGTGCTGAGGGACTGAATACTTTGGGGTTTGCCTGTTCTCTGGCTTGTGCATGGTCTGCCTGTTCTGGTTCCATGTGGCCAAGTTGAAAGTTCAGGCTGGGCGTTACTTACCAGACATTGTGTTTGCAGAGTAGGTGTGTTAATTGGAATAAAGGTGTTTCCAAAGCTTGAAGTGATGGGGAAAACGCCAAACTTTCAAAACAAAACAAGTGCTAGGGGTTCTTTTTGGAAGTTTGTTGGAGTGTATCTGGTAAAATGACAAGTCTGTGTGTAACTGAAAGTCTTGCTTTTCAAAAGACCTTATAGGCATAATTTTCATTCTTTTTGTTGTCTTTGACTAAAAATAATAATTAAAAATCCATATGAAGTCTAAATGTACGTAGTCTGAACAAGATCCTGGTGCACCTCCCAGATCTATGCAGTCCCTGGGGCTGTCGTGGTGATCTTCAGGGTGCATCCTTTTCCTTACTCCCTTGTTTCCAAAGGGAACAGGCCCACAGGGCACGTTGCCCACCCCAGCATTGAAACTTACCTCTCATCTCAGCAGATGAAGCTGCGTAGGGCGTGGAACTGTATACATCTTCTAAATTGCTCTTTGTTTTCAGACAAATATTGGACATCAGAAGTCAGCCCAGCTAACCTGAGTCAGCAGAATGATTATGCCTATATTTAAAACGAATTTCATGTTGAGGTTTCTGCTGAGTCAAGACCTCGTAAGTGGATCCATAGCTGCTAGAAGCTGTTCAGGCTGTATTGAATTCAGAGAAGAGACAGCAGCTGTGGCTCTGCATGTACCCATTTTGGAAGGTTAACAAAATGCATGATTCTTAGTTCTAAAAAAAAGCGTCAAGTGACTAACTTAAAATTGTAAATGTCTGTGTAAAATCTGGAGTGCACGTTGGCTTTATTCTCTGCATTTCAGCTTGGCTCTCAACGGTTACTAGACAGGTTTCCCTTCTGCCTGTAACTTCACTGGTAGGTTTCATTTTCAGGTTCTTCATGCGTTACTGTGAGCAGGCTTTGAGGAAAATGTTTAAATCCAAGGGAATTTAGTGCAAAGGACTTAGAAGTAATGCTTTCAGCAAAATACCAGGGTTAACATTAATGTATGTTAACTTGAAAACTGAGTTTTATCTCTAAACCATTTCTAGAAGTTTCTTCAGAGTGCCATCGACGGTCGGTACATTTCATATTGTGTCCCACCAACTTTTGAGTATCCAAACTCACAACCTGCACTTTTGAGTATGCAGCAGGTTTGGAGAGTTTTCTTAACCTCTAATGAAGTTGGGAGAGTACAACATGATTATTAACTTAGTGTAATACTGCCAAAAATGCTCTTTCTTCCCCTCCTCCCAGTTAGCAAAGATGACCTGTTTGTGTTTTAAAGCCTTTGCAGCTGTTTTTGTGTTATTCTGGTCTTTGGAACTGTAATATTGTTATGGTCCTCACAAGGATAATTGCGCAAACCCCGTGACTCTTAACTGAAAAACACAGAGCTCTTGGATGTAATTATAACCAAGAGACATCTCAGTTCTTCATGTAAATGCTGACCTTCTCATTCAAGTGCTCTGTGCTTTTTCTGTACCAGGCACTTGCCCTGTCTGAAAGTGACAGGCTGGGGAGGGAGGACCTCTGGCCAGACCCCATCTCTGCTAGGAGATGGCCTTGTTCCTCTAAATGGATCAAGTGTGGTGTGGCAACTGAAGTGAGAGCTGGGACTTGCTGTGGAGTCACTATGGTACAACTCAGGAGAGCAGCTACTGAGGAGATTACCCTTACCTGTTGCAGGGAGAAAATCCTGGGTGGATGAGGCCATGGTACCTGCGGGGATTTTTTTGTGTTTTTTCTTTCCCCCTCCCTCCCTTCCCCCTCAAGCTTATAACACAGGCTCCACTTGATAGCAGCTCGGTGGAGACATGTTGCAAAGTCAGTGATCGGAGATACTTCCTTCTTTCATTTGTTTTCATTCCTTGAGTTTGGAATGAGTCTCCATAGTTCCCCTCTCTTTTTGACAGCAAGCCAGGTTTATTGCAAAACTTTACACATAACTTTTTGAAATTAAAATACACATATCATGGTTAATCTTTTTGATGTTCTTCCACATTGCATCAGCAATTAGTTTTTCATTTAATTAACAATCTATTAATGTAATTGCAGTCGAGAACATCAAAAAGCACTGTGGTTACCAGCGCAGCACCCGCCTAGAGTTTTGCAAGTTGGAGTTCCCTCTTCCCTGTGAGGAGATGAGCTTCGTGCCGCTTCTTGAGCAGAGCTTGACAGTTGTCTGTGTTGCGCTCTTTCTCCCAAGCACAGGTTTAACATGTTCTCACCTGGGAATCTGCAAGCTGAACAAAGTCCCTAAACTGGTTTAAGTCTCTTAAAATAAGTATGGTAAATAATTGAGAGTTTAATTTGACACAGCTCACCAGGAAGCAAAGCTAATGCCTTTGTCTTTATCAGCACGGAAGAAGCCAAAGTCGTCTAGTCCGAACTGCTCGCACTCTTGTCTTGGCGCTGATGATAATGTCTAAACTTTAGGAATGCTGGAATACCAGTTTGACTTTTTTTATTTTCCTTTCTGTGTCAATTTTGTGTCCTGCCATTTCTCACCATGCGTACCTCCTGACAGCTGAGGCTCTGGGTAAGTCTGTGCCATGCTGTAACCCCGGTGGCTGGTTTATTGTAGCCCTTCCTGTGGCCTCTTGATGGTGTCTGGTCTCCACTAACTGCCTAGACTTTAATTTCTAATGAAACTAAAATGCCGCCTAACCTTAATGAACAAACCATCCTTTGACTTATTTTCTTCTGGCATCTAATTGGAACACTGTAAAAGAAGAAAATCAGTATTGTAGATAAACCTCTGGTTTATTTTAGAAAGGGATTAACACGGTCTGATAAATCGTGTCACAGTTGGGAGAGGAGTTAAATGGAATAGACACGTCATCAAGGTGATGTTCAAAGAATTGAATATCTTACTGTTAACATGACTTTTAAAGTCTAGAGCTTAAAGTCCCTACTGTTGTTCTTTGTAAACCTGTGACCCAAGTCCCCCTTTTTTCTGAAAATCGCATGCACCTTTCTGAATTGATAGATGATAAATCAGTATATATTAAGCTTCGTGCTGGGAAGGGGTGGAAATCAGCATCACAATTGTCTCCTGCTGCCTGATCGCATCTCAGATCTGTTTGAATCGGAGTGCTGTTTCTGTTGTGTTGCCAGTGTAAAGTAGCTGCCTTGAGATCTGGGGAATGAAACATGGAGATTCTGAATTTGTGAGAAATAATCATACCTCCGCTTGTAGGTCTGATGGTTTAGATGCTGCCTTTTGGAGAAGCCTGGATTGATCAGATCGGGAGATTCTGAGCTGAGGTGCTTCAGCAGGGCTCCTGGAGCTGGGCACTGCTGTGCACCCTGCTTGTCCCCTCTTTTCAAACCACACTTTGTGTTTTTCTTGGTCTTGTAATTCAGTCTGGAAGTTTCCTTTGGTAACTCTCTTCTAAGGGACAACTTAGCATTTTTGAATGTCAGCACCTGATTCAGATGTCCAGTAGCCACGAGAAACAGATCTGTTTGCCAAAGGTGTCTGAATTAACCCCAGCAGTGAGGTTTTCCACCTTTCCGTAAACAGAGGTAGAATTCTTCTGTTCTCAGCCTAGATCCATATTGGTTTGTTTGTTGGCTCCAGTGTGCAGGATGTAAAGGGTTGTTCATCCCAGTGGACAGAGGTAGATGAAGCTCTTGTGAAGAAAGTGATTAGAGAATGAATGACTTGGAGCTCACTTTGGTTTGTACAGGTAGAGGTATGCTCAGCCTTGTCTCATACAGTGTAAATTCTGTCACTCTTAACATGTCCAACTGGAATAGTCAGGTTCTGTGCAGACTGGATACAGTGTGAGGAAGCACCCTTTAAGTGAGAATGTGGAAAATAATTTCACCAGTATTTGCTGTATTACTTTGTCAGTAACAGCATTATATATATATTCTATGATTCTATGATTAGCTGTCTGACTTGCTCTGAGAGCATCATTCTCCTTTGCTGTTGCTGATAGCTTTGCTAGTTTAAGTTGTCTTGTAAATTAGAGGCATGGAATTTGGTTGAAAATTAGATTTACCTTCAATTTTTCTCCCCCCTAATATGTTTGCCTTACTATTGTAACAATGGTTACTTAAGAGGCTGGGTGAGGTTTTCAGCCAGGATTCACACAGAACACTCAATCTGAGGTTTTAACGCATGATGGGCCTGCAAAGCTCTTGCACATCATGATAATGATGTGAAGCACCTGCTCTGGAGGGAACGCATTCAGACTGTCCTTGGAGTAGCAGTGGATTCATGGTAATGTTGCTGACTAACAGTTTGGCTCTCTGCAGTTCATTAGCTGTGACTTGCCTGTGTCAAGCCACAAGTCCCTGGGCCGTTGGAGCATGGTGCTGTTGGAGAAGTCAGTCAAAAGCTTCTGGTCCTGCATTTCTGCTGTTCTCTGCAACACCAAAGCTCCACTTTAAGAAAGCATGGATTAGAATTTCTCTTCAGTTTTCAAATTGTTGCCTTGTTCTTTCAAGTGCAACCAGACGTATTCTGCAGAACCATCCCTACATCAGGTTCATGTCTGGCTGGTTGCAGACAAGAGACCTGTCACTACACTTGATGCTTTTGGCCATTTCTATTGCTGATTGCTTTGGTGGGTCATTCAGACCTGTCTGCAGTTTGGGCAGGAGTGTCCTTCCAGGTGCACTTTTACAGCTGCTGCACAATGAGACCATATTGAAGCTATTTTCTGTCATTAGGATAGTTGTGTTGGATTGGAAATGTTTCTGAACGTGGAACCTAAAGGCCAGCAGAGAATAACCCATTGCTGATGTTCCTTGTGAACGTGTACCTTGTGGCCGCAGCAAAAGTAGTGCCGTCAGTTGTTAGGGATGATGTAGACAAGTGACCTTCCCCTTGTAATTCAAAGGGGAGAACTGCATTGCTCTCCAGTGGTCAATGTTCTCTTCAGAGATAAGTAGTGGACTCAAACTAGGGAAATCAAGGGTGTGTGAGGAGCAGAAGTCATCAGCAGTTGGCCCTCACGTCCTCGGAGTGCTGTTGAGGGGCTGTGCTTTGCTCTGCTTAGCGAAGGAAACTGGTTACATTGGGCAGAGATCTTGTCCCTCAAATTCCTGAGCTGTCTGAGTGCCATGGGAGACAGCTGGCGATTCAGGGAGTGGGAAGTCATTTGAAAAGACTTGCTAGATTGATGTCTGCATTGTGGAGCTTTCAAAGGATGTTAATAAACCTTCCTGCTCCGAGAAGATGAGTTGCAAGGAGACATCAGGAGACAGCTGTGCTCATGCCATGTGAACAGCTGACTTCAGAGCCTCATTCAGTGATTCACCTCAGCTTGTTTCCTCTCTGAATTATACCCTGGACAGCTTGTATGTATTCACTGACTACATGGGTGCCCCAGAGCCGTAGCATAAAAGCGGGTCTGTAGCAGTGAGGAGATGCTATGTCTGTTCCTGTCCTAACTCACTTAAAGAATAAAGTGGGACCTTTGTAGGGATACAGAGATGTGGGAGAGCAGTGCAGTTTTACACATTTATGCCAAGGAGTTAAAATAGGCAGCTTGAACATTTTCCTGATAGCTCTGTTGAATTGCATGAGTCACGCAGGTGTAAATGAGGTTTATTTTTGTCCCATCCTGTGGGTGCACTTGTTGCTCTGGGGCAAGCTGTGGTGCTCTGTGAGGTCCCCATAAGTCAGCAAAATTCCCTATAATGGAACCCTCTTTATGGATGGAGTTCTTCTGCGTTCAGTGTGTGTCTTCTCACAGCATAGGCAGTGCCATTAACGGGATTTACTGTGTTAAGTGCAAGGTCATACGGTGGAGCAGCTGAACATTCACAGTTGTTCTGCAGGGCTGAGCTAACGAGCATGTGATTTAGTTTGCAACTAATACCTTCTGCATTTGGCACATCCATGGTAGTGAGCCGGCATCGAGGTTCAAACAGCGGGAATTTATTTCACCTGTTGTGATTTCCAGGCAGGTCTGAAAATAAGGGGCCTGAGCAGTAATGCAGGTCGTAGTCTCATGAGGAATTTGAAAGAACAACTCCACTGAATTATAAAATGTTTAATGCCTACATCTGTTTACAAAGAAGAGCCTGGGGAAGGGTCTGAAATGTACAGAATGGTCCTCAAGCAGGAGGGCCCAGTTTGTGTCCTGGGGGTGACAAGGCGAGATGGCATAGGGGATTAGCCAAAACTGCTGTGACTAGTCGCTGGCAGATGCTGACTTTGAAAGAGGAAGGAGATGACTGCAACTTTAGGCTTTTTTTAAAGGTATTTACTTCCAAAGCCATTTTGTGCACATATTGTACCAGTCAGCCTGATCTAGAGGGTCAGACAGCAGGTGTTGCTGCTGGCAGTTTGGTACCCAGGTGGCTGTGGCGGTGGCCGTGCTGGTGTTGCACTGCATGATGTCATTCTTTGAGGATGCATCTCAGAGCTCTGCCTGTGGGTATCTGTGCAGTTTTATCCGGACTACACCTAGCTGTGTACAGAGGAGATTTAGATATATCCTGTCTCAAATGCCACTAAACCAACGTGAGTCTCTTTGCTTCCACCCCTGCTCTCTTTCCTGCGGCTCTGGCTGTGTATTAGTGCAGGGGAGCTGGTGACTTTGTCTTGCTCTGCGGTACTGAAGAAATACATCCAAAAATAATGCAAAGGTTTTCCTTCTCTGACCTTGAATCATCTACATTGTGTGCTACACACATTGACAGACTTTCTTCCTCCTCTTGCTCACAGCTTTACATCCTCCATGGAGAAAGTTTATTGTCCATAAAAATTGTTTTTGGGTAGCTGCTTGTATCTCTGTTTCTCAATGTTGTCTTCCTGGTATGTAGCAATGGTGGCATGGGTATGTTCCCGGTGTATTTAATTTGCATGTGATGGTGTTTCTGGGAGATTGGACACGAATTTGCATAGCTGAGGTTCTTTAAAATATTTCCAGTTATAAGCTGCATGAAAACAGCTTGCAACTGCAGCAGTGCTGACTCAGCAATGCTCTGGCTGAGCAGCAGCTTGTCATTCCTAGAGGAATGAAATTTTGGCACGGTGCGGAGTAAACATTTCATGCAGGATTAGGTACTTAACTGTCACAGAAACTTTTGGTGTTATGAATTGACTGTAATTAACACAGTGAAGCTTTTTGATTGCAAAATATTGGAATTTTTTTCTCCCCTCCCCATAGTCAAATGCTGGATGTTAATATGTATTTCAGATGTTGATAGTATTTGGGGGTTTGGATTTTGGAATGAAGAAAGCTGTTTTATCAGTTGCTTGTATAAAGTACTGGCATTCAGTGTTTCGGTGATGGCCCTAATGCCATCTCAGTGGGGGATTGCTTCACCCTACAGAGTTGTCGTTAGGAACTTGCTGAGCACAGAAGTAGGAAGGAAGTGGAATATACCTGGGGTGATTAGCATCTTCCCAATTAGTAAGATGTTGATTTTCAGTGAGGATGATGTGAAGGGTTTTTACAGCTAAAGCTATGAGAAAGTCCTCATGTGAAACGCTGTCTTTGGCTTGTTGAAACCCTTCAAGTTGATCTGGATTTCTATTCTATGCAAAAGGAAAAAAAATAAATGCTACGAAATGCTTGATTTAATTGGGAAAAAAAATCTCCCTAATTTGAATTAAGGGAAAATGCTGGTTGAGACTTGAATTACAAAAGCACAGTCTGGCAGCGATGGTGGCTGAGAATAAGTTCTTCCTCTGCGGAGATCCACAGATTTGACAAAATGTATTCTTGTTTGTTTCCTGCATACAGGACGGGGTGACATTCAGCCCCAGTTGGATAGTGCTTTACAAGATGTCAATGATAAGTACCTGCTGCTTGAAGAAACTGAGAAGCAAGCTGTCAGAAAAGCTCTGATTGAGGAGCGCGGTCGATTCTGTACTTTCATCTCGATGCTGCGGCCTGTGATAGTAAGAGCTCTCCATTTTATGTCGGTACAATTCACAGATTGGATAAGTGGCCAAAACCCTGTGAAAAGAGGAGCTTGTTATGTCCAAGGAATGAATCTCTAGAGCTATAGAAACTGGCCAAAACTTAACCTGCATCTCTGCCTAGGAAGTGGTGAGGGGTGGGCTCTTTCTCGCAGGCATTTGGAGTAATTCAGGGACCAAACGAAGACACTGAATGATTTCAAGATGATTAATGGAAAAACAGTGGGCACAAAGACTGAAGTGGGCTTGAGTTCCCTATGCATACCAACCTGAGACTGCTTTTTTTTCTTAACATCACATTTTAATACGAATCTTCCTTACTCCTACTCCAGCGCTGGGATTGATAAATGTTTCAAGACCTCCCCTGTGTGTATAATGACATTATCTGACAGATTGCAGGCTGCTTCCATGCGGTTTTCTGGCAGCTCTTTTCCTCCTACATGACAACTTTTTCAGCTCATTGAAAAGGTTTAAGTATATTTTCATAATCTCAGGTTGTCTGAAGCCCAGCGATGAATCTTTTGTGGCTTTGTGCGAGCATGATGCATTTCCAGAGGGCCTCCAGCATACTGGGAGAATGTTCCCATGCTTATTTACAGAGAGCATCAGTCTTAACAGAAAACGGTGGTTGGAGGAGTGGGGAGGTGATGGCTGAGCAGGAGGGGGCGAATTGCAGGCTCTGAGGACCTGGATGAAATTACCATGGTAGCTAAAGGATTACTATGGTAACTTACGGTGTGAATCGTCGGAATTAGCTGTTGATGTAGCTTGAGCCGGAATGAATCATAGATGCACTGATGCTCTGTACCTGTGTAGCACCTTCATCTCACAGCTCCCAAAAGCTAGCAAAAAGTATCAGTGTAACACCTGTTTAGGTTCAGGGTTAAAATCCTTAGGGCACATTCGTGAGGATACATAGAGGGGTTTAATCTTTTCCAACTGCAGCAAAACCAGCACTCTTTTTCTGAAGATGTCACCAAAAGAAGGCTGAGGTTTACTTTATTGGTGAGAGAAAGGATTTCTGGGCCTCACAACTTAGAGCAATCTTAAAGTAGTTATAAAACTCTAAATTAATATTTCCACCCCTGTTTTGAACATAGTGATTCCTAAATGGGCAGGGAAAAGTTCTGCTGGACATTCCACAGCTATCAGTCATATATTCATAGTCACAGAATCACAGAATGGTTCGGGCTGGAAGGGACCTTAAAGATCATCAAGTCCCGACCTCCCTGCCATGGGCAGGGACACCTCTCACTAGACCAGGCTGCACAAGTCCCCATCTAACCCGGTTTTGAACACCTCCAGGGAGGGGGCAGCCACCACCTCCCTGGGCAACCTGTTCCATATTGTGTTATGAGTCTGATTTTTAAAACCGAGGCTGTGATTAGCCTTGCTCTTTTGTCTTTTCAGGAAGAAGAGATATCGATGCTAGGAGAAATAACCCATTTACAAACCATATCAGATGACCTGAAAAGTCTCACCATGGATCCACACAAATTGCCATCCTCAAGTGAACAGGTTAGCTTTTGTTTCCTGGAAATTGTTGGGGTTTTTTGTAGCTTGTACTGATTTTTCTTTTGTGTCATGAGAAATATTGACTACTAGCATTTAGCAGCTTCATGTTATGTGCTGTAGATGCTTCACTGCAGCAAGGTCATTTTTAACGTAAGCAATTTTAAAAAATTATTTTGAAGTACCGACTGAGTGCTCCTGAAGTATTTGGTAAGACCAGTGTGAAGTGGTAGCAGTAACACTGTGAAGTGGGTGAAGATGCCCAATTTCTGCTGAGGGTACACGAGGAATGAATGTCATCTCCTCACCCTGTGTTTGAGCACCCCAGTCTTTATGTGGTCTCAAGATTACTGGGATTAGGTAGCTTGATGAAGTCTAACATTCGAGCATTTCACCATGCTGGCCTTAAAGTGCATAGGGAAATGTCTGTCTTTCAGTGACTCCAAATAGGAGCTTTTTCTCCAGCCCTGCTGTGTGAACTCAGTTTTCTTCTCACACCTTAATCACCAAATGACCTAGAAGTGCAAGGAGGGAAGCCCTGCTGTGCCTGAATATTGGATCCTCCATTATTTTTTAACATGTGACAGGTTTTCAGCTTTAAGGCTGTAGAAGGTTTTCACAGAATCACAGAACTGTAGGGGTTGAAAGGGACCTTGACATCCTCGAGTCCAACACCCTTTTTTTAAAGGGAAAAATCCCAAACCAAACCAGCTTACAGCATGGATACAATAAATCCCCAGCTTCCAATTCAAATCTGAACTTTCCTTCTGTGGTAGAAGCCCTAGAGTTGAAGGATGGTAGTTCTTGGGAAGACAAGGATGAAGCTGACTCCTGTGTAATACACACAGTGTGATTCTGGAAGAGAACTGAGACTGGGTCAGTTGGCACTGAAAGTTTGTAGCGGTGACGAATGTTGTATGACAAGCAGATGCTTTCTGTTAATAGGGGATTTTTTTTCATGTTCTTGATGCTATTGATTATCTTCCATCAGGTGATTTTAGATTTGAAAGGTTCTGATTACAGCTGGTCTTATCAGACTCCTCCATCCTCTCCCAGTACTACCATGTCCAGAAAATCTAGTGTTTGCAGGTAAGTAGGCTGGTAATACTTAATTTTAACCTGTTTGGGGGCAAAGGGAGGCAAGTTCAGACTGTAGTATTGATTTGTTTGCATACTTAAATCATAAATAACAACTCTTCATTAAATCAACCCCTCATGGTCTTTATCTGTTTAAATGTGTGACTGGGAATATTAAAAAGGATGGTCATGACTGAACAACTTTTGAACTCAAGACAACTTGAGGATGCTTTTGGTTCAGTTCTCTTGAATCCGTTTCAGAACAAAGAGCAGACTGTACTGATCGAAGCTCTGAGATTGTTCATTCATAATTTCCTTTTCTGTTTTTCATGTGATGACTTTTTAGATTATTCTAAGTAGCTGTTACTAATCAGTAAGTTAAAGTGTTTGAAAAGGAAAAACATCCTTGGCAATTACTCTATCAGTCTGGTAGATGGAAATGCTTTTTTGATACGAGTTTTTTTGACTGTTTAATGCTGTCTAATGCTGTCCTGAAATATGTTGAAACACTGGATTCTGTCTACGCTTTCTCTGTAAAAACTGTTTTCTCTCAACAAAACAGTTTATTAGCATGTTTCCCCAATACCCTGGTGTCTATATTTACTCTTTCCTTTTACTCAAAAGGAAGATACCCTATTGTGTATTCTGCTCAACACCTCTCTAGCTGCTCTCGAATGGTTACCTTTAAGTTTGCTTTATGAATAACGTACTACAGGTTCCCTGTGTATGAGCAAAGTTACTTACAGCATGTCAGAGCAAGTGAACATGACTTCTTCTATGTACCTACTTGTCTCTGCATGCAGATATATATAAAAAAAAGTCAGTACTTTTTTATATATGTGAGAAAACATGCATATTTAGGAGCAATGAGCACAGGCTTAAAGATGCAATATCCTGAAGCTGTAAAAGAAAATGGCAAAAAACAAACCCTGAAATCCATCATCTGTTCCTAATAAACCTTATCTTTTTGTGTGGTAAAATCTGTATGGGACATGGGTAAACTAAAGTGGACATCCCCTTCCTCTACCCCGAGCCGGATTGTACATCTTCTGTGTACATGGCGTGTGTGAACAGGAGGCGCAGTCCTCGCCCGGGTATCATTTAGAGCCACCCCTTCAGCTACTCAGTGGGCTTCTGCCGTGGAAGGCAGGAAGCTGCCTGCAGATTGATGCATCCTACTCATCCTGCTCAGCCACCCCATTGGGAAACTTCAAGGGCTCCCACATTGTGGCTGGCATGTTGTCACTGTCATTCGTGGATACTGGAGATTAAAAGTCAATCTCTTTGTTTGAAATATCAGGGTTTTTTTTAAATGGATACTTATTTGGAGTTTTAATTCTCTGATCATCTCTCCTAGTAACTAAAGCTATGTACCCAGCAGTGTGACTTCACTCAATATGCTGTCTCATGCTTCTTTTTCTGGTAGAAAGCTTTCCAGTGAGCCAAAGTTGTCCCAGGTACTCTGCAGCCTGGGGTTTTGGCCATGCTTTCCAAGTGTCTCACACATTGGCCTGCTGACTGACTGCAGCGGCATGCGTAGAGGCAGACTTCTAGATGAACTGCAATGCCTTTGGACTCCCTGTTAGAGATCCCATTGAAAATTTGGGCTGTGGTGCAAGAACAACATGGTGTAAGTCAGGAATAGGAGAGAGCCGTCAGCAGACATTGTTTGTGCAAGTGTTGTGCAAATGCTAGAGAGGGCACACAGCGATCCCTGCGTCCCTAACCTGACTTTGAGTGTTTATGGAATTTGATGATTTGAGTGAAATTCAAGGTAAAAATGCCATTTTCTCTCTGGTCACTAGGGATACTGCAGCTGCTTATGGTTCTCTACTGATATATATGTGCATATATATATATATTTTAAATTTAATTTGTCAACATTTTTTCTTTTCCGGTTTATGCTGCCTGTTGCTAGAGACATGTGGAATGTTAATTGTACTGTATATGGGTCTCTCCCCACCCCACCCTTGTGTCTTTTCCTCTCCCCTTTCCTTTCTTTGTTCCTTTTGTCTCTCACAGCAGTCTGAACAGCGTTAACAGTAGTGATTCCCGGTCCAGTGGCTCGCACTCGCACTCACCTAGTTCACACTATCGCTATCGCAGCTCCAATCTGCCTCAGCAGGCACCCATGAGGCTGTCCAGTGTGTCCTCCCATGATTCTGGATTCATGTCCCAGGATGCTTTCCAGTCCAAATCGCCATCCCCCATGCCACCAGAAGCACCTAACCAGGTACGTGCAAGCATGAGAACAAAAACCTGAGCGTGAGCTGGACTCTCTTAACTTGGCTCACTTTTCACAAAACAAATCTGGTGTGGTTTTGGGGTACTTTGGAGTCAGGTTAAACACTGAGAGTAAGGTTTGTCTCACTGCACCTCATCCATCTAAAAGTTGGGCCTCTGGCTGGAGCGATTTATGCTGCTTTTGCAGTTAGCAGTGACAAAGGTGGATGCTCCCAGGGCATTTGGTTTTCAAGCTGGCCCTGGAGGGAGCCTAGATGCCTAACTTTCAGATCCATAACACACAAGAAAGAGCAAGAAATCCCACCTTACAGGAGGGAGTAAATACTCACTTTACCCATTGACGTTACCCCTCAATATCCTGCACAGATTACATGTTGTTAGTATCTGGTGGCTGTTTACTGTTTAATAGACAAATAAGAGTGCCAGAACAGTCTTCTGGCAGCCCCAGTACCGATACTGGTGGCTTCAGCAGCAGAGAAACTGGTTTTATTCCTCCACTGAAAAGGGCCTGGAGTACTCAAAATGCCATTAGGAGTATTGTATGAAATTGGTTTTGCCTTTTTTTATGACATCCCTTTCTGTGGATAGGCTTGCTCTTTTTGACGCTCACTTGAGCACCTTGCAAGAATAAGGTTTCTGCATGAAAATGAGAAGTATTTTTAATTCTTTAGAGAACTCATAAGGATGAGTGTTTGTGTAGTCCTAAACACAACCAAGAATTTCACTATAAACATGAGCAGAACTTTTCCAGAGCATTTTTTGCTCTGCTGCTCTGTTGGTTACGTCATTCCTGTAAATGCTATAGCCATCCTCCAGCAGGTAGAGGTGTGCATGCCTCCATGGCATGTATCTTCCAGCACCTGAATTTTGTTTTGTTTTGGGTTTTTTTAACAAAGCACACAGCAACTGCAGTATTTTTTAAACAAGGCTGAACTGCTGTCTCCCATTTGAGGTCCCACTGTAAATCTTAGTTAGAATTGAAGCGGACCTAATGTCCTGTTGTTGAGCATCACTCATTTTTAATACACCCCAGGTCACTGGAGGAGGTTGTCCTTTAGTGTAATAAGTGTAGCTGCACTCCTTTCCACATGCTGGGGAGTAGATGGCAATGACAGCTTTAATCCTCACAGTCAGCAAGCAGCCAACAGTTTCAGTGTTAGTGGCTACCAGGCATCACCTCCACACTTAAGCTACTCCTAGACCGCCTTTGGCAGCACGCAGACCCTTACTTTTGCAGAACATGTAGTAAGTAGGACCCATAGTGAAATCTGTAAGGTGTCAGTCAAAACTACACCAGCTCATTTAGCCTTGAAACTTTCTGAGGGGAAGCTCAGTAGTTTTTTAATATATTTACTCCTTTCATTTTAATAGAAATGCTTTGTTTTCAAATGAATACATCTTCTGCCTTGTCCCCAATCTGGACACGTCAGCACTTTTTTATAGATGACGTCCTGGAGAACTTTGTGCACACTAATAAAATGAATGTTTTGTTTAGATTGGCTATGGCTAACCTAAGTGAAATGCAAAAAAGTAAATGAGCAATAATAAAGTAAACTGGAATAGTAACAAGGTAAGGAAGTTGACTTTTAAGATACATATATCAGTTATACATGCTAGCATCATCTTTGGTTTTCATAGTATCCACTGCACCTGCATAAAAGGGTGGTAACCGACATGATGATGCCATGTTTGCAGATGAGGATGTAACTTTGCAGTAGCCCTTAGCATGGAAAAAAACCCAACACCTCTCTTTGCAAGTTCCCCTGTTCATCAGGGGAGAGAACTTAGGCCGGTATCAGCTGGCAGAACATCCTGAGAGCTGATGGGAGCCACGCTGATCCACACCAGCTAAGTTCATAATGCTTTCACCTCATTTTAGAAACTGTCCATAAAGTTGCAAACCGATCCAAGCATCACTTGAGCTACTCATGAGCTGTAGAAGGCTGCAGCAGTGTGGCGTTGACTTGACAAGTGTAGTGTGTTGGTATAACAAATAGGTACGTGCTCTGTATGTCTCTAGTTCTGTATACCTTTACGCAGAGGAAAAGGTAACAGATCATTGCCTGGCCGCTTCATCTTCGCTTCAGTGTCTTGCTTTGTATGTTCAGCACTGAGTAAATCGTGTGTGTTGTGCTGACAGAAAATTGTGCTCGTGAGCTTACCGAGAAGCTGTTCGATTTACAGCGTTACTTCATGTTGTGTGTCTCTAACCAACTGACGGGTCTGCCTTGTGGTATTGTGCTTTTGAGGCTCGGTGGTGGGTGGGGAGGAGCAGCCACACTGGCTGCCGGCTGTTTCTAAAACACTGATGTCATTGTTTTTAGTAGTGACACTGAGACAGCAGAAAAGCCAGCTCTGGAATCAACAAAGGAAATTAAAAGCTATATATCTTGCGCAGGTGGACACTTTGCTGATGTTTGCTAGCTACATGCTGTGCCATCTACTGACAGCAGTAGTTTTGAAGGCAACAAAACCCATTTTCTTTTAATAGTAGATGTAAAAAAGAAAGGAGAGGGGGACCACGTGAAATTACCGCATTACGGGAATGAGAATCCATGAGCTGTGTGAAGCTTTTACACTCTCACCTGCATTTAAGATAAGCGAGTGTCACTAAAATTAAACTCAGTTTAATTTATTCAAAATCACAGTTGGGGGGAAAAATACCAAGCAAAGAATAAGTAAAGATTTAGACAAGATACAGTCTGTACCAGAGGCAAGAAAGCTTTTTGGTCTGTAGTTACTACATAGTAAGTCTTTACAGTTAGCCACACTCTGAGTAGAAGATAGGGAAGAGAACAGTTATAAATGCCTTTACACTGGTCTTTTTGCTGCAGCATTGCTGTTAACATCACTGGGAGTAAAAGCGTTTGCCCGTAACAGATAGCTGTACATGTGGAAGGTCACTGCAAAATGCTTTAATCTTAATTAAGCAAATATATTTGGGTATAGTTGAACAGCTGGAAGAGCTTCACAGGTCTCTTTGTGGAGCAGAACAATTTGTCTAAATGCCAGATTTGAGGTCAGCCCTTGCCAGCGCTGCCAATGGAATGTACTGGAGCTACATAAAGCCCTTGACAGACTTGTGCTGGGAGCTCAGAGAAGCTCTTGAGTGGATATTGATCATGGCTGGTGCTGCTAAACCTACACGTTGCCATATGTAGTAGACAAACTAAGGTCTGGAGGTATCTACCATTGTAGGATGGAGTACTGTGGTGGTAGTATGGTTGTGTTTGATTTCGGTCCATGATAATAAAAGGAACCACTGGACTTGGAGTGAGCACGCGTAGGAGAAGCAATTTTACAGTTGGATTTTAGAGGCTGCTTATGACTCTGTGGGGATGAAAGCCAGGGAAGAGAAAGAAACAGATGAAGAAGAGAAGTCCAACCTGTTGATGTGCTATCAAACAGCAGAGGATTAAGTCTTTATTGTTAGAATATACTGGAAGTTACTTTCCCTGAACAGACACGGGGAGGGAAGCTGAATGTGAACTTGCTTCTGCCTCTGCAGATTAGCAAGCTGGAAAGATTCTGCTTTTGGGGAGACACTGTTGCTTGGAATGGCTTGTAGTTTGAATAGGGGAAATGTAGTTACAGCTACTAGGTTTTCCATGTAGATTAAGAAATGCTCCCAAATCTGACCTGAAAAAAAACAAAACCAAAAAGAACTGAAATGCACCTATAAATTACCACCAAGTATTTGTTTCTCCTGAGCTTTCTTTTTAAGTGTCCCAACAGTTTGTCCCTGACTAGAAAAAATGGCTCAGTAGAGCCATGGAAGTGAGATAAATTGAGGAGGTAAACTTGAGGTGAGGTTGATATCCAAAGCTTTTTGGAAGGCAACTGAGACATCTTCCACTGACTGTAGAGGGGCATGGGACCAAGCGCTTCAGTAGGATTTGATCTCCCAGGAATCTCCCTTTAGTCACTGCTGAGGAAGGGAAGGGGTTAAGAAAGCAATAGTATATTCAAATGGAAAACCTAGCAAATGATGCAAGTAACCCAAGGTAACTGCTGTCATTTGATAGGTGAGTAGGTGGAAAATACAATCATACAGCCCAGAATACAGCTTTTATGTAGATGTAGATGTAGATGTAGATGTAGATGTAGATGTAGATGTAGATGTAGATGTAGATGTAGATGTAGATGTAGATGTAGATGTAGACGTAGACGTAGACGTAGACGTAGACGTAGACGTAGACGTAGATGTAGATGTATCTGTCTCCTTGCTGGGATTCATACATACCACACCAAGCAGCGGGTCACTATTAAAGAACAAGCCATGGCACGACGACTGAGAGACCAGATACCAAGCTACATATGTATAATGTACATTTGGGGAACAGTTTGTTACTGTACAGAGCTCACTCTTAGCTTTCTGCTGATGCTGTTAACTTTAAGCTTTTTCTCAGAAGAGATGGTTTGAGAGCAGAGCAGAACCACCATTATCGCAGCTGTGGGGAAAAAGAATAATCTCCCAGGGTTAAAATAGCCCAAATGAATGAACTGATTTTAAAAATTACTCCAACTAAACAATCATTTTAAAAAGAACTGGCTAAAAAAAATGTTGGAAAAGTGCTATGTCAAACATCTCCCTCCATGGGATGTGGAGTAGGAATTGCTCTGCTCTTTGTTTGGCTGTGCGTGTGCTCCCAGGGACGCGTGTGCTGGCGGGTGTGCATCGACAACAAGCACTCAAAGGTTTGAAGACCTTTTTGCCCAGGCAGTAGCTCTGTAGTTCCTGTTTTCAGCCCTTCGTGTACTATCTGCTAAGAAATGAAAGGTGGCCTGTGCTTCCCACACCTGGGTCCTGACAGTCAGGACAGTTCCTGCAGGCTGATCCCAGCAGCCTTTCACCTTTCCACCCCCATTTTCCTGACACTTTTCCTTCAGTATTCTTCTGTCTCCCTCTCCATCACTTTCTCACTGTTGTGATCCTGTTTTTAGCAAGACCAGAGACTCCTCTTCCCTGTGCCATGCAAGTTTCTCAAGATGAGGAGACCCTGTTGCCCTACCACCACCTCTTGCGTTTCCTTCAGGTGTTTCCCCCCGGCCTCTTGGTTCATTCCCTGTCTAGCTCTGCCTGCTGAAAATGGTCATGCTGAGTCAATGGGAGAGTCCTTCCATCTTTTTTTTTCACCTTCAAGACATTTTATTGCAAAAATAATTTTACCACTTCCAGTCTCTTTTCCCCATATGCCAATTAAATGGAACCATTCTTTGCATCTTCAGAATTTGCATTTTTGGCCTTTTCCCGTTTATTTGCTACATGCAGCTTTGTTGCTAATTAAACCTCATTTATGACCCATTTCCATCATTACTTGACATAATCTCTTCAAGCTTCTGGCTTGGAAAAAGAAATAGTCTGTCGGGTGTAAACTCCAAATTCTCACTTGTCAGAGCATCTGCAGAAAGCGAGGTGGTGTGATGCAGTATTTGGAACTCAGATCCGTCTCTGTCCTCCCATCTGCAGAGTCTGCAGTCCCAGGAGGGTCATCAGGCCATAAACATGAGGGTTTAGAAAGCATTTTCTGAAATTACATTTTTCTCTCTTGTTTTTTGTTGTTGCTTTTCTTCCCTGGCCAAAGTGCAACATTAATGTGAGTGTTCTCATGGGGCTTTTCAAACAGTTTCCTTTGCTGAGCTGCCTAGAATGTCAGGCAGAACTTAAAGAGTTTTAGTCTATAAGCTAATTTTCTGTAAAGTTTTTTCTCTAAAGATAGAAAAAATAGCTTCATCTCTGTTCAGCACACTGCAGTTAGCTCTGAGGGCAGTCAACTGCAGCTTCTGTTTGTTGCTGTTCATATTTTTAGAGGCTTTTCTCCTGTAGAAGATGTTGCATTAAAGCAAGAATGTGACAGGTTCCACAAAGCATCCAGCCACTACGTCATCAGGTGCCCCACCACATACTTTTCACTTCTCTCCTTAAATAGCTACATGTCATTTGTTGTAGTTTCTTCTAATCTTATGTTCACCTTGGCTCTTACTGCACTTTGAGTATCAGCCTTGTTAGCTGAGCTTGCTGGTACCCTAAAAGCACTTGACAGGTCACCCACGGAGCTGATCTCATGTCAGCAGAAGATGGAATGTGAGTTATTTCTGTAAAATGATCCACCACATCACATGTTTTCTTTTTCCACAGCCCTTTTTTTACAGTTTCATTTAAATCCATAGTTTGCTAATAAGCTCAGGGTGCCAATGCTGTATTGGCTTCACAACAGCCCCAACACACCAAAATCCTTACGGTGGTGCCATCCCATCTCAGGATGCTGACCATTAGTTAGACATTCCTTAAGCTCCTGGTGAGCAGTGAGACTACTTCTGGGTGCTAACAGTAAAATTTATTGCAAACTTATGCCAAGTCTGAGGTTAACTGATGCAAGTTTATTTCAGGTGAGATTTCCTTCCTCTTCAAAATATCATTCCTTGAAATCTGAGGTTTTTCTACACAAACTTGATACAAGAGGGCATTCCCTCTGCTGCCAGAAAACAGAATGCCGGGGATGTCCCTACGTAGACGTGCTTCACAGGTCTTGGACTACCAAAGGATGAGTTAGTTAGCCCTGATGGTGCTGAATTTCCAGACAATGACTGGAGGCCAGCACTGCCCTGACAGCTTGGCTGGTATTGGCCATTTCCAGGCACTCGCTTGGACCTGCAGAAACATCCCTGCTGGGGGTGATGCCCCTTCTTTGGGGCAGGTGTATGAGAGCATTGTAGATGATAAAATGGTCCACATGGTTACTCACCTTGGCCTGCACGCAGGTGATTGGGGTGCTGTTGTAGAGGTCTTACAGCAGCAGATGTACATAAAGGTGTGCAGTTAAAATTGGGAGAGAAGTTCCCAGCCAGGAGCAAAATGTTCGATGGACTCTGCCTTGCATTTTCCTTCCCTCTCCATCCAAGTCCTCGTTACTTTCTCTCTCTGCTGTTAAGAGGAGGTGGGTGGCAAGCACATGCCACCGTTTATGCACTCAGCAGAGTACTTGTACCTTCATAGCAGCTGCTGGGCAGAAAGGTTTGAGTGAGAGTGCTTTTGGTGTATGCATACTACCCACAGAGGCACATGCATACAGGTAATGCGCTTGGGAAGCCTCCAGCTGTGGTGAGTATCACTTCTTTCTCTGTTCCCTAATATTTGAACTCGGTTGAGCTTTTCACAAGTGCTTTTGCAGATCAGAATATCTCAGAAC
Source organism: Gallinula chloropus (assembly GCF_964237585.1). Taxonomy (NCBI): domain Eukaryota; kingdom Metazoa; phylum Chordata; class Aves; order Gruiformes; family Rallidae; genus Gallinula; species Gallinula chloropus. The sequence goes on from NC_140086.1 coordinate 13,117,155, forward strand.
TTGTGAATGTAAGTGACATTTGCTACTCCATGTTTTAAATCTAAACTTTTGTGTCCTTGAAGTACTGATGATCTGCTTCTCTGTAGAAACCGGTTGTCTCGGTATATTGCATGTTTGGGCCATAGGTGCCCTCAGCTCCCTCAGCTTCTTGCTCTGAGACAGCTAACAGAATTGAGATGCTGGAATTGCAATGAGGAGTTGAGATCGCTGCCTCGATTCCCTCATTGCCCCGCAGCGTGGCAAGTTCTTGCATTAAGCAAATGCCTTGTTTTGTTTCTTGTAGATTTCCTGAACATTAGCAATGGTTTTGAGCAGTTTCTAATTGATTTTTAAAACCCTAACCCTTTGCTTCTCTCATCCTTCCCTCTCTCCTGTGTGTGTGTCTCTGTGTATGTGCTTTTTTTTGTCTTCTTTTTTTTTTAATGTGTGTGGTTTTTGGTTTATTTTCCCTTTTTGGTGGCTTGTGTACCCTTTCCCTGCGTTGCGGTGCTGTTTCACGCTGCAGAATTCGTCCAGCTCTGCCTCTTCAGAAGCCTCTGAAACCTGCCAGTCAGTGAGCGAGTGCAGTTCCCCCACCTCAGTCAGCTCAGGCTCCACCATGGGGGCTTGGGCCTCCACAGATAAGGTGAAAAACTTCATCTCAAAGACATACAAACTTACTAGCTCGTTATCCAAACCCAGCAACACTTGGACAAAGAACACCCCAAACAAATGTGCATGGGACACAGCCAGGATTCCTCGCTGTGAAGATGAGAATAGGAACTGTTGCACGCTGCCTTAGAAGTGAAGGTGTTGGGAGAAGCCTTTAACCTAGCTGCTAGGGGAAAGCTACAAATCGGGCGTCATTTGTTAAGAAAACCTCACTGTCCACCTGTCCTGCTTAAAGACATTGTGGAACGCTGCCCAAACCCAACTGGTTGCCTAACAAAGAGCTTCTTGCCCAGGACGTACCGTTTGTGGCTTCTCCCCTCTCCCTCTCTGCACGCATGACACTGAGCAGCTGTGGTATGCTTCTGACCAAAACAAAAAGAAAACAAATGTTGGAATACATGACAGGGGATAGATCCTCTTGGAGTCAGGGGAGGAAGCGATGGCGGTCTCTATTCTCATCTGGTAAATCCTTGCTGTTGTTTTTTTCTGGGTTTTTTTTCTGGGATTTTGTTTTTCCTTTCCCTTCCATGTCATCACATGGCCAGAACTCGTCATTTTCAAAGGCGGGACGCTTTCCCTCTCTGTCCAGCAACACAGAATAAATGCCACCAGTGCAAATGCCTCCAGTGCTGGAAATGTTTTGTGTCTGTGTCTGCAGTGTGCAGGGTACCCAAATTGCGACGCCTTTGTCACGGTGTGCCGCTTTCCTGGACAGAAGGCAAAGCTGCTCAGCCTGGGGACAATGATGGCTGGAGCAGTGTCTGAAATTTGTTATACCCAATAACAATTTTCACACAGTCTTGCTTCTGAACCAAGCATTGTATCAATTTTCTGTTGTTTATTTGCTGCAAAGCTAAGATTTTTCTTTCTCTTGTTTTAAGATACAGACGTTTTCTCCCTAGAGCATCAGTCGCAGTATATTTTCATATTCATCCTGTTTATATTAATTTCTCTGTTTTTTGTTTGTTTATTTGTTTCGTTTCCAGTTGTCTAATGGGTTTTATCACTGTAGTTTATCAAGTGACCCATCCGTAGCTTCAGTTGGTGCAGGTCCTTTCCCTCATTTCCCGCCTGTCTCCCGCGCGTGGACTCGGGCTCCCTCAGCCCTCCTTCCAGACTACGTTCATTATTACACCATTGGGCCAGGCATGTTACCATCATCTAAGATCCCTAGCTGGAAGGTTTGTGTTCCTTTTGTTGTGGCAGTCCTCACCTCCTCATACCAACGGTGTGCGCACGGCGGTTGTTGCTTCCTTTCGCTCCCTGTAATTGCTCCTTGATTTGCTCTGTTTAATCTCACTCTGAATGAGCACTGCATGGTGATAATCAGTTAAAATCCAGTAGTGGATTATTTCTGAATGACTTTGTTATGGCACTGCCTAAAATGTGTTAAAGCTGACACCACCTAGGTAGGAAGGAATAGTTCAACTCTGGAACGGTGGTGATAGGTGGTGATAGCACTCCGGGCTCTATTCAGCAAGAAAAGAGTTTGTTTAGCACCGACAAAGCGCTCGCATGAGTGGGGGAAGCACAGGCTCGGCGGCCAGTAGGCTTGGTGAAGCCAGGTGTGGAACAACAGGATGTTCTCCCTGAGGCTGTGCTTGGCCCCCACCTCGGCCATAGGCAGGCGTGCTCTGGTAGATCCAGCTGGAGTGGTTCAAGAAGGTGCTCGTCATCAGGCAAACCCAAGGGACAGCTGAAGCTGTCCTGGCTTCACTTCACACCCAGCGTGTTTTGGGTGAGACCCTGGAAAGGGTGCAGTAACATCTTTGGGTTGCTCCAGCTGGATCTGCAGGGATCTTCCTTGGCATCAAAATGTCTCTGCACTGCTCTTCCTCTGGGAGACTCTGTTCCAGAGCAAGGAGAGAAGGTCTCCTGCCTGTGGCCTGGAAGCTTCCCAAGACTGATACGCAGTTGATAGTGGCTGCACAGCTCTTGGACACGCCTGTGGATGGTTATGTGATCCTCCATATGCACCATGGGGCTGCCTTATCCCCCTAAATTGAGATGCCTATTGCACATCCCCCTAATCTCTCTCTCTGGGCCACTATGTTTTAGAGCTAAATTCTTCAAGCAGAGTCAGCCCGTTAAAGCAGAGGTTCCTGTGTGATAACACAACCCAAATCAGTGGTGTCTGCACAGGGCGCTGCCGTGCGCTTCTTATACGTGGGGCTGAGACCTGCCAGTAAAAAGCCAGCGTGCGGTCTCAGCCCAGCACTGCTGAGCCTGCCCTGCAGCCAGCTGCTGCCAGTGGTGGGCTGCATGGACAGGCCTATCCCAAAAGCTGTTCCTTCTGGTTTTATTTTTAAAGCATCCCTTGCCTTGGTGAGGAAAATCTCTCTTTGCAGTGCGCTGGCCCCTGTGGCAGTTTGCATTTGGGGAGCTGCTGCTGAGCAGTGGTTCTGTGTCCCAGCACAGGTCATGGATCCATCCTGCTCTTTGTATGCAGCGTGGGGTTTCTGGACACCCTCAGGACTTCGCTTAATAGAGCCCTCAGAGAATCTAGCCCTCGTGACCTGAGGAGTTCCTGTGATTCAGAGTGAAGTTAGCCTGGCTTCCCTACAGATTGTTACTATAGACTAGATTGCAGCCAGTGAGTTAACCGAGAGATTCCTCGGAGTAAATTGCTCATCTGATGTGTATCAAAAACCTGCTCAAGCCTAATTTTTCAGAATGAAGACATGCATGACAGCACATAATGCTAGAACTTGTGTACCTCCAGAGCAGTCACAGCCAGGGAGTTCCGTGTTTGAGTTTCCAAAAACACAGGCCTTAACACAAGGGAGTTTCATTTAGGGCAAAACAGAGTGTTAAAAGGTTCAGTGTCTTCACGTGAGAGCCCGTAGGTAGAACAGGAAATTCAGACTCCCTGTAATAAAGGAGGTGGGTTTAGAAGTGAAGATTTTGAATGTGCTCAAAATTACTTCATTTTGGGCCTCATTCAGAAAGGCCTGTCCAGTTTGAAACATAGCCTCTTGCATTAAAATGGCCCTTTTGCATAGTTTTACTTGTAATTAGAGCACGATTGCTGACGAAAGCTGTCACTAATGAGCGCCTTTCTTTAGGACTGGGCCAAACCAGGCCCGTACGATCAGCCAATGGTGAACACACTGCAGCGCCGCAAAGAAAAGCGCGAACCAGATCTCAGCAACGGAGGAGCTCAGAGCGGAGCGGCCGTGGCCCCTGAGGAGGCCCAGAGACCTCGGAGCATGACAGTGTCGGCTGCCACAAGGGTGAAGCACTCGTTTTGAATGTGCTGTTTGGTGCAAAGGAAGTGGCTGTGCTTCACACTGGGACATGTTTATCTGACAAGCGGGACTGGTGGGGCATTGGGGTGGTCAGTGGGAGTGACGTGAGCTCAAGAGTAGGTGCCGTTGGGTTTTGGTGTTGGTAGAGCAGAGCAATGGCACCCAAAGAAGCGCCTGCTTCTTTGGAGCCCTAGAAGATGGCCAGACGTGATGCTGGTGGGTTGCAATGGTGACAAGCTCTGCTTGGGAAGAGGCAGCTAAAAGTGGGTGAGGGCTGATGAACCCTTCTGGCTGTAACGAGTCTCCTTCCTGTGTGCCCAGCAGGGTGAGGAGATGGAGGCCTGTGAGGAGCTGGCGCTTGCTCTCACCAGAGGGCTGCAGCTGGACACCCAGAGGAGCAGTCGGGATTCCCTGCAGTGCTCCAGTGGCTACAGCACCCAGACAACAACTCCGTGCTGTTCGGAGGACACAATCCCATCTCAAGGTACCCACCCAAGAGATCCTTCCCAGAGTGTTTGCCATCGTACACTTGCCCCTCAGTGCCAGGGAGCCCCGTTCCAGAAGCTGTCACTCACTGGCTTTGTAGTCAGCTGGGGAGAAAGGGCTGGACGTGGCTGTTGTGAAGCTTTTTCCCAGCTTGGAATGCAGCCTGGGTTTATTAACTGAAGAGAAAATGGGATTGCTGCGCAGTGCGCTGTATGGTCACATTTTCTTGTGCATTACTGGAATGAGTCTTAGCTTAAGGATGCACCATTTCAAAGATGATGCTGGAATCATCATGGGTTAAGCAGAATGACACTTCTTGTGGTAGCAGTATCCTTTCAGAGCTGTTGTTTTAGCAAATACATACTCAGGAGCACTGATTTCTTGCCCTGTCAGTACTCTGAATCTGCTCTTGGTTTCCCTTTATGACCTTCTATTTCCTAAGCAGAAATTGTCATCGTTGGGAAAAGAATCTCTCGGAGACCTTAACTTGGGCGTACCTGGGAAGCTGCCATAAGGTGCTGGGTTTGGTACCCTGTGTCAGAACCAGCAGCGGGCTGGGAGGGACCGAGTTTCTTGTTTGCAGCTCAGCCACCGCCTTGTTTGCTCCGCTGAGGTCGGTAGCACTGCGCAGTCACATGAAGCCGTGGGGCTTGCAGAGGGCCTGGTACCTGGAAAGGAAGGAGTCCAATGCAGTTAATAAAGCTGCTGCTGACAGAGCTGACAGCTGGGATTTGTTTTGTTTGCAAAACAAGCACATTTGCTGCTGACATCACGGGTACACGGTCCCCTGGGCCTGCATTGCCTACTGTGGAGCGCACTGGTTTAGTCACTGACTGTTTTAAGTATTTCTAGCTACAAGCAGTAGCATATGGCTTGTGGGATGCTGGTTTGGGTATCTTAATGTTGGCAACAAACACTGAGTCTTCATTACTTAATTGGTTCTTTCCCGAGGAGGTGACGAATGTGTTCAGTCCTCATTCCCAGGAGACGGAGGTGGGCACCCTGCGGGGTGAGCTGTGGTGCTGCCTTCAGCCATGCAGGCCGAGACGCTTCGTCACTGCCTCTCACTTTCCTTCCTCCTGAAAGTCAAACTTCTCTTAATCTCTTAATTCTCTTGCTATGAGCCAGCAGTGGCTAGGAAGGCCAATGGCATCTTGGCTTGTATCAAAAACAGGGTGGCCAGTAGGTCTAGGGAGGTGACTGTGCCCCTGTACTCAGGATTGGTGAGGCTGCACCTCGAGTACTGTGTGCAGTTCTGAGCTCCTCACCATTGAGGTCCTTGAGCGAGTCCAGAGAAGGGCAACCAGGCTGGTGAAGGGGCCAGAGGGCAAATCCTATGAGGGGCGGCTGAGGGAGCTGGGGATGTTTAGCCTGGAGAAGAGGAGGCTGAGGGGAGACCTTATCACCACCTACAGTTACCTGAAGGGAGGTTATAGAGAGGTGGGTGATGGTCTCTTCAGCCAGGTGACAGGAGATAGGACAAGGGGAAATGGCACTACGCTGTGCCAGGGCAAGGTCAGATCAGATGTTAGGAAAAAATTTTTCACTGAAAGAGCTGTCAGGGCCTGGAACAGGCTGCCCAGGGAGGGGGTTGAGTCAGCATCCCTGGGTGTGTTTAATAAAAGGGCAGATGAGTTACTTAGGGATTGGTTTAGCATAGGATGGGAACGGTTGGACTCTATGATCTTAAAGGTCTTTTCCAACCTTATGATTCTGTGATCACTCCCGACCTCCAGCTTTTTTGGCTCTATATACTTCTTTGGTTCTGCATACTTCAGACGCACTGGTGTGACTCGGCTGCCTTCTCCAGCCTGCCCCTAACTCTTACCTTTTGGCATCAGTTTCAGATTATGATTATTTCTCTGTGAGTGGTGACCAGGAGGCAGAACAACAAGAGTTTGACAAATCTTCCACTATCCCGAGAAACAGTGACATCAGCCAGTCCTATCGCAGAATGTTTCAAACCAAGCGTCCTGCTTCCACCGCAGGTCTGCCAACCACCCTCGGACCGGTCATAGTCACCCCCGGCGTCGCCACCATCAGACGGACCCCTTCCACCAAGCCCTCGGTCAGACGCGGCACCATAGGGGGAGGCCCGATTCCCATCAAGACGCCAGTGATTCCTGTCAAAACACCAACTGTCCCCGATATCCCGGGGGGGCTGCCGGGCGCCCTCGCTGGGACAGAAGAGTGTCCCGAGCAAAGTCCCGACTCTCTGGCAACCGGAGACGGTGGGCAAGGTGTCACCGGCATGCCCTCGTCCTCATGGAGCGGGCAAGCGTCAGTCAACCCTCCGCCGTCGAGCCAGAAACTGAACGCTGCCGATGAGCAGAGACAAGCGGTTCCTGAGAGCGAGGGGGAAGAGAGCGACCGGGACGGCGTCGGCACCCTCACGCCCACGGACCAGCCGGAGCTCGATCCCGGGGAGCTGAGCCCCGGGGACGTCCCGCAGGGTGAAGATATGCTGAACGCCATTCGGCGTGGGGTCAAACTGAAGAAGACGACCACGAATGATCGCTCGGCACCTCGCATTTCCTAGGAGCGGGAAAGCTGCCGGAGTACCAGCTGCCGAGGAGGAACTGTGAGAAAACTAATTTGTCTCTATCCATTCCAATCTGTAATCAATGAATTTTTTAAGATACTCGGTAACAGACAGTCTGGAAGTACTCTAGAAGAGAAAACAAGGTGAAAGAGCGTAGTAAGACATAATCTTCACTGGTGTTTTAATTTGTAAATATATCAATGATTTTTGTTTCTGCATTTTTTTTTGATCTAAGTTACACTTTTAATTTTTTCTGAAGGTGCCAAATCCCATTTACCTTTTTTATAACTCTCTTTGTAAAGTTTTAAATCATAGGAGAAGAAAAAAAAAAACCAACAAAAACAAAAAAAAAGCAGACGAGTAGTCAACTTCAGCAAAGGGATGTAACGAAAATCGGGCTTTTTTGCAAGCTTTTGTAGAGCACCTGGTGATAGTGAGGGTCAAAGCAAACCAACGGGACTTGCTTTCAAGTTGGAGTCAGGCTGTGAGGATCAGATCCTCGTTTAAGTATTAAAAAAAAAAAGAACTCAAAAAGCAGGAATAAAAATCGACAATAAAAGCAATATATAATGCAAGGAAGAAACCTGCAGTTGGTAGAGTATTTGGGGGGTAGTGGGGGGGGAGGGAGATGCCATCAAACTAGCAGACGCTGTTGCACAAAAGTAGCCTAGTAGGATTAATTACTAGTAGCTTCATGGTAAATGCATCAGAATAAGCCATATTGGATTGCAGTGTTTTGTTTCTGTAGGGTGTTTTAAAGACTGTTTGGGGTTGGTTGGTTGGGTTTTGTTTTTTTTCCACGTTTTCTTTTTAGACTGCACAGCAGCAACTCTCAGTCACATGCATGCAGCCTGAACTGTGTGGGCTTGGTTCTTCCACCTTCGCTTTCCGTTCCGCTCATCCTTCCACTGAATACGAAACAAGGACGACAGGCTTAAGGCAGTTACAAATGTGACGACGTTTTTAAAATGCAAGCAGGGAGTTCTTAGATATTATCAAAATGCCTTTTTCTGACTGTGCCCAGCAGGCTGGGCACCTTGGAAAGCCCAAATATTTTGAGAAAACACTATAAACAATTTGACAGGTGTAACCAGCTCGTGATCTGATCAACCGCGAATGTTTCTTTCCAATACAGGGGCTTGTTTTTCTTAACTTCTTTTCAAGGCAGTTGATTGGCTTTTCTTAAATACTGAAAAGAGAGGGGTGAGGGGTGGGGGGTGGGCAGAGATACCGATGTTTTTGATAAAACTGGGAGTCTGACCACTATCTCCTCTTTTTTTTTTTTTGTACTTTAAGTCATGTTTTTTGGAACGCTATTGATAGAATTATTAAGAGTTGGATTTTTTTCCTTAAAGTAAAAGTAAGTTATTGCTGCAATACCCGTCTCCTAAAGCCGATGGAAATCTGCAGCCCTCAGAGCACCGGCGCGTGTTGGGCAAGGATGCCGCGTGCCCGGGCACCAGCCCTGCACAGCTGGGACTGTTCCACCAAGCAAGGGCGGCGAGGGGCGAGTTTCCACCACGCTCTCTGCGGGTTTCCCTTGGCTCTAGACTTACCCTACATAACCCTCTTATGCTTTAATACATAACTGCATTGGATGTGAAACTTCTAGTAACTGTGTAGTCACTGTGTTCTATATAACATTTTACACTGCTGTGGTTGCTGACCTGTTTTGGGTTGGGTTTTTGGGGGTTGGGTTTTTTTTGTTAATGGCTTAAAAGCAAAATAAAATTTAAAAAAAAAGGCAAAAAAAAAGGCATGATTCTTAGAAAATATTAAACCTTTCTTTCTTTGAAAAACAAGCTCCTTATTACAGAATATAATAAACAGTAGTGCCTGTGGTGTAGCCCACCAATCGATCCAGTAGCTGATGCGTCGTGCAAATGAGGCTTCGAGATGGTTTTTGCATAAACAAAAACTGCTAGGAGATAATCTCAATAGTTACGAGTGTTATTTAAACCTTTGGAATAAATGGATGTAACTGTACCCGAGTACAGCTTTTCACTTGTTTAGTTCTTAAACGTTAGTATAATCGGTAAAATTTAATATAAAATGTTGCCAAATTCAATGTAGAAAGAATGTGACAAAACACTTTGGATAGTTCTATTGTTTGTGTTTTTGCATATTGTAAAAGCAGTGTCACAGCTAAAAGAGAAAATGTTTCTAATGGTAAATTATTGTGGTTTAGTTGCTAGTTTGTACTGAGAGTTGACCTCTCCCTGTGCAGTTTTTTGTTCTAAACTGGTATAAATAATTGCTGTACGTGTGTCTCCCTTCTACATTGTAATGATTGCTTAAGCCTACATTATAAATAAAGAACTGCTGGAAAACTTCTGTATTTCAGTTCTTGACGACTTTCTGCTTCCAGAGCTTTGGGTGGCGCTGGCCTGCACCCCTGGGCTGCTGAAGGTCGCGCAGGTTCTGTCTCTGTGTGCCAAAAGCAAGAGAGGATTAAAAAGTAACTGAAATTCCCTGTTGCCATGTTCGCTGGGCAGCAGGGGGGGTGTAAGGGTGAGGGTGCAGCACTAGCACTGGAAATTCCCATTAAATAATAACTGATGCATTTCCCTGTCGCTGCCTGGCCAGGGAGCATGGATAACACTGAGTCTGTGCGTCCGCTGCGGTGGAAAACTGGGGTGGCTTGGCAGGAGACAGGTCCTGTCTGCAGGAGGAGTCCGGTTCCGTTCCCCGTCTCGGTCAGGCTGCAGCTCGTGCTGCTTGGCTGGGCTCCCTTGCTGCAAAGCATATCCCTGCCGCTTCTCCAGGGAATCTCAACTCGATTCCAGCTGCCACACAAAGATGTTTCTTTTGTTGTGGGTGGTTTAGTTGTACTTTGTAATGCTGGGATGGGGGCAGCCATCGCGGTGGGAGCATCGGTCAGACCCGTTCAGGTGTCTGTAGGAGTCAGGAGGGGCTTTTTCCAAAAAAAAAAAAAAAAGCAGTTGTGGCTGGTTGGCTGCCCGGGAGGGAGTGTGGAAAATGGCACATAACCAATGGAAGGAGTATGTTGGTGGTGGTGCCATTTCTGAATAGAACAACCTGACAAAGCACCAGGACGGGGCTTGAGGGGAAGGTGAGGCGCAGTAAGACGGGTCAGGTTTTCTCAGTGTGTATTTGTCAGATGTTCAAACCCACCTGGGGCGCGCGTGCCCGCTGACTGCTCCCACCCTGCGATGACACAGGGCGCTCTGGCTCCAGCCTGATCATACCGCTCACACTCGCCTGGTTACGGCTCCAGTGCCAAGCCGAGGGCTGCTTGTGCTGGGCAGTGTGGGGACTCAGGGGCAGGGCACTGGGTTCGCCCTTGGGGGGGGGGGGGGGGGGGGGGGGTGTTTCCCTGTGCATTTTGCCCAGGCTTTTGGTCCTGCATGTTCCAGTAGCTGCTAAAGCGGATCAGCATTTGTCCCCGAGGGAACGCCGTGCTGGCAGAGCAGCCCCTTCGGTCCTGTAACCTGGAGTTACAGACAAGGGTGCAGATTGGGACTCACTGCAAACCACCAAGTACCGCTGGAGTGAGGGCAGTGAGGGGCACCCATACCCGAGGGGGGAGGAGGGGGGGAGCTTGGTGTTGAGCGGCTGTGCTGGAGGGCAGCTGCACCCCACCCCACTACTGCCTGAGGAGAAATGGGGGCAGGTCCGGCCGCCCGGTAAAACTGGCACTTTCAGCAGTGTGGTATGTGAAGCTTTAGTATTTTTTTTCCCCAAACTTCGGGTCTATGTTAGCATGTAGGCTGATCGTGGACCAGCTCTAAACCACAGCCAGTTAAAGCCTTTCCTTACATAAAAGTGAAGTCCGTGTAGTCCTTACAGCAGCTGAAGTCAGTGCCTTTGCCACCTCTTTCCTTCAAACCTCAAGTTGGGAGCACATGGTGAAATGAAGCCTGGGGGTTTAACATGGTACCAACCAGTAACCTGGGACGCTTGCCAGTCAGAGTTCTCTCCCTAAAACTGGAGAGCGGGAGAGGAACCAGGAGAGTTTCTCCTACAAGCGTGTAACCAGGCTGCTCTGTCCCGCCCCTCACCTGCCTCGCGGGGAGCTCAGCAGGAACCTCGGCAACACTTTGGGGATGTGGCTGGAAGTGAGCAGCTTTCATACCCAGGTCACTGTATCGCACCACATGCTACAGCGGTTCAGGATCCACAAACGAGCACACAAGGAGTGCTGCGTTCCTCAGCGGGTACTGGGTTTAACTGGGGGTGCTCTCTAGCCCCATAGGATTCACTTTACACGGAGGCACATGTGTCCCTCCACTGCAAGCCCAAATGCATCCTGGGCTGCATCAAGTGTGGCCAGCAGATCGAGAGAGGTGATTCTGTCCCTCTACTCTGCTCTGGTGAGACCTCACCTGCAGTACTGTGTCCAGCTTTCGAGTGCTCAACGCAAGAAGGACATGGAGCTGTTGGAGTGTGTCCAGAGGCCACAAAAATGACTGGAGAGCTGGAGCACCCCTCCTATGAAGAGAGGCTGAGAGAGTTGGGCTTGCTCAGCCTGGAGAAGAGAAGGCTCTGGGGACACACCTTATAGTAGCCTTCCAGTACCTGAGAGTGCCTATAAAAAAGCTGGGGAAGAACTGTTCCTGAGGGCACAGAGCAATAGGACAAGGGGTGAGGGTTTTTTACTAGAAAAAGGGAGATTTAGGTTGGGTATTAGGAAAAAGTTCTTCAGTGTAAGGGTGGTGGACCACTGGAACAGGTTGCCCAGACACATAGTGGAGGCCCCATCTCTGGAGATATTCAAGGTCAGGCTTGGTGGGGCTCTGAGCAACCTGATGCAGTGAAGATGTCTCTGCTCAGTGCATGCGAATGGACTAGATGACCTTTAAAGGTCCATCCAAGCTTACATGTTCTATAATTATATGAATCTATTTCTAAGACAGATGTAGGGAAGGTTTGTGTCATGTGAGATGTGACACCCAAGTGAAAAACACAGCAAAGAGCCTACTTAAGGTGGGAGGGGGCGAGAGGAGGGCAAGAAGTCTCTACCCATAAGCAAGGCCAGCAATGCCCACCCTGCAGGAGGAACCCCCTAGCCCATGGCTGTTGCTGTCAAACCTTCAAACTAACTCCTTGCCTGCTTTAAGTGCCAGGATCCAAGTTATGAGGCCAATACAAATTGTTCATTAGTTCCACCTGTTCCCCCAGGCCTCCCCCCCTCCCCTTCTCCACAGGCAGGGACAGGCTCTGGCCCCACTGTTACTCCCAGTTTAGTTGCTTCACAGTTGACCCCATCCTGCAGTAAACCTGCTTCTCCCACGCCTTCCAGCTCACGTTCCATACATAGAACTCGTATGTTTTATATGTGGCCTATTTCCAGTCTTGAAGCTGTCTTCTGACTGTTGCTGGAAAGCTGCAGTGCTGTAAGACCTGCTCTGGGGTTCAGAACCCTGTGAGAATTCCTCACAGGCCCATCAGGGCTCTCTGACAGTTCAGGTGCATCACATAGGTACTAACAGGCATCCCTTCCACCCTGCACAAACTGGAAGTGAAGGGGGAGCATGCTGCAGAAGGACAGGGTGTCAGAAAGACGCTTGTCTTACTTCATCTGGCTTTATTTTGTATCACTTGGAGTAGGAGAGGTCACTGACATGGCAAGTGCCTACAGAAGACCCACCGCTTCGATGCTCAGGTGAAATGCTGCTTTCACATGGGGATCTCACGAGGCCTGGTCACATAGTGCCACCACAGCGGTGGCAGGTGCCCTTCCTTACGAGCCGGAGGCAAAGCTTCGGTCTTTGGACCATCAGCTGGAGTTTCTTCTTGCAGCTGCTTTATCTAGAAGACAAGATGTAAAACTGTGTTAGTAGACACAAGCACATTCCCCTAACGTGGATTTCGGCACCCAGCAGTGAGCCACCTCATCCCTGTTTCAGAAGGGATGAACCAGCAGTACCCAACACCTTCAGCTGGCAGGTTTCCTGTTTCTCAGAATTCACTCAGACTCAACCATCAGTGCAGCCTCATATTACCTAATTAAGAAGGAATTTTTAGGAATAAAGAGCTCTCATCCCTTTGGAATTCCCACAAAGCCACTACAAAAGCCCTGCACAAACTGGAACATGGTTGTGGGGTCAGGTGTAACTTCAGATTGCCTTCCCAGCCTTCGAGCAGCTCTAACTCAGATCTCTGCATACGCAGTTTAAGTCAAGTCAACTGTTCCATATCAACAAGAGTTCGAACAAAGTAGAGTCTAAATGAGGCTGCAGGAGGCATGCAGGCACTTTCCAGGAACACATCTACAAGTCATAGAAACACTCGTGGGCTAAAGAGGTTTTACTCTGGGTCGAGCAAGCACTGACCTCCTTATCCCAGCTCTCCCGCTGCAGCTTCTTCCACTGCTCCCGCTTGGCAAAGTAATCAGGATACATGGCCTTCTCAGAGGGATGCCAGAAGTCCAGGCACCATTCGGGGATCTGTGGCACAAGGAGTTCCATACCCGTTACTCCCACATACTAAATCACACACAGCAACACAGAAGAAGGAAAGGCAATCACAGGAGCCAGTGCTAAAATGGAGAAATAACCCAGGAAACAAAGTACGAGATGAAAACACCTTTTAAGAGCCACCTGGCTACCGTCAGCACGAGGGCACCGTGTGACAGCTCCGTGTGACAGCAGCCAGGCTGACAGTCTCTGGGAAGACATTACAGTGACAGACTTAAACCATCAGATTCCAAAGACAAGGCCCAGGGCATGGCAGTGTACTGAAAACTCCATGTTGTGGGGGAGATTTCACTTTGTCCCTTCCTACTCCCCAAAGTCAGAGAGATCCTTTTCTCTGACTACTGATTGATTTTAGCTGACAGAGGGAGAACCTTGGCTACAGCTACTACAAAACTCAGTGGCCTCAGACTGTGATAACGGCCTGAGCGCTAAGATGTCCTGTCAAAAAAAAACCCCAACCCACAAAATCATATGAGGAACAGCTGAGGGAGCTGGGGATGTTCAGCCTGGAGAAGAGGAGACTGAGGGGAGGCCTTATCATCACCTACAACTACCTGAAGGGAGGTTGTAGAGAGGTGGGTGATGGTCTCTTCAGCCAGGTGACAGGAGATAGGACAAGGGGAAATGGCACAAAGCTGTGCCAGGGCAGGGTCAGATGTCAGGAAAAAATTTTTCACTGAAAGAGTTGTCAGGGCCTGGAACAGGCTGCCCAGGGAGGGGGTTGAGTCAGCATCCCTGGGTGTGTTTAAAAGATGGGTAGATGAGGTACTTAGGGATATGGTTTAGCATAGGACAGGAATGGTTGGACTCTGATCTTAAAGGTCCTTTCTAACCTTGTGATTCTGTGAAAATTTAGAATTCTGCAGCAGCATATCACCGACCATTCACATTTTAACTACAAGAACATTGATTTTAAAATAAAGAAAAACCCACCAAGAGAAAAAAAAAAAAAAACAGAAGAGACCCCAATTCTTCCAGTCATTCATCCAGTGACATTTACACTTGCAGATTGCTGCTGGGGTTCTCATCACTGATTAAGCCTTTGGCTAAAGAGAATTAGTGGAGCTACTAAGAGTAATTAAAAATCTAAATCTACACACTCCAAATACCAATTGAAATGATCAAACAGAGAGAGATCTAAAAATTTACATTTTGCAGCAGCACCCACAATCTACATCAGTGCTACCCACAGTGATACATCCAGAAGCCAAATCCTCGTGACAGCTGTTTGGCTGAAGAACAGTTTTATCATATCAAACAAGGCAAAGAAAAGAGACATAAACCAGTTCATAGTTCTCTGTGAAGATGAATCTTGACCACGTATTGCTCACTGGTTGTTCTTCCTGTCTGGATTCTCTCTCACTATTACCTCTAATACTGCTAAGGCTTGTGACCTTGGCAAAAGCTGAAGTCTCAGCCCCCCTTTTCACTCATGTTCTTTTATCTGTCTCTGACAAATCTACATCAGATTCTTCCTCTCACATGGTTTCTTATAGGCATAAAAATCTGATGAGATCTAGTCTTCTGTCAGCACTTTCTCCAGACTCAGAAGAGGGATGTGTGCACTCTCCAGGTTAGTATTAACTTCTCCTAATACTTCTAAGAGCTGATAAAAAAAAAATCTTGTGTTATTTTATGAAACCTGATTCTTTATCCCTAAATAGAACAATCTATGGAGGGGAAAAAGCCTCTAAGAATCGCCTTAAATTGTAAGAACACTGCTTTCTATTTCTAGGCATACCCCCTACCACACAGTGATACTACAGCACACGATGGGGAAGGATAATTTCACAACATTACTCAGAACACTGGGAGAACGATGGGACTGAGAGGCACCCAACTGCCAAGCCAGTATCTTGATGAGCAGAGAGAAGCCAAGGCTATAACCAGATGCCACCATGACAGAAAGCACAGTCCTTCCTCTGCCTTGTTTGACAGGCTCAGCCCCGCCCCTTCACTGCGTCTGACCCATCACAGTGCAGCTTCCATTTTGCAAAACAGCAGATGATTATCCCTGGAAAAAGAAGCTGTCTGTCTTCAGAGAGACCAGCATAATCCCATTTGAAAGGATCAGGCAAGCAGGACAGCTTCTCCCTCACAAGTGGCAAGATGTTCATCAGCAGTGAGCCCTGCGAAAGCCCACTGAAAGCACTGGCTTTAGGCTCACTGAAGAAGAGCAAGGTGCACACAGTGATACACTGCCTGACAGGCTGCCTTACCTTGTAGCACTCGTATCTCTCATAGGCAGTGCCCCCAGGGGAGTCAGCGAAGATGTACGGCTGAGGATGCTGGTTTGCCCAGAACTCCTCCTCGCCCGCCCTCAGCAGCTCCGTAGCTTTCACCATATCCTTCACATCCTTGTTCTTATCGAACCGCTCTCTCAGCAGGCAGGCGAAGTACCGGTACTTGTCTCTGCAGACAAGGGGTCAAGCAAAAGCTGACGACGCCGAGAAGCAAAGCTTGGCAGCGCCACCGGGCCCCGCCGCGCTGGCAGGGCCCGGCCAGGGGCCCTGAGGCGCTCCGGTTACCGCACTGCCCGCTGCTGCGCCAGGCACAGGCAGGCGACCCTAGAGACCTTCTCCTCAGCCCCTCGACCACCCCCGGGAGAGGGGAGGGAAGCGGACCAAGCCCCAGCCCAGCGCAACGCCCTGTCTCGCCAGGGAAAGCCCCCCCCCAGCCAAGCGCGGAGCCGAGAGACCCCACTCCTGGAAAGCACGGGTCGCCTCCCAGACCCCCTCACCGGTAGATGCACCAGGACTCCAGGTGCCGCAGGGATTTCTTGTAGAGCCGCAGCACCTTCTGCTGGTGCGTCAGGTAGGCCGCCATGACGCGCTGCCCTACGCCTCACCTTCGCGCGCGGGGGCTGACGGGAAGGCGGAGGCCGCCGCGCGCAGGCGCGCAGCCCGCGCTCCAGCTGCCGCAGCCGCCGCCATGAGTCGCGCCAAGTTCATCGGTGAGGAGAGAAAGGGGGGGGAGGGGCGGGATCTGTCTGTCTGTGTCCTCGGCTCTCTCCGTACTGGGCTCATCACCCTCTGTGGCCCCTCTCGGTGTCTCCGGGGCCGCCGCGCTGGCTGCCTCGGAGCCCGCGAGAGGTGCTGGGGAAGGACTGTGCCGCCGCGCGGGGCGCTGAGGGGCTGCTGCGCCCCTCCGCAGGCTCCTCCCCGAGCTCGGGGGGGTCTCTGGCCGCCCCCCGTCCCCAGCTGCGCTAGTTGCACGGAGCTGCCCTGGGTAGAAATGGTGATGTCGTTAGGAAACTGGGCGGGGAGCTTGTAAGCGACTTCAGCGGGTCGCTTCGCATCGAAGCGCCCACCCCGGTAGGAGCGCGGACAGAAAGGCGGCTCTGCCGAGGTAGCGGGTGGTGGGTGAGGTGAGGCGAGGCGCTGGCCGCGCCTCAGCCAAGGGAGCCGGAGAGGGGCTCGGGTGCTGCAGCCTGCCTGGGGCTGGGACAGCCTGCCTGGGGCAGGGACTGGGGCTGCCTCGGTCCCGGAGCTCTTCGAGCATCTGGCCAGGAGGGAGAGCAGGCAGGTTCTGTGGGGCATCCTGCTGCTGCTTCCACCCGGGTGAAGGTGGTGTCCGAGGTGGTGCATTTACCTTCCCTGCTCCTCAGAAGAGGTGAATCTGTGTTTTTGTGGGAAAAGCAGAATTAATTGTGGTAGCTGATGTGCAATCT
Organism: Gallinula chloropus; assembly: GCF_964237585.1. Lineage (NCBI taxonomy): Eukaryota > Metazoa > Chordata > Aves > Gruiformes > Rallidae > Gallinula > Gallinula chloropus. Next base: position 13,134,192 of record NC_140086.1, read on the forward strand.
TTAGCTTTGGTGGTTATGAGGGGGGATGTGCATGTTATACACTCTCAGAATAAATCAGGAGTTGCACAGAAGGCCAACATTTTATTTTTCCATCACATCTACTAAGGTTATGCACGTAACTATCTCTCAGGTTATGCACGTAAACTTATGCTTAAGGCTTATATGGCCTGTAAACATGGGTAGTCAGGGGCTACTAAGATATGCTTCCAATTGTCTTCCCTAGCTGGCTAATGCTCAGAATGAAATGTAGAGCACCTCTAGTATCTGACTTCTATATTTGTTCTTTCATAGATATTGGTATTAACCTGACAGATCCTATGTTCAGAGGAATCTACAGAGGAACACAAAAACATCAAGGTAAATGTTTCTTTGGATCTGCTGAAAGACAAAGTCCCTCTTGTTTAAAACAAACGTCTTGCGTGTCAGAATATGATGTTAGAGTTTCTATTCTCTCCTCAAAAACTTACTAGGGCTTGAAGAAGAAGGAACAAAATAAATTAGATATTCTAAGTAAAATACATTCTCAATTGCTTTTAAGTTGTCATACAGGTAACTCTGCTTCTAGAGCAAAACGGACAAATACTGATCTATTTATATTAGGATTGCATAGAAAAACAGATCTGAGAATTATGAACAATAAGCTGTCAAAGTATTTGTGGTGGGTTGACCCTGGCAGGAGTCCTGTTGCTCACCAAAGCAGCTCGATCACTGTCCATCCTCAGCTACACAGATGAGAGAAAATAGAATGAAAGGCTCGTGGGCTGGGATAAGGACAGGGAGAAATCACTCACCAGTTACCATCATGGGCAAAACAGACTTGATATGAGAAAATCAGTTTAATTTATTACCAAGCAGAGTCGGGTAATGAGAAAAAAAGAAATCTTAAAACACCTTCCCCCACACCTCCTTTCTTTCTGGGCTTGACTTCACTCACAGTTTTCTTTAGGTCCTTTCCCTCACCCACAGCAGCACAGGGGGATGGGGAGTGGAGGGTTTCAGTTCATCACATGTCTCTGCTGCTCCTTCCTTCTCAGTGGGAGGACTCCTTACACTCTTCCCCTCCTCCAGCGTGGGGTCCCTCACACGAGACAGTTCTCCACAGTCTTCTCCAGTGTGGGTTCATACCATGGGCTGCAGTTCTCCATGAACTGCTCCGGCGTGAGACCCCAGTGGGGCCACAGGTCCTGCCAAGAGCTTCGCCCACTGTGGGCATCACACAAGGTCCCAGCCTCCTTCAGGTGCTCCAGCACAGGGTCTTCCAGTGGCTGCAGAGGCCAGGCTGCCTCCCCATGGTCTTCTCCATAGGCTGCAGCAGAATCTCTGCTTCAGCACTGGAGTGCCTCTTGCCCCTCCTTCTGCACCTACCTTGGTGTCTGCAGAGTTGTTCCCCTCACATATGTGCACGTGTCTCTGGTGTCTGCTGCCAGGCAGTATTTTCCCCCCTTTCAGTTATCCCAGAGGCGCTGCCACTGCCGTTGATAGGCTCAGCCTTGGCCAACAGCAGGTCTGACTTGGAGCCAGCTGGGGTTGTCTCTGTCAAATATGGGGAAAGCTTCTAGCAGCTTCTTGCAGAAGCCACCCCTGTAGCCGCCATCATCTCCCACCTCCCTTGCTACCAAAACCTAGCCACACAAGCCCAATGCAGTATTACATTGCTGAATCTAGTTGCTGTTATAACTTGTGCTTTTTGTTCTCACAGCCTTTACATACAGATGTAAAAACTGAGTCTACTGAAGCGTGTGAAAAACTTCTGTTGATGTCTTGGATTTAAATTGGATCTTCAGTTACTGCATTTTGTTACGTTATTGTCTTCTAAAGATTGCTCAAGTGTGGGTTAAAGATTGCTCATGATAGGCATTTTAACTGCATGAAAGTGATTTTTAGTTGAAATACAGTTAAATTGTGCTGTAAAACCTTACATTCAATTAGTGACATTTTTATGAACTTTCACAGATGACTTTTTGGATGTGATAGAGAGAGCAGTCAAAGTTGGCATTAAAAAGGTAATTTTTAATAAAATTCCTTCAATATTTTAAACTGCTTTTTAATACTTCGAGGTTTAGTGCTTCATAATTAAAATAAATGTTTCTGGAACTCACAGTGGAAAATGCAATAGCTTTCTTCAGTAGCATAAAGCAATAATGTTCTGGGCAGAACATTCCCTTTCCTTTGCACAGGTCATTATGTGCTGATAATTTAAGTTCAGTGGTATTGTATGCAATATGTATGGAGAATTTCTTTTGTACTGTTTCAACAGAGAGGTGCTCACCTCTGACCTGCTGCAGTCAACTAGCAGATCATTTTCCATGGTAGTTGTGTTACAGGCAGCCACTCCTGTCATCTTGCATCCCACATTACTTACTCAACAATTACCAGTACAGATCAAAACTCAAAAACTCTTCTGCTAGTGATCATGTAGGTAATTCTATATGTAGAGAAAATGGGTAATTGCAGACAGGCTGGGAGTGCCCATAAATTCTTGTGCTACAGATCTCTGAACATCTGATAGTGAATGTCAGCTTCTGTGTATTAAAAACGCATCATTATGAGCAGGTTTGTAACCCTTGGCTTGAATTGGTATTTTCAGCAGTGGACCACACTCCTTGAGTTACAGCAGTCCAGCCTGCCTGTGTCTCTTTCTCTCAAAACTGAGTTGTCAATCAAAAATATGAATTAAAATAAGACTACAGTGGATACAGTCAAAAGCTGTTCTACTGTACTAATAAGGCTGGTGGGTTAGAAATAAAGAAAGAAACCCTCCTCTAGAAGAGGAACAGGCATCTCACAAGCTTGCTGAAAGGCTCTCCTCTGAAGAGAGTAAGAAATAAACTGGGAGACAAAAAAAAAAAGAAAACTCTAGTGATGCAGAAGTTAGCACACCACAGCAAATCAGTCATTTTTACTGCATTTATATGTGCAACATAAGTACTATTTAATCTTCATACCACCCTCTGAAAGTAAGTGGCAATTTCCCTAATTTATCTTAAAAACGGATTGGTCATATAACTTTTCCAAGATGCACAGTGGATTCAGGAGTGGAATTCAGGAGTTCTGTGTCCTGAGCTGTACTTCCAGTCTGGCCTGTACGGTGTCAGAAGTCTATTCCATTCCAGATTGTTTCTCCTTGCCTAGAAGCTTAATCTGAAGCTGCTGATTCATGGTAATTCTTCTGTTTCGCCCTGTGCTGTGTGTACACTGAGCCAGTTTCAGCCTGACTTCCTTTTCTGGTGGTACTGCTGGGGTCTGTGTGTCTCATGGAGCATATTGCAGGAGTGCCCAACTTGCTGCTGACCGAGTCTGGTGCAGCATGTCAGGATAGGAGCTCTCCAGAAGCATTGTAGTCATGATTTACTGGGACCTAGAGCACAAGATCCTGCGAGCAGTGTTTCAAAAAACACTGTAAGCAACAGTTCTGGTGTGATAACCTTTGATCTTAAGGTAAAAACAGAAGATTGGAGCCAGAAATTCTTAACTTTGTAATCCCAACTCTGATACAGACTCTTTTGTTGGTTTATCTGCTTACTTATGTCTTGTTTTGGGTGCTGGGGAGTGTTTAGTTTCTCTACCTGTAAGACAGGGCGAGTGTTTCTGAATGTCATTTCTTGGATACAAATAACGTTTCCTGAGTCATTGTCTAATGAAGTTAATGTTGCTGTGAATAGAAGTCATTGACTCACTGAAAGGTTTAAGTACTTAGCATAGGAGATACATGTTTTGATACCTCATGTATGTATGAGCTCCTGGGGTTTGTTACAGGTTTGTGGAATTTTGTTATATACATTAGTAATTGTCTTCTGATATTCTCTGTCTAGATTCATGCTTATATCTGAGTGTTTTCTTTAAGTATTCTGTTTGATGTTCCAAGAAGTACATACTCACTGATGTACTTTTCTTCTTCCAAGTTTTTGATTACAGGTGGGAGTCTACAGGACAGTAAAGATGCATTGCAGCTGGCACAGACAAATGGTATTTCCACTTTACACTTACACTGTCAGTCAAAAAGCTGACCTTTCCCACTCTCAGAATTAAGAGTTCAAAAGGACCTGCCCTTGGAAGTGTTTACAGAATCTCAGATTAAAATCAGAAGTTATGTTTCAGGATGGGATGAATGCATTTGGGATGAGTTTCTCTCTAGGTCCCTGGGTGTTGGGAGGAATCAGTCTCTCCTGTGGTTTTGATGTTTTTAATCTAGAGATAGAAATTACAGGAAACTTCTGGAATAAAAAAAAAATTGTTACAAGACCCATCTAGAAAGAAGATAGAATGCTTATATGGTGTGGAATATATGTTTTGGTATTTTGCTTGTTGCTTACCAATCATGACCTGCTTGAACAAGAGAGGTATCTCTCTCTTTGTGGTTCTCCTAGCTTTCCCTTTCTTTTTGTGAAAAGGCAAATATCATTGCACTAGCTACTTAAATTTGTATTTGAACTGAAATACTTGTTAAAGTACAATTTACAGAACAGAGCCATAGAAGAATTCAGGTTGGACTGAACCTGAGGAGGTAATCCAGTCCACCCCCACTTCCACCAGAGCAGGCCTAGCTTTAGGATTAGGTCAGGCTACTTGGGGTCTTACACAGTTTCCCTCCCTGCCATGATTTTACAGTCTCCATAAAGGCACTCAGCAGGACTGTCAGTTATGGCACTAAGGTGATCTAAATTACTTACATAGGTAAATCAGGATAGATGTTTCTTGCAGAACTCTGTAACAGCTACTGCAGAGGCACACGAGGGAAATCACATGCTGTCTGCTCATCTTACAGCTGAGGATAACCTGTTGCATTTTGAATGAGATGTATTTCTGGATGATCTCAAGAGGGCTCTTCCAACCTCAACAACTGTATGATTTGTTGAGGGGCTGCTCAACCAGAATAATTCAGCTTTGAGTTACAGTTTTGGAGTATGCTAAATAATGTGTACTAAAAAGAGACACACTCACACACCCCCACTGGAGGTACTGGCTAGCATTTTAAAGCAGAAAGTATCAGTGTAATAAGATTATCAGCAAGATAAGGTTGTTCACAGGGAGTTTTCTTTTAAAATTATGAACAATAAAAGAAACCCAGATACTATCTGTACCTTTTTTATATTTTTTTCCCTTTTTTCCTAAAACCTTCTGTTACTATTTTGCTTTAGACTTGTTTTACAGCACAGTTGGCTGTCATCCTACCCGCTGCGGAGAATTTGAGCTGAGTAACCCTGAGCAGTATTTATCTGATTTGAGAACTCTGATTGAAAAAAATAAGACAAAGGTAATAGCAGTTGGAGAATGTGGCTTAGGTAAGTGTTATCTTAGTACTTTTTCTTTTTTTCTAAACACACATTAAAAAATTCTAAACCACTGAGTGGTGTTTTGTTCTTTCTGTTTGTAGATTTTGATAGATTAGAATTTTGCCCAAAGGACATCCAACTCAAGTAAGAAACCTTCTGATGACTATAAATTGACTTGTAGCAATTTACAGGTGTGTGTTTTATCTTGCGCTCTATGAGGGAACATTATCAGGTATAGACCTGAAATTTGCAGGGTTGGATCTGGGGTTTTAGGGATGAAACAGGACTTTACTTGAACATAGGCATCTTTCTTCAGTGCTATCTGCTAAATTTTGCTACCTACCTGGTGCTGACTCTAGCCCTGGTGCTGACTCTAGCTGTCTAGGTAAAACTGATCAGAATCTCTGGGTTTCTGGGTGTGACAAGTTCTTTCTAACACTCAGGGGTGCTTAGAGACTCATGGGGAGGGTAACAGAACTGTGCTGTGTGAAAGAAGAATAAGGTTGAGTGAAAGGCACGAGGAAGGGAACAGACCTATCAAAAAGGATAAGTCAGCAGTGGGGAAAATTTGAGCTTTTAAGGGTGGTGTTAGCAGGGAGCAGTTAACTGAGAACTGATGAAAAAGGTGATCTCGGGAGCTAAAGATCTGTGTTTTGAAGTAGTATGTGCAGCATGAATATTGAATGGAAAGAAGCCAGCATGGCCCCCAAAGTCAGCTTCCATTCTTGTAGTGGAAACTTGGGTCCTCAAAGGCAACTGACCAAAAGATGCCAGTGATAAATTCAAAGATGATGAGTGATTAATGAATTGTGCTTGCACATTACTGTTCTGAGTAAATTAGTCACTGGGGGGCAGTGGTTAGTTGTGGGTTTTCTCTAATTGCCATATATTAGCAATAGGAAGTGCTAATTTCCCCATAACGCTGCAGTCATCCAGTAAAACATTCAGCAAAGCAGACAGAGCTTTATTTCCTGGTAGAATTCAGTGTACAGTTCAGCAAAGCACACCTTGCAGCATAACCTCTTTCTTTTCACTGGCAAATTAAAGCACTGAGGGAGTATCACACTGTAAGATCCTTAATGCCTTGATACTAATGGGAGGGGAAAAAAATGTGTCTGCTTTTCCTTATCTGATGGGCTGCAGCTGAAGACCTGTAGAGAAAAGCTCCTAATGAAGTGTGCTGAAATTGGGTCTTGAGGAAAGAGAGGTGACAGGGTGGAACAGAAACACCTTTTAAAGTGGTAGGTGAGTCCTTTCTAATTAAGGTTGATAATGACAGCAGGTCTTTATCTGAGCTATTTCAGTGAATCACACGGAATATATAAATCTAGTTCTCCAAGCTCCTTGGAGCCCCTTCCTGGAAATTGCATCTGGAAGGAGGTGATCGATGAAAGAGACAGAAAGCAAGAGGTAGGAGGAAGTGAATGAATACTGAAAGCAGAGGACAGATGCCTGCAGGCCTTGGGTTTGCAAACCCTGTGTTTTCTAAATGGAAAGGTTCCCTGCTCTTTATATGTGTTTGTGAGACATGGTGTCAGGGTTTGGGGTTTTCATTTCTGCTAGCCAGGTGACTTGGAGACAGCTTGTCTTTAAGCAGGCTGGATGTTGAGATTTTAAATTAATATGTAGCGTATGCTTGATAAATGAGCTCAAAGAAAAGAAAGGCAAAGTGTGAAACTTACAGAGGCAGGTCAGTGGTTTTCAGCAGATCTGTGGGTCAGGCTGTGATGCAGTCACTGCAATAGCTAGCAAGCAGCTGCAGAGTTACTCTAGAAGTATGGTAGTTTCCCATTGGGCATTATCTGAGCGTGACCTCTGCTTTGTTTAATGTTTAATCATTATTTTGCAGTTAGTTATGCTAACTGATTTTTTTTCTAGATAATTTTTACTTGTAAAAAAGGAACTTTTTTTTATCTACTTTCTTGGATTGAAAAACTAATAAAGATGAGAAGCTAATAAAGATGAAATTCCTTTGTTGAAGCAACATTTTTTGTCAGAATTTTTCTCCATTCTTGTAACTTTTCCAACAGAAAATGGTATTTGAATGGTAGTTGGCCTTTGTGTTACATTGAAGGTCATGTTATAAATGGACTGATAAGTGTATGGAAGTTTCACTTCTGTGCTCCTAGGAGGGGTTTGTGGAGCTTAGTAACATAGGAACAGGGGTTTTCTTAAATAAATAGGAAGGGGAGAACAAAATCACACACACTGTTATTCATACATGTACCCAGAATTGTTTGTCTGGGCATGTTCTACCTCCGCGAGGCCAGTTTGCTTCAGTTCCTCTAGTGTCTTGATCCCAAAACCAAAAAGACCAAAGTATTTGAACTTTATGGTCAAAACTAAACCTGGAAACAGCCATGCAGAAATAGCCTGGTTTCTTTGTGCTTTGCCAGGGTCTCTTTCTTTTTTTTTTTTCTTTTTTTTCTTTTTCCTTTTTTTCCTTTTTTTCCTTTTTTTCCTTTTTTCTTCTTTTTCCCTTTTTTCATTTTTTCCCCTTTTTTTCCTTTTTTCCTTTTTTTCTCCCCCCCCCTCGTTCCCCCCCCTTTTTTTCCCCCTTCCCCCCCTTTTTCCCCTTTTTTCCCCCTGTTCCCCCCTTTCTCCTTTTTTTTTTTCCTCACCCTTCCCCTTTATTTTCATTTTTTTTTCTCCAAGAGCTTCCTCATTCACCTCCCTTTCTTGTTTGCCAGGGCAAGCAGCATGTGTTGGGCTTCATTGTTGCTACAAGTGGAGGAAGCTTGAGTTGCGTTTCCATTTGCAAGGGCATTCCACTTTGTACTTTCAAGACCACTGCCCTTCTTAAAAGTAACCTACTGGCCAAATTCAAGTTAATTAAGGGGCATATTTACAGCTCAGTCTCTAGAGCCTCCTTTCCTTATGAAACAAGTCATCTGTTTAAAAGAAAACCAACCCACCAATAGTCAAGCAAATGTAGCTATTTAACCACAAGAGTAGTCATGAGTTGCAATTAAATTTATATTTAGTCAAACTGAGTGTGGTGTCTACAGAGGTGATTAAAAATAAGTGTAATGCATTCTCCTGAATTTTCATGCCATTTTTTAACATTACAGCCAATTTCTATACCACTGGTTTTATCTCAAAAGATCTGCACTGGTTAACAGGGAGGGTAGCTTTTATCAGAGAAATACCAACCTGTAAGGTAGAGGAAACTGGAAATGGCACAGAACTGTGACCAGTTGCATTGTCTGTTTGGTTTTTTCTTTTAGAAAAGTGTAGATCAAACTAATGTTTTGCTGCCACTCTCTCCTGGTTGGTACCTGCATCACACACACTGTGCCGACACTTGAGGTTGCCTTTGAGATGTTTCTGGTATCTGGTGATGGGAATGTCCCAGTGCCCTGGACTGCTTTTAACAGCAACTCTTAAAGAAAAGCAGTATGTGGGTACAGCCCCAGCCTGGTGAGACCACCAGTGTCTGCCTTGCCTTGGCTGAGTAACATCATCTTACGAATTACGTGTGGACACTGAGTCACCTCTGCACAGCTGGCCCTCCACCATGCATAAGTTCCTCTACCGTGTTTCCTGAGCACTGGTAATTTGCATGCCTGGGTGTAGTGTGGCAGACAGAAATGGTAGATGATCATGCTCTGGGTCAGAACTAGCTGCAGTGGTGGGTCACTTCAGTGCAAATTAGTTTCCTTTGGAAACTGCGGGGGAGAAATTTTTCACCTTTTTATGTTCCCTGTGTGCACGTTTTGCTGTCTCTTCATAGGGTGGCTGCCCCCTGTTACTGTTCCTTCAAAGGGAATATAAAGAGTAGAAGGTAGGAGAGGGATAAAAAGGAAGGTAAAGGAAAGGAAAAGGTGCATGAAGAAGAGGTGGCAGAATGTGGCAAAAGCAAGTTGCCTAATAGTGGTACTTGTTCCACCCCAGGAGAGGAAAGACTGACCTTCATTGAGGAACAGACTACAGCCTGGATTGTTACTTTATGGACCAGCCAGCTCTGGATCAGCTTCAGTCACTTGAGGCTACAGAAATCTGCATGGCTCTGCCTTGCTCACCCTCACTGCATTTACAAGTGCTTCTTGAAATAGTGGTCTCTGCGTGGCCCACCCTCTCCCTGACACTACAAAACTTTGTGGAGAGAACCATCAGTTCCTCTGTCATTAAAAGTAAATAAAAACAAACACCCATGCTACACAAGAGTACATGCTTAGCATAATTATGCATATGCTCTTGTCCACTTGCAGTCTTTGAGTATAGATGACTACTACATGAATACACCATGGGAAAGAGTTCCTTTTAAATCCTTGCACAAATTAGAGCTTTTGCATGGCAAATCCATTAACTCTGTCTTTAGTTCTGGAGGACTAAAATATAAAAGCACCAGAAAAAAACCCACCTCTTCTGCTGTCTTTATTTGCTGTTACACTGAGTTTTTATTTAAAAGTGGGTTTTATTTTACAGGTATTTTGAAAAACAGTTTGATCTGTCAGAACAGACACGACTGCCCATGTTTCTCCACTGCCGAAACGCCCATGCTGAATTTTTAGGTGGGTTTTGTTTGAGAATTTCATACTTGGAGCAAATTCTGAATGTGAAAAATTTGGAAACCTGAATCTTTCTCTTTTTGTCTGTTACAAAGATGTCTTACATCTTTATTTATCATTTCATAGACATAATGAGAAGAAACCGAGACAGATTTGTTGGAGGGGTGGTAAGTAGCGTTCATTTTTACATGCATGTGTGTGAATATTGTTGCTTAATATGGGACTTACCATGGAAACTGGGTAGGCTTCCTGTTATGTGATTTTAAAATATTATTAATTAATTGGTGTTTTTCAGTGCCTTCTAGTATTTTTATTTCTGTTGCTTATTCAACAGGGTTTCTGCTAGGTAAGAAGATAGGCTGAGAAAAAGCTCTGCAGCTGGCATGGGCAGTTTTTCTTGGCCTGTCAGAAGGACAGTTTAAGCACCTTGTAATTGACGTTGGCTTTTTCCCAGCTCCTCAGTTTCTGTAACTGCAGTGCATTCAGACCACAGATAATTTAGATACATGTTCCCAGTGGAAGCCATAACCTCAAACATTTGCTTCTGACGTTAGAAATAGTTTTCAAATTAGATCCAGATGTAACTTTTGATTGCTTTATGTCTTTAGATATTCAGATCATGTGTTTTAATTCGAAAGCATAACAGGAAAAACTTTGGATGAGATGATTAAGAAAATCCAGCAGCACTGTCAGGTTTCCATTATGGTGGGGTTTTCCAAAAGTAGTAAATGCTTAGATATTCTATCCTACAAACATCAGACCAGACTTCCTACAGTAATGCCTCAGTTCCCAGGTTTCTCTCTTGTTACTGCAAAACCTCCCCTAGCTCAAAGCTTTGCGAGTTGTGCTCTTACATAATGCTGTATGGTCCCTCCTTCCTTCCTCTCTCTCTTCTGCAAAACCAGTAATTAGTGGAACGATGAGGAGCGGGCACCCTCTGCGACTGACCATCCCCTCAGTGTGGGGAAGCAGACAGCGTCTGCTCCCCTCGGGCTGAGCTGTGGTTATCATAGAATGGTCTGGGTTGGAAGGGACCCCAAGGATCATAGAGCTCCAACCCCCCTGCCACAGGCAGGGACACCAGCCTCCAGGCCTGGATCTACACAAGGCTGCCCAGGGCCCCATCCAACCTGGCCTTGAACACCTCCAGGGATGGGGAATCCACTACCTCTCTGGGCATCTGTGGTTCCCAGATGCATTATGCTGTTTGCATCTGGTGACCTACCACGTGCCTCGTTAGTCCCTGGGATGACCAAATGGACTGTCTCTGTAGCTCCTGGGGACTAAAGTACATGGAGAATGTAACACTGCTCTTACTGTGTCCCTACGAGTGCCTTGTAGGGAACACCAAGGAAAGAGTGTAAAAATTGAGCATGCAGGGTTAAGTTCTGTGCCTGGTCTCCCAGCTGTCTGCTACAGGAAGTTCCTGGGCCAGAAGTGGAATCACTGGATAGGCCATTAATGTGCTTATTTATCAGTCATAAAACATAGTAACCACCTCTGTGGCAGTATTTCAGTGACTCCAGCCTGAACTTTGCCCAGATTCAGAATCAACTGAGCCATGTCCCATCTTTATGTTATTGACATGGAATGCATTCTCTCAGTTACTATGACACAAACAAAAACTAGCACTTAGTTTTAAATGATTGGAGTTTTAAATGCAGTGCATACATTTGTGTATATGTGTGTATCTGTATTTACATATGTTCTAGGTACATTCTTTTGACGGCACAAAGGAAGAAGCAGCAGCTATATTAGACTTGGATCTTTATATTGGAATAAATGGCTGGTAAGTTCTTTACAAGAAATAAACCTATTTTAAAATAGTAGTGAACTCATTGCTTTCTTTTAAACAATGAGGTCAAGTTTTCAAAGCTCACTAGACTCTTAATCATCTGACAGATTTAGAATTGCATTCATTAGTCTGTTAGCTGTAAGAAGTCCTTAACTCACAGCTCAGCAAGTTAAGTCTAGTTTTAGGTCCATCCTACTACCCTCATATCGCTCCTTGTTGGTAAATAAATAAGGTGGCTGAATGTAGAAGCAGTCTTTCTGAGAAGTGTTTAAAAAATAGCGTCATTTTAAGCCTCCATGTCGAATCCAGCATGCAAGTGTAACTGGAGCAGCCTTATCACCGGTGGCACAGTCTGAATTCTCATCGGTCATCTGGCCAAAAGCCAGTTGCAGGGGTTGCTGAGGCCAGGCCAGTATGGGAAGTGCAGGCAGGGGTTCTGCATGCTTACGAGGGTGAGATGGCTTCACTGAGTAACTTGCCAAATTTGCTGTTTTCTGAAAAGTTTGAACTTACAGGCAGCACTTTTAAAAATGAAGCAAATTTTATTCACTAACAGAAGTATTTAGGAAGCTGACTTTGCTGCAGAATGTTTCAGCAGGGGCAAAGTAATTACTTTTATACTCTTTGTTTATTTTTTTTTAAACCAAACTCTGATTTTCTAGTTCACTGAAAACAGAAGCCAACTTGGAAACACTGAAGTCAATCCCTAGTGAACGATTAATGATAGAGACTGGTAAGATTTTTATCTTGGTCAGTTTGTGACAAACAGTATGAGGTAGTGAAATACGCTTGTAGAGCAATGGTAAGGCAGAATCAAGACCTAAGGAGTTTGGATTGGCTGATTCTCTGCTTTGGAAAGCAGCTCACAGGCTCCAGAAATGTTCCTTTTCAGCCTTGTGCTGAGAGGAATAAGCTGCCATGTCCGTTCCCAACATTGCAAGGGAAGGTGAATGGTACAGAGTGGAAAGCCCAGATGTTTACATCTACCTAGGTACCAGCATCCTGCCTGAATTCCTTTTACCATATAGCTTGCTGGAGATGTGCCAGACCCAGGGCAGCCACTGGGATCTTGCCAGGGGTAGCAGGGACAGCATTTGGAAACAACAGCTCTTTACAATGAATAAGGTGGAAGAACGTGTCCATTCCCTCTTGGCCAAATGAGCAGGGATTTTTATTGACCAAGTAGGGATGCATTTTATTTTTTTAAATGTTCATTTCAGTTATCAGTAACTGGCAGTTATAAATACAGTATTCATTTTAATTTCTGCATCTGAGAAAGGAAAACCACTACCTACCTAAATCCTTAAATTGATTTGCCCGTAAAGTACAGACCTGCTAAAGTGTGCAGAAGTTTCTGTGGAATATGCAGAGTTTCTCCAGCTATCTTTACCATGTGGGAGAAAATAAGTGTTATGTGCTGTTACTGCTGATTGTTTCAAATGTCAGATCTTGTTGGGAACAATGTAAGACCCCAAAGATTGTGAAGATGTTAAACTGCCCAAATCTCCTACATTCCATTTGGAATTGGACATCACTGCTAGAAAGAGATTGCACTGTGGAAGTAGTTGATTCAACTATTCTCATACCTTTCTCAAACAATTTAATACTTTTTTTTTTTCCAAATGAAACTAGATGCACCTTGGTGTGGAGTGAAAAATACTCATGCTGGCTCAAAATACGTTAAAACTACATTTCCTACAAAAAAGAAATGGGAAGTGGGGCACTGCTTGAAGGACAGAAATGAACCCTGCCACATAATGTAAGTGTACTACTGTGGTATTACTTTAAACCTTTCAAATCTCACAAGGGGGAAAAGAATTTACTGGAAATGTCATATATAGAAATGAATTCTAGATTTACTGCAACTTGTGCAAGGTATTGCTTTATAGGCTGTGGGAAAATGAAAGTCTCAACTGCCCCATTACAGCAACTCTGGATGTAAAAAGCTCCCTGAAAGTGAAACCAGTGGTTTTATCTTTTCACTTGACACGTTGGAGGAGGGGTTTAACCCTGTAAAGTAACCTGACTTGCCTAAATTTCACTCAGTTGTTGCAGTTACTTTTAAAACTGGTCAGAGCAGGGAGCTGTGCAGTCCCCCACAGAGGGGGCAGTACCAAGACACTGTGTAGGGCCTGTGCCTGTGTTCATAGCACAGTGTCTGTGACATCAACAGCTGTAATGTGAATTTGGTTGAGGTTGTTTCTTCATGCTGCTGCTGTGCCTAGAAAAAAATAAAAAGGCTGGATAGAACACTGTGATCCTAGTAAGTTCAGATAGGGAGAACTGCCAGCATAAGAGAGGTGCAAAGAAAACCCCAGTGGCTTACAGGCAGAGTTAGGAAGTGCAGAATCTCTTTTCTGCTGCCTTTTCACGTGCTTCCTCACAGAGGTGTGAAAAGCAGGGAGATTTATTATTGTTTTAGTGAGAACGTTTCATTATCTCTATTAAATAGCACTGGTAGATGAAATGCCTTAATTTTCACTGTTTTTCCTGAGGTCTGGTCAGTGAGTTTTATCAGTCTCCTCAGTCATTGACTCCCTGAAATGGATTTCAGGAAGGTTTCTTCTGCTGTAGTACGTCAATCATTTTTCAGCAATGAAGCTCACAGCTGTACTTCTGCAGGCACAAACCCCCTTTACTCCATCAGCAGCTTTTTTTTTGGTGTAAAGTCTGTATTTCTATAAAAAGCTGTGAATGACCTATTTGGAACTAGCTCTTGAAATACTGCTTAGGACAGTACTACAGAACTGGGGTATTCAGCAAGGTGTCTGAACAAGAGTTGGAGAACTGAAGGGAATTCCACTGCTCTTTTGGGAGACTTGAAGGAACTCTTAGGAGTGCTAAAAGCACAGTTTAAGCGTACGTGGTGACATCTGGTCTTCAGATGTATTTTAATGCCATTATAGCAATTTGTAATACTCTCTGTGTTTTAAAGACAAAGCACACACAGTAGCACGCCAAGGGAAGTATATCAGTATTTCCAAGGCAAGTCTCTGATGTTAAAGTAAGTGAACACTGAGATCAAGTGAGAACAGTTCTCCGATCACAACTGGAGGACCTCTTCTGGTGCTGGATAAGGTCACTTGAGCCACCCTTTGTTATTACCACCCCCCCACCTTTGTCACCTTAGTTGTAGATTAGAGTGTTTCAGAAACCCCAGAACCAGAACCACAGTAGCCAACTGCTGTACTTTGGCTCTTGCTTTCTTTTATAAAATAAAATGTTGTTTAGTTCAACCTGATTTCAAAACATTGTCCCTTTAACATTAATTATAACCTGTGCTAATTGTAGATCCTGAGAACCCCTTAAACTGTAGGAAAAATGAAGTATGGTAACCGCCAGTTGCGATTTTGTCACTTCTCAAGTAGCAAGATCTGGTGTGTGGGAACAGTTAGCCTCAGGCCACAAAACAATGTTGAGGGTATAGATACTGCTTAATGTAGCTCAGGTGGCAGGAAAAAATTTCCACTTGCCTTTTTTTGTTGGTGGTGCTGAACACCTTGCAGTTTTGATGGCGATGCTTCCATTTTGTATGTATTTTCAGAACAGCACTACTTCCCCCCCCCTTTTCTTACAATTTTATCCACAAAAAGCTTATTTTTACTCTTTTGGTGATTTTGTATACACAGCGTTATAGGAACAGGTAGCATTCTACTACACCCATGTGGGGATAGATACCTAAGCCCTACAAGGTAATTAATGGGTGAAATTCTTGTATCTTCCTCAAAAAGAAGTTTAGCTGTTGCGCAAGAGGCAAGCTCTAAAAACCAAAACCACCAAACCCTACCAAGCTTGAGGTTCTTATTCTTCACCATCAGGTTGTCTTTTTTCTACAAAAAAAATAAATCAAAGCTTAAAGCATCATAGGAACTGTACAGAGTATTTTTTTTTCAGAATGACTGATACAAAATAAAGTACAGAGACGAGATTGTGGCTTGGTTTTCTCTTACCTAGTGTGAATATTATCCCATTTATTTTGCCTCCTTTTCCTGGCTTGCATGAAGACTTTGGGCCTGTTAACATTGCTCAGTTAAGGTTCACTTCTAACCTGTGACTGTGTTAATCTGGAGAATGGGGGAGTAGGGCTAAGTTACTGGGGCAGCTCTACTCCATAAAGCTCTACCTGGAATTTACACTTTGCCATAACCCAGTTTAGTCACAGTCCAGTGTTAGCCTTGAAAGGCTGAACAATTTCAGTCTGAAAAATAGAGACCAGTGACAAAGACACCCACAAAATGACACTTTCTTTGAAACAGAAAGCTGTTTAATTTTTTGACCAAAGATGAATCTGTACCAATGAGCAACCAGTGTTCAGGGTGAAGGGAATGGCAGTTAGTGACTTAAAAGTGAAGCTATTTGCATATCTGAGCACCTTGCCCTGTTGCTCTCAGCATAGGTTTTTATTCCAGGTTACTCTTAGCAACTTGTACATACACATGCAGCAGTCTGAAGTCTGTTCAGTACTGAGGTTCAACTCTTCTGATACCAATCTTTCTTTTTTAGTCAAATACTGGAAATAATGGCGGCAGTAAGAGAAGATGACCCACTTGAGTTGGCCAATACTCTATATAACAACACTATTAAAGTCTTCTTTCCAAATATATAAAGTTGGCTTTCTTACATTTACTCAGCATAACTTTAGTAAATATATTGCAAAAACTGAAAAATTATCCTATCTGCAAGTTCTTATCAATGGAAGCCAATATGTAGTGCTTTTTTCTTTTTTTTCTCCAATGGTACAAGATTAAAGCTGCTTTTGAAAAGGTGGTCTGCATCTGTGCAGTTTCTAAGCCCTGTTTCCCTTTCATCAAGATGTTTTTTGAGGACAGCCCAAGTTAGCAACCCCCCATTAACACCTGTACACGTTACAAGATGAACATCAGGCTGCTGAGTTTAGAGTGCTTCAAGCGACTACCGGTAATTCAGAAGCGTGTAACACAGCAACAACATGCTTACTACTTTACCTGAAAGCTTTGCAGTTTCACCTTTTGTTCCACATATGCAAATGCTATAACATTAAGTCTACCAACCTAAATTTTTAACCTTTTTTGTTTTAAAACACAACTCTAACTTTTAGCGATAAAGCTCTGCTAATACTGAATCTGTAAGTAAAGCTGCTTTGGTTCAGGCTTTTCCGATTTCACCAGTATTTTTCATTTGCATCCAGAACTCCTTGATCAGGGGTTACTGGTACACAGTCTTTGGCACAGCATTAGCACTACATCAATTAAAAGAGTGTTTTTCCAACCATCTTAAAAACTTGAGAAAACGTTTTATTCCATGTACAATAATGTACATAATTTTAAGGTGGTCATGAAAAAGACCAGCAAAAATTAGAGGTATATTTACAGTAGCACACACCACAGTAAACAACCACCATTCACAGACTCGACATTGAGATACTGCTGTTGTGCTTAAGTACAATAACTACAAAGTGATACTTTTATTCTGTTGAAGTCAATCTTGAACAAATACCTCACGGCTTCATAAAGGGACATCTTAATCACCAAGAGAGTTAGAGTCAACATTAAGAGTCTCATTCAAGTGCTGTGCCACACAGTCATCGTCTTCCTCGTCACTATCAGAGCTGTCATTATCTTCATTTAATTCATTTTCAGCATCAGCAGCTTCTTCTGCAACTTGTACAGGATTTTCATTTGGTGCTGCAAACCCACTGTTGTTAGAGATACTGCCATTTTCCTTGTCCTCGATATACACTTTCTGATGGCACATGGGGCAAGTGTCCTGAATGTACAGCCACTTCCGGAGACAAAGTGCATGGAAGTAATGGTTGCATGGCGTAATGCGAGCGGAGGTGGTGAACTCGTGGTAGCAGATCGCACACACGTCATCTATTTCACGTAACCGACTTCCTTTCACCTCTGGAAGGGAGTTTATTTTCTTAACAGCAGTCCGGCGGTTTATGAAAGTCTTCCAGCCATTCTTTGCTTGCAAGTAGATGTTGAAGTACGCGTGCAGACACATCATGCAAGCGCGAATCTTGCTTCCTGATTCAAAAACCATTGTGTAAGCTCCATTTCCAAACATGATTACTCCAAATATGAACTCGATAATATTGCCCGTTGAACGAACGTAATAGACGTAATCATCAAGTTTTTCCCACAGCACGTTATAGTAGCCATCGATCATAAACAGTATATAAACAGTGATAGAAACGATGACTTTCAGGCAGAGCTCTACACAGAACGCTGTAACTGCAAAAAGCCACGTATTTAGTGCATAGTGGTGCCAGAGGATGTAACTGAGCAGAACTGGAAGGATGAAAAGGCAAGCGGAAACAAACAGTACAGGGAAGTGTCTGCGGAATGACGACACGTGGGAGGCACTGAGAGACATCAGCACGGGGTCCGTCATCCCATGGATAAAATGCAGGACTGCGGTCAACAGAAGGCACATGTTTCGACTCAGGCGAACTAATCGTTCTTCTGGTTTCAGTCCGCTTAACCCAGTCTGCAGGGCCAAAATGAAGAACAAGACGGGGGCTACAAAGCCAAGCCTTTTGTCATCCTCATCAGTCGATCCGATGAAGGCCAAGATGCCAAGTCCCAAATAATGAGCTATTGAGGAAATGACAGCACTCATGCCTAGCACAGTTAAAGTAGAGTCACACCCACTTATGATCAGACTGCAGATCAATTCCCAACAGTTATCCCACGATATCAAGAAGAATTTCTCTTCTGTGTTAGTTTCTGCCATCTTTACGACGTATGTTAATACCACGGCTTGCGCTGTAAGTCTCGTTAGCCAGAAGACACGCAGCACAGCGGGAAACCGAATCCTTTTCCATGTATCTTCCATCAATAGCTGTAATCCATAAATGCGATACATGTGCCTCACCAGCAGATACACATAGCGCACTGAGTAATAGAACCACTTAATTTTTGTTACCAAAATGGCTGTGGTATTTACTGTCAGAACCAGACCTGAAATAAAAACTAGCATCTGCCGGACATTTAATGGTAATTCAACCACCAAGCCAATTACAGGAATCAGTATATCCAGGATGATGAGTTGAGAGTATATGGACTGCACGTTTAGCAATGTAACGTATCCAATTCCAAAGGTGAGCTGAAGGATGGAAAGTGCCATCCATAGCGATGGTCCTTTATGAGGGAAGATCTGAATTCCAAATGCAGCTGTGTAGTAGGCACTGTAGAAATTTATGTGCAAAGCAGCATAGTAATTCACCAACACTGAAGTTGCAGCCAGCAGAAACGCAGAGGCGATCATATAAAACTTGAAAAGTGCTCGCTGTTGTAAGACCAGAACAACACTGGATACAAAGACACCTAAAAACAGATTGAAACTGTTTAGTTCTCAGCAGAAATTCAACAACAGATTCTAACTTACTAGCTCTGGAGCTACATTTGTTTCATCTGTTGCTTCCACAACTTTACATTACCAGCAGTGCCCTTTTCAGGGGACAGGCAAAAGGACAATGTAATCTCTGCATGCAGTGCATCTGTGCACCGCAGCTCCAATACAAAGCCAGTGCAAGCATCAGGTCACAATCACCACTATGTTCATCTGTGGTTTCACACAGGAGCAGGGACAACTTTCGGGCTTAGTCTGGAAATCTAAGGGTAGGCAATTTCTAAAAGCAGGAAACAGTTACCAGCTATAGGATCACCTTTACAGACAAAGTAATAAATGGATAAAAATTACTAGTAGTCCCCAAATTCACTTGAGCAATACACTTAGCCACAGATGTCCAAGCTAGAGTATTAGAGGTAACAGTCCCTAAAGCAGGACAGCTAAACCCTTCAATGGGAAAAGGCTAAAAATTGCTGGAGGGAGGGGAAACATCTGATTCCCTTCAGATTGCTCTATTTTTGATAAGGCATCCTGAAACCAAAGTCTCATGGAGAAGACCTTCCAATCTAAAGCTGCACCAATCACCTCTTTGCCAGTGCAAACTTGTGTCTTGCTTGTTTTAAGTCAGATCTTTAAATTCCCGTTTGCTAACCCTTTCCCTCCTGCTGACCACCTGGACCATGACTGGGATGCCTGCACCTTCCTACAAGAAATCCTACTGCAGAACCTATAGTACCTTGGCATTGCTTCTATGACCTTGCAGTAAACTCCTCCTTCAGTGCAGCTTACAAATTTCATCACCAGTAACTACATACATAGGGAAATTAAACAGCACTTACCACCAGATTAACTTCCTTAAACATTTATTTCTCTTCAGGAAACACACTGCCTTTGTTTTGGGCTTCTCAATCAGCTTCTAGTCTACGTAGCTGCTTCCTCACCCAAACTGGTTTGGGAGAGATTTTGACCTCTACAATTTGTCTTTGGTTCCAAGTCGCTGTCAATCTCCGTACTAAAACTCATGAAATCAAAAGTAATCCTCTTCCTACTGTAGGACAGCATCAACCTTTTCTGATGATGGTGTTTTAGACTTTTCCAAATCCTCCACAATCAAGCTCTTTAAAAAAACATTCTAAGCCACGGTATCCTGATCACAGGACTACAAAACTTTGCTAAGAACCAGTATTTGATTCTACCAGTAGTGTTACCAGCTTCTTGTATTAAAAACCCCAACCCAACCCCACCATCCCCACCCTGAAGGACTGAGTAAGAGAGAGGGTCAAACATCAATCAACAGCAAAAGGCAGGCTACAGAAAAGTTATTCTTGGACCTTAACAGTGTTCCATACCAGCCTCACTGGCCCATGCAAAAACACACTCCTTAACTAATCATTAACTAGCAACCTTGTGAGTTGACTGAGGAAAAAGCCTCCACTGGTTTTCAGGAAGTGCCTTGTATTGGAGCTCGGTTCTTCCATGAAAAGCTGAGCAGTCACTACTGACAGCACTTGTAAGTTACGCTTGAGGATTCCATCGCCTTCGCATGTGTGCTGCCATAAACACTTGCAGGAAAGCGAATGCTGCTGGAAGGTTTGTACCCTTTGTCTCTTCTTGTAAGTCACAGAAAAGGGTCAAATGCCTGTAAAACTCATTGCTAACATAATTCTGATCATTTGAGCCAAGTGAGATTCATTTTGCACTAAGCAGGCTGCTCTGAAACACGCCTGTAAACAAAACCTGGTTTTCTTCCTTGCAGTTGCAGACCTGTATTTAGATACCACCAGTGCTTTACTATGTCACATGCAGAACACATCCCTAAAAACAGTACCCTGGTGAGTCAGTGAACAGAAGAGCTAGTCCTACTGCTTTCTCTACAGAGGGACTAACAAAAGGCAAAGCATTTCTGTCAGCACTTGTGTGGAGAAGCCAAGACACCCACAAAGGAACCTCAAAAGGCCACAGGAGGTAACTCCAACCTCAGGAGGGGAGGCAAGCACTCCCCCCACCCACACCAGACTCCCCTAGCCCTGCAGCATGCTGAACCTCTCTTCCCAGCTTCCCCTATAGGAAATGCTGCAGTTACTCCTTTGAGATGATCTGTCTCACACTGCTGGATCTACTGCTGCTCATCTTTACTGTCCCTATCCACACTGCCCCATCACCAGCAGCCTCAAACACAGCATTTAATCCAACCACACGCATTTACTATTAAAATAATTGTGTGTGTTACAATGCATTCCTCCCTCTTGTGTTTTTCTCCTTTAACTCCTGCAGCTTATCAGTATCTTTACAGGAGCACACTGCCTAGGATTTGACTTTCAGTCAGTCAGTTCAATTACCTTCATGCTGCAGTATTTTAATCATGTGGAACTGCCAAATTATTTTCTCCTCAGCCCCAGCCATTCCACTCGCTTCCACATCTTTCTACAGACTACAGTATTTACAGTAACCTTCCCAAAAAGCAGCATCCTCCCTGAAGAAGGACTGAAGTAAATTTCACACTCATGGGGGTGGTGGTTCTGCTGGAATCCAGACAATGAAAGGAAAAAAAAAACAGCCATGTAAAGATATGGAAGGTAAACATTGTGTTAGAGACAAAGCAAGGTTAACCAAAAAAATTAAAGAAAAATTGCACTCCAGTTGTAGAACTTGGTTCTGGGCTGTGCATAACTATGCACTTGTACAGAAAATACATGATGGAAGAATCAGACTGATGAATCCTACAGTATTAAGTCATATAGATTTCAATTAGCACTCCCAAGGAGCTGCACTTGCAAAATATTTCAGAACTGCTCAACATCACCCCTAAAAGCTATCAAAACTCTCCAGAGCTACAGTATTTATAACCAGAGGATAAACTGTACATTTATCCAATGCTAACGAGTATTGTGTTACAGGAAAAATTTGGATTGGTCTTTCAAAGCCTGCAAATGGTAACTAAAAGGGCAATTTCCCCACTATTTACAGAACAGTAACAAAATATTTCAGTTTATCCTACCAGCAGCAAAACCCCAACCCAGTAATCCTTAAATTCAGATGAGAAAAACACATGCAGCAGCACTCTGTTGTCTGAACCACATAGGCGTCTGACATTAAGTGGTTACATTTCAATTTTGCTTTAGTTTTGGAAAGCCAAGAACCAGAGACTGCTTGTCTCAAAGTACACCACCTATCTCCCAAAGCTCTTTTGCAGAAGGCAGGGCCCTTCTTCCCTCAAACCCTTCCAGAAAAGTGATCATATAAATGCAATCATGTAAAGTGCCTTAATCTGTTAATCCCAGTATCACAGATTCATGAGTGAAATTTAACCACTCCTCAGCTTCCTACCCCAGCAGCTGTACCACCTATTCCCTTCCTGGTTTTTTTTATACTACAAACATCAAACACAATGCAAAACCAGCATCACAGGCCTACAAAAAACAAAACAAAACAAAACAAAACAAAACCAACACAAAACCAACCCCAACTTGCTGTATTCCGGTTCTCCTCTCCTTCCTGCCTCAGGATTCTCACCTCCAAAACGTGATACACGACACAGCATCCCCCACGCAGCAGTTCGCATACTGGGGCTCCAACCGAGCTGAGACTACGTAAGAACCCAACACTACAAGTAACGCTGAAAACAGGATCACCTAGTTATACCAGTGACTTTCAGCCTTCATCCCAGGGGAAAAAAGGCCCCAAACCAAACGCTTAAAAATGACCAGCGCGAGTCCCAAACGTTTCCCTTCCACTGGGAACCAAGTTTCTGACGTCTCTGAACTGCTGTTCTGAAAATCGGGGTTTAGCAGCCTGTTCCGGAAAGCCGCCACGTTCCCCAAAGCGCTTTCAGAAACCAAGCCCACAGCCACGAAGCCCCACGCTTCAGCCCGGGACGTCCGCAGGGGAGGGGGCTCACGGCCCCGACGCCCCGCGCCCGGCCGTCCACCGCCACGCCCGGCGCGGGCCCGAGGCTCGGTTCGGCTCCGCCGGGTCCCCGCGCCTGCCCAGCGCTACGCCGCCGCGAAGCGGGAAGATGCCGCCCCGGCGAGGAGGCGGAGGGAGCCGGCCCGTCCCACCCGGCTCGGGAGTCAGCGGACGGGGATGGAGGCGGGGGAAGCGGAGAGGGAGCGGGGGGCAGGCGCTGCCGGCTGGCAGGAGGAGGGGAGGGAGGTGATCTACCCGAGCAGGGACTCGGAGGGTGGGGGAGCCCACGGCGGTAGAAAGGAGACGGCAGGAAAGGGGTCGCAGACAGGGGAAGGGGGAGGGGAAGACGGGCCGCGACAGCAGCCGGCAGCGAGGCTCAGGGGACGGGGGAGAAGCTGCGATCGCGCCCCGCCTGCGGCGGCGAACAAGGCCGGCGGGGACAGACAGCAGAGGGGACAGGCCCGGGCCCCCAGCGCCCGCCGGGGGCGAAGGCCGGAGCTGCGCGGCGGGCGGGGAAGGGCGGCGGAGCGGGAGTCGGCCCGTCCCGCGGCGGGAGGGGAAGGTCTCTCACCCAGCAGCCGCAGCAGCACGCCCAGGAGCGCGGCGCACAGGGAGCCCCCCGGCAGCGGGGACGAGTTGAAGATGGCGTCGATGAGGAACAGGCTGGGCACCCGCAGCGCGACCTCCAGCCCGGCCCGCAACCGCGGGCCCAGCCGCAGCCACGGGAGCTGCGGAGGGCCCGGGGCCGCCATCCCCCGCGAGGAGTCAGGCAGCCCGCCTCGCCCGCCTGTTAAAAAGCAGCCCAGGAGGGTGCTGGGGTGGGGAGGGAGTGTACGGCCGGCGGGCTCGCTACCGCCCCGCGCCCGCCGCCGGGCCCTGCCGGGGCCCCCGCCGCGCCGCCGCCTCCTCCATGTTCCTCTGCGCTCCCTCAGCAGCGCCGGCCCCAGCCGGGCCGCGGGGGCGGGGCGGGGCGTCGCGGGCGTCGCAGTGCTTGGCCCCGCCCCGGGCTCCCACGCGGGAGGGGGTGGGCGGCGCGCGGCGCCTCGTGCTCTGCCTGAGGCGGGGGGGGGGGAGCTGGGAGGCGGTCGGGCCTCGCCGTGCCCCATGCGTGGCCGCGCTGTCCTCACGCGGAGCCAGGGCGCCCTGTGAGCGAGTCGGCAGCGGAGGCCCCGTGAGGGATATCCCGCTGAGGCGGGCGCGGCGGAGGGGTGGGCGAGAGGGTTTCGCCGAGGGCCGGCGGTGCGGCCCGGCCCCGGAGGAAGGTGCGCCGCGAGCAGGTGCAGGCTCCGGGTCCGGGGAACGCTCTGGGTGGCGTTTGCGAGCCAGCCCGGGGGCTCGTCCCGCAGTGCCTTGCTGCGGGGGAGCTTCACCTTTCCCCTCTGGCACACCAAAACAAACGCCGTCTACCGTTCCGTGAGAGGTAATCGTGGGTTCACCCCGCATAGCCCCCCCCCAAAAAACCCCAACAAGCCTTTTCTAGTAATAGGGGAGCGTGTCCCGCAGCGCGCGCGCTGCCCCGGGGCAGGGCGGCTCCTGCTCCCCGCGGGAAACCGGCCACTCACTCCAAGGCCCACTGCGGCCCCGAGCCCTCCCAGGCCCCGGCTCCCACCGCCTCCTCTCCCCAAGCAATCGCTTTCTGACGAGTGAGTCGTTCACCTTGGAGAGCTAACGAGCTTTTAATTAGGGGAGGGTTCTGCAGGGTTTCCTGTTGTTCGGCGTGTGGTGCAGAAGCGCTGCCGTGTGGTGCCCTGTAGGTCGGGGCATGCGGAAAAGGTGGTTTTTCCTTTGAAACCTCTTTCTTCCTCATGCGCCTTCACAGAAGCTGCAGACACAAGGACTAACTTTGGGAAGCTTCAAGTGGACCTGGTTTAAAAGAAAAAATAAAATCTGAAAAAGAAACGCCAATGTGTAATCAGCGTTAGTCTGAAACAGGCACCTGCCAGCCCGTCACTTCTGCGAATTAAAACTGAATTCAGCTCACGCGCCTGTTGCCAGCTGCCAGGCCGTGATGTCCTGCCAGCGTGTGCCTCCAGCTTCACCTGCCACAGACCAGCCTTTGCCTGAGCCCGACTCGTTCAGGGCTTAAGCCCATGGAAGTCTTTCTATTATTTTCAAGGGATTTTGGATCAGGCCACAACAGTATTGCAGAGGAACTTTCCTAAGCAATGCCTCGCGCTAACAAAGCCAGAAATGTTGCCAGATTGCTAAAGGATTGTGTTACAAAATCCCTGGACGTGGACAAAGTGCATGTTTTAATCGCATGCTGAAAGGCATAACTCTGCCCTAGTAAGTATCCCTGTGCCAGATAATAGAGGTTAGGGTTTAAAGTGTGAAAAGTGGTTTTTTTACTTAGATTTGAAGATGGCTGAATCACAGCGATTCGGATTTGCCTGAATAATTTTACTCTTTGGCTACATATAAAGCTGCTGAATAGAAGTAAAAGTATTTGGAAAGCCATGTAAGTCAAGCAGATCTGGGTACTTGATAATGCTCAATAACCCACATGAAAATATTAATATGAGGTGTTACTTTCAAGACAGCAACAACTTCACGCACCATTTATGGGAATGGAATTCCCTGCTCTCCCAAGGCCCTTCCAATTTCATTTAATGCCCTCCTCAGCAGAGAGGTTCTGAAACCTGTTTCTGCAATACAGGCTTCGGGATCAGAGGCAATGCTGTAGTACATATTTATGTTGCTTGAAGGACATGTGGATTAAATGGAATCCATTACATGGATTTTCAGGTTTTAAATATGTGCATTTGCAGGCCTATTTTACAGATGTTATTTAGGCATGTAAGTACAGTCATGGTTATCTGCAAATTATTTTGTGCATAAACAGCTCCACGTTGCAAACATTCCAGTCAGTTCACATGTTAGGAAAGCGTACCAGATCAGTACATTTTTTACGCATGTTCAAAAAAATTGTTGCACTGTTTGAGTCCTATGGGAGCTGGGCCTCTTGCTTGGAGGAGACTGAGGGGTGGCCTTATTAATGTTTATAAATATGTAAAGGGTGAGAGTCAGGAGGATGAAGCCAGGCTCTTCTCAGTGATGGCCAGCGATAGGACAAGGGGCAATGGGTGCAAGCTGGAGCAGAGGAAGTTCCATGTGAATGTAAGGAGGAGCTTTCACTGTGAGGGTGACGGAGCACTGGGACAGGCTGCCCAGAGAGGTTGTGGAGTCTCCTTCTCTGGAGACATTCAGACCCCGCCTAGACACATTCCTGTGTGATTTAGTCCAGGTGATCCTGCTCTGGCAGAGGGGTTGGACTGGATGATCTTTTGAGGTCCCTTCTGACTCCTAATCTGCTGTGATTCTGTGATTCACTTAAATTCAATTTTTTAAAATAAATCTAAACATTATTAATATTATTAACATGTAGGAAGATGACACCTGCTGGATAGTTTTAATTTTGCAGTTTGCACTATGTAATTACACTTGTGGAATAACAAACTTTGTTGCACAAGCATAACTACTGAATTCACTTCAGTTCCAGACACAAGTTCAGGAGAATCTGTCATATTTCTAGGGTCTAAATGCAGTCTTGATTTCTTTGTGAATCTGGGGGTTAAATCCCATGCTAAATAAATTCATATTAATACCCCTCTAACAACTTTTCTTGGTTGGGGACTTCCACAGTTTCTTGTTCATAAACTAACAAGTTGGGCTGATAGCTCCTTTATTTGACAGTATAGATAACTTGTTAAGGGCAAATAGTCCTGAACTCCAAGGTGAAGGTTGTTCCACGTAGCGTTGTGGCTGCGTGTACCTGACTGGGTAAACGTGTCCAGTGTCAGGCCTACACCCCATGACAAGGCAGCGCAAAATAACACGTCCTAGGGAGTTGTTTCGTAATAAATAATAACTTAATACTCAAAAATGCTCTCTGAATAATGCACCTCCTATATCAGACTACGAGGTAGAAGGTCACAGGTTTCAATAACATGTACGTCACTAGAATTCTTTGCTGTTATATTCAGCAGAAGGTTGGGCAGTTACTCTCAGTCATGTAAAAATTATTTTGGGGACTTTTTTACAGCTCAGACTGGTCCAAATTAATATATTTTTTTCCAAAGGCCAGTAACACTTTCAATCTAAGGTTTTTAGAAGATGAGAAACTACATAAATCATCAAGTGCAGTGTCTGATGGTTTTCTTGATCTGCAGCTGGGCATAAAGCAATCTCCATTACCTTCAGAATGGTGGAACTGCAGAGGTTCTATCCCAGTCTGACAGCCATGTTTAGGGGCTGTGCCCATATGTGACAGCCACATCCAAACCCACTTTTTGGCAAGTCAACTTTTGAGTTTTAAAACTCCTCCCGTTGCTTAAGTGCTCTCAGAAACCTTCCAAACCAAAGGCATTTTTGGATTAACACCAGTGCTTATATCTGATGCTACAAAATCACATGGTCTTGTAAAAATCATATCTTTAATAAGTAAAAAAACCCAATATGCAGGGAGAGTTTGAGAGTACTGTGGGTTGGGTTTTGGTTTTGGGGGGGGGTTGTGGGATTTTTTCCTAATTACAAGATCTTGAAAAGCATTAAATACACACAATATCTTCGTGTTGAAATACCACGTGTAAATTTAGGCTGATACAATAACCTTTGTAAGAATGAAAGAACAGAACAGTTGGTTGTTAAGCAAAACAGTGCAAAATGCCCAACAGAAATTAATTTTCCTTTGCAATGAATGCAGTAATCCACTAACTTTTTCCAAACTTCATTTCTACTTCCCAGATACCTTTTGTGGGGAATATACCTTTGCATATATTTTGAAAAATATAACGTAATTTTGCATTCTTTTTGTAAGAGTAAAGCCCTGTACAGTGGATCTTTCATTTTGTCATAACAGCTTTTTCATTACAGTCAGTAAGGACCTCTGGTTTTTGGACTGAAACAAACCAAGAAAAAGGAATGTAAAGTAGATTTTCTTCTCCTAGGATAATATTCCAGCAGAAGAGAGACCAATCTGCCTGCATTGTTTTAAAAGCCCAATATCCATGTTTTATTAATGCAGCTTTGGTGGATTCAGCATGTGGGTGACACCCAGCTGTGCCCGGGTGAAGCTGCTCATTACCTCCTGCTGAGGACAGCCTGTGTCATCACTTCTGCCTGTCTGAGCGCAGCGTTGGTGGCTTTGGCAGTGAGTGCTGCTAATGAGAATGAATTTCCAGCTAATGCAGACAGACAGGTAGACTTCCCTACATCTAACTTCTTGTTCTGCAGGTTGGTGGGGATAGAGCTTTGTATGTGGCACTTCCAGTGTGGCACTTGGGAAATACTTAAAGACAACGTATTACTAAAGAAAGATTCAGTGGAAACAATTCCCACTTCCGTGACTATTTTTAATACCACCATTAGACACCAGTAGTCTTTACTCAAGAATAGTTTATATGTGTCTTCTTCTGAACAGAAGAGCAAACCAAGCAAACATTTGAAAAGCTGAGGTAAAACCTGCAAATACAGTTACTGACCTACAGACCTTTTCAATATATTAAGAATTTCCCCCTAAAAATTCATGGTTTAAGATTAGTTATTTTATTAAGTTTGGGGGTTTTTCCTTCTCCACAGCTAAGACCCAGGGGCATAGATAGCATTTGCTAAAAGAGGCTAAGAAAGCAGAAAGCAATTTACTTGTAGTAAACATTTGACAAAATAAATTCTAATAACTTGTTTATGTGAAAGATCAACTTTGGTTTCACATCTGCGTGAAGCGACAATGTCTGTGGTGTGAGCATTCGTTCTCTTTCAGTGGAGGATGGCATTCTTACGCTTCTTACTTGAAGCAAATGCTCACTTGGAAAGTTCAAAGTGCCCTGAAGAGTTTTCTGTCATGACAAAGCAAGGCACACACTGGATCAAAACACAGGGATGAGTCTTGAGTCATGCCTGCATGAGGAAAATCTCTTTAGTTCTACAGATTTACCCATATTCCCTTAATGACAAACTCCTCATTCTCTTTAGAGATGATTGCAAAGAAAGGAGTTAGACCTTGATGTTTACAGCTTTACAGTTTTCTAGAAAACTGCAGAGAGAGAGCCTTTGCGCTTTGCCTCCTGTGAAAAAAAGTGTGTAATGAGAACAAATCATGTTGACAGCTGCTCACTGGCATATTTATCTCATTCCCTAACTATGCCTGGCATGCTTAGCCAGGAGACATGGAAAGAGACACAGACTATATCTGCAACCCCTTCCTGGTGTCTGTCTGGCTACAGAGAGACCAGCTACCACCTGCCACCAGTCCCTTGTCCCTGTGAGGTCAGCAGACGTGGCCACCACCATCTGGTTGCCAGCCTGGGCTCTGCTGCCCAGCTCCTGCCAGGAGGCCCATCCTGAGGGAAGCACTTGCTTTTGGCTTGCTTGGCTGCAGTTCTCCGTGCTGGGGCCTTTGGGAAATGCACCACTTTAGATGGCTCCTCCCTGACCCTTCATCTACCCTGTTTTTGTTTGTTTTTTTCAGGCACTACAAGGAGAAAAGCCTTGTTTTCCATAACTTGCCACACAGACACATTGTGGCTTCTGCTGCAGAGGGTTGCTGCCTTTTTCAGAGTTGCTAACTCTATTCCAGACCTGATTTAAAAGCTTAATGAAGCAAGCAAACAGAAAGAATTATTAAAGATCTGGGGTTTGCTTATTTATTTTGTTTGTGGTTTTTTTAATTATTGCCAAGTACGCCTTTTTCTCCTGCAATGGTGTTTGAGTTTTCAACTGCACCTTGCTAGAGACAAGCAATATTATGGGCTTGCCTGTTCAGAATAATGCCCCTTCTTAATGGTTACGCACATACCTCCCCCCTGCACCCCACAATTCTGTTAGTGATCCCCAGCAGAAAAGGCAGCATGCTGTATTACAAATGACGAACTCAGTAAAATTAACTCTGGAACATTCAAGTAGTAAAGTATATTTAAAGTATCTCAGAGTAGATGTTAGAAGTTTGTCCTGGGAATTCATACTCAGTATTTTTCTGGATTTTAATAGAAGTTTTTGTTCTGTAGATATTCTTGGCTCTTACGTCTTTTGAGTTCAATACCAGTTTACAGAAATATGTGTCTTTGTAAAACAGGGGGGAAGCTGGAAAAGCCTGACAGCCAGTGCAGCTCATTTTTCCTACTGCCAGACAACAGTGCAGAAATTTAACCTCATTAATGAAAATTTTCCCTGTGATGACACAAATGAAATAGCAGCTGCACATATAGAACCTTGTTCTATATGTTGTTTTTCATGGCTAACGAAAATCATAACACATTACGCTCAACTTTTTTCCCCTTCTGAGGTGATGTGTGGCTGTGCACGGTGAGTTGTTTCAAATCTAACTCAATATGCACAACGCAAAGGCCTTGTAGAACTGTTTCTTTCAGATATTTAGCAACATCTGGAATATAATTGTAGATGTCCAGAGTTACAAAGTGAAATGACAAAGAGCAAGGCGGGTTCCGTCAGCTTGGGGTCACAGCATTCATCTTACATTTGTACTGGTTTTGTGAGAGACAGAAGTGGAGAGAATTAGAATTATACTGGAAACTAGACATATCACAGCAGAAAATGTGATGCTCCTGAAAAGTCCTGCCTTGTAGAGGAAATCCCAGCTCTGGAAACATTGATCTCCCTGTCATGACTGGGCCGACCCTGGTCTGCCAGAGCTTTCCTCTTCTTCTCATTAGGACTGTATTCAACGTTACCAAACAGTCTTGAGGTTCACACTGAAATCCTGGTCTCACTGAACTTCACTACCTGTACAAAGCCTTGGCAGAAAAAAATCATAGTGGGAAAGCTCTGTTTTCTGAAGTCATGTGCAGAACAACCCTGCCCTTAGTTCCCCTACCCTTTGCAGTCCCAAACGGGAGCTGTTTGCTAATCTGTGGGTTGCTAAATTTAGCTAGCTCCTGGTAACTGAAAACGGTTCATAGGCTCAGATTGTACTTCTGGTCACCCATGAGGCCACTTAAAGCCAGTTAACATCAGTTAGCCAATATAAAACTAACTGAAACAATTGGAAGAGGTACTGTGTATTGTAACTTTTTTTTTTTTTAATTAATGAAGCATAGTGGAAAGAATAATTTTCTGGTTTTAGCTAAAACAACACATCTCGGTGATTTCAGTCTTCAGAAGAGCTGATCTGGGAGATGCCTGTTCACAGACAAGAGGTGAGAGACAGAAGTGGAGAGAATCCAATTTAAACTGGAAACTAGACCTGCCACAACAGCCAATGTGGTCTTCTTGAAAGATCCTCCTGGTAGAGGAGGATCCTAAAATTTTTCCCATGAAAAACCTTCAGCAGCCTGTTTATGTGTAAATCATTGTAGATGAACGTGGTCAGCAGAAAGACAGGTCTGAGTGTTAACCATGCACAAGGCTGGGTTAGAGGGTTGGAGTAAATCAGACTGCATGGGGGGTGGGTGGGAAGAGGGTAGTTTTGTCTCACATGAAGTTGAGCATGACTGATTTGTAGTACAGTGCAAAAGAGGGTTCAGAATGATGATCAGTCTTGCCTTTCTTCTCCCAGGGAAATACAGAGCTTAGTTGAAACAGTGATAATTTTCACGGGCTTTATGCAGAAATCTGGTCTGATGTCCATCAGACTTTTGCCTGATATTGAAGAGTTGAAGCTGGACAACCATCCAGCCTCACTTCCTCTGTTAATGCAGAGAAGTAAGTTCAATTCAGCTCTTTAGTTTTATCAGCATCTATGACTGCTGTCTGAAAGCCTATTGTTGTTGTTAACTATGCAGGTTTCCAGAGAAGTTAGTGAAGAGAGGTGGGCATCTGCTGTCATGGACACTTGTCTTTGAAGAGGTGGAATCCTCCAGAGCTGAGAAAATACATCTCACAGCTTGTCCTGGGAAGCTGGACAGTTCCCAGCCCTTCATTTGATGTAAATTTGGTGAGGGAATTTACTGCTAAGGGCTGGATAGCAAAGTCTCCATTGATGATGAAGGAATTGGCCTTGTAAATTCTGGGAGGGCACTGAAACTAACCTGATCTATTTCTTACATGCTCGTTCATACAGGTGACTCCAGTTCCCTCTCAACTGAAGGTGATAGGGAACACAGATTTTCTGTTTATGAATGATTCAGTGCCGTAGCTTAAGAGACAATTAATTAATACAGCTTTAATATAAGGAGAATTTGTGTGTTTTCAGAATAGAAAGTATTTGGATGTTTTGAGAACAGAAAGTATTTGTGTGCTTTATATTTTATATTTTAAAATTGAGGCATTAAAAAGATAAAAATTCTGAGCAATTAAAATGCTTAAGATTAAATATTATTTGTATTGATAGGTGTAACATGAATGATATGCATATATGATGTAAATTGTATGCATATATGATAAAGATACTGCATATTTTCTTTTCAAAGAAAATCCAAATCATGTCCTATTTGGAAAACACCATCCTCCTTTTCTTGCTTTTCTCTCAAGTTTATTAAAGCAATGCAGTTTTTTGAAGTGTTTTGATTTTGACATTTCATTTTCCTACAGGATGGCTTTAACCTGGAAAAAAAAATCATCATTCTGCTGTTGTGGGTTAGTCATAGGCTTTAAAGGGAGTATTTATGAGCATGCGATCTAAAGTGCTGCCTAACAGGCTGTGAAATACCAACCAGCAGTTCTGGTACCTAAAATAACACATGTTCTTCAGAAAGACATTCATCTTTGTTTTGAAGACTGGGAAGAACAAAGAATCGAAAGAATTGTTTCCAGGAGAGTTGACTTCTAAACAAAGTTTTGCTCCTAGTTAGCAAATTCCTTGCTTTGATCAATATTGGTTTTCTATAAAAGCCACCGAAACCATGATTTAAATGTAAAACCAGCTTAATAATGACTGTCTTTGCTGAAGTCCCCTTTTAGACTTGGAATAAATGACACGCTGAGGATATTTGCAGGTATGAAGATTAAAGGGAAGACTCCTCTGAATCCTTGTGGATCAGGAGAGAGGAGTTTTGCAGGGCTCGAAAGCTCAATTCTGTGATGGGGGAACTTCTCATCCAACAGAAAAATTCAGTTTCAACCTGCTTGGTTGGTTGGGTTTACAAGAAGAAAGGCACAGCCGGTGCAGCCACGTCGAAGTGCATTTACAGCCAGCCCCAGGTGCTTGGTGGCCTGGCCAGAAGATGGCAGGAGTGTTTTGTGGGAGTAAGGAAACCCTGCAGACGTGTGTGTGGGGGGGGGGGGGGGGATTCTAGCTGTAAGGATAGGATATTTCAGAGTCAGGACCGAAACGTTAATGTTGTTTTTGTTATACTTGTAATGGTTTAATTGTAAGGTAACAAAACCTGCCATGATTTACAGCTGCCCAGGAAGAAGCTCTTGGGGATGAAAAACCCTTCTGACCCCACTGACATCACTGATGTGGGATGTGCTCCTGAGTGATGCAACACGGTACCAGTCTTGTGTTCGTGCTGCCCAGCAGTTAGTGCCTGGCTCTGTACAGCGGTTCCGAGAGAGCCACAGAAGAATCCTGCACAGCTGGGCTGCAGGCATCACCCAAAGCCTCCTCTCAGCTCTGGGCTTTCTGAGCCAGCATCCACTCTCGTGACTGGCAGGAGGTGTCTTTTCTTGCCTTAGGAAATTACAGTGAATTAGAATCTGCTGTTACTTGTTTGCTTTGCTCTGTTACTGGTCCTTCCATAACCTCGGCGTGGGAAGAGGCGAGGCTAAGCAGGCACTGAGTTTCTTGCTGCCTTACAGTCTGACACTTTCCCCTCTCAGCTGCCCAAGACTGCCAGTTTCTCTGCCCTTTCCAGGACTGCAAGCAGTCCTTTGCTTCCATAGAAACAGAAAAACTCTGCCTACATTCCAGCTGCTGGTAACTGGATAAAACTCTTAGTTTATCAACTTGCTTTTGGGTTGACTAGCAGTGCAAACTGTTGAAAGCAAAGCAGTTGCTTCTCAGTAGGGGCTGAACACTGAGTTTCTACAAAGCCCCAATTCACTGACCTTACATTCCACAGGGTGCAGATACTCCACAGAGAAGACAAAGTTGAAGAACTACACACACCATTTAGAGGGAAGTTTCATGATGCTTATAATGTCTCTGAACTTATGGGAGATCATTCCACAGTTTTCGACCTGAATTGCTAGAAGTGTGACTTTCTGGACAAGGAGCTGTACTGTGATTGTGAGATACTGCCCTTCAGTAGAGAGCTGCATTGCGGGCAGCGACTCCCGTTTGTAGGCTCTAGCTGATCTTGTCCCTGGGCACAGGCCACTGGTTCCCCCAAAAACCTTGACCATAATTACATTTTGTGATGGAAATGGCAGAGGGAGCGAAGGAC
The DNA here is from genome assembly GCF_964237585.1 of Gallinula chloropus. Taxonomy (NCBI): domain Eukaryota; kingdom Metazoa; phylum Chordata; class Aves; order Gruiformes; family Rallidae; genus Gallinula; species Gallinula chloropus. Next base: position 13,168,291 of record NC_140086.1, read on the forward strand.
AGGGCTGTGAAGAGAAGAGTAATACTACATAGGCATTTGTCAGAGGTTCTAAAGCCAGGCATGTTGTATCGCTGTAATCCGGCTGAGAGGTCACGACGTGCGACTGACTGAAGCCAGGCCATTGTTCACCAGGACAGAAGGAGCCTCTGCTGAAAGGGAGGCGGTCGCAGTAATGCTGAGGTACCTGTGTGAGAAGCTGCTACAAGTGATGAATCGAAGAGCATTAAACTGAGTGTTTGATTAGTGGTGCATGTGTGTTTTCAACGGGAGATTGAAAGGCTCAAAATGTTCCCCATTGCTGCTGGCTTTTCTGTGGGCTTCAGTCTACAGTTCCGTTATGACCTGCGCTCACTAGGCCACGGTGGCAGCTGCAATGTGACGGTGCAGAACTGTGCTGCTGGAGTAGTGCTAACGCTTGAATCTGAATCATCAGATCGGGTCACCCAGGGGCTACAGTCATTTAGAGACCAGAGAACAGATCCCCTGGGGAAAAGGCTGTTTTCCATCACTGCTCAGGGTGGGCTGAAACACATTTAATGCTGTCCAGAAACTCCAGCCTATACAATCACTTTGCATGCAGTGGAGCTGAAGAGCAGGGAAGGATTTGCAGGGAAGAAGGCAGATGCAAACAAAATACAACATACCACAAAGGGGAAGGGTTGTTTTTTGTTCCCATGACTTTTCATTATGTCTCAGACTTTTGTTAACCTGGTTCCCATATACACATTCAGAGCAGCTAGCTTTGTCATGAACAAAGAATGAAACAGAAGCTGTATATGTTTCAGTACTCAAAATTATATGTGGAAAGGGCACAGGAATGATATGTTTCCTCTGCTTGTTTGAAAGCAGTGCAGCCTTACAAGTCAGTTTCCAATTTTCCGGCAAAGGATGGTGCTGTACATGAGGTTGAAGAAGGCATAACCTCCTCATCCCTGTTATTTCATGTGAGAGAAGATTTCTTTCTTTTAGTTACAAGCACCACAGCCCTCAAACCAAAATATATCATATGCCAGTTGTTTTGTTGGGGGAAAGAAATGTCTGGTGGTGATAATGTTTTCTGTGTTACCTTTGAGGGCAGGAAAAAAAAAGATGATGACATAATAAGCACTACAGGATTATTCAGTTAGGTATTATGGAAGGCTTTCCATCGACAAAGGCAGCTCAGCTTAGGGATGAGCTTAGTGAGTTGGGGGAATTCTGCCTTTGATGGCTTTTATAACAGCAGGGTAGAGAAGTAGATAAAAGGAATATTCTTGATGCTTTTTGCCCTAGCACAGCAAGAGTATGGATAATCATTACTCATTTCTGATACCTTAGAATTCTGATATTTGTGATGCTAGCAGATGGTGATGAACTGAATCAAAATTACTATGAATACTTATTTGAATAGGTTGCATCAGTGTATTGACTGAACAATCATAATTAATCGCTACATAGAAAATGACAGAGTGTTGCTAACATTTGTATTATGCCATTACGATCTGATCTATTCTATTCTTTCCTATTCCTATGCTGTGTTATGCTATGCTATTCTGCCACATAGCATTCCAGGTGCATTGACCTGGAAAAAGCATCCTGTTGGGAAAAAAAAAATCTGGAAGGAAAAACCCTGTTTCCCTGTTGGTGGGCAGTTCCTCATTCCAGTACACTGTTTCCACACATGTCATGTGCAGTACTGCTTTTGAAGAAATGTTCTTGGAATTGCAGCTTCAATTTTCCCCAGATTAAAAAAAAAAGGCTGCAGATACCAACTATGGAAGGTGTATTTGTCTGGCAAATGTTCTTACAAAAGGATCTTTATTTGCACTGTCAGCAAAAAATGCGCCATCTTTTCCTTTCTGAGGAACAAATTCTTGGTCCCTACGCAGAGTCTGATTAAACAGGATTCACTCCCTGCTGCTCAGTGCTGTGAGAAACTTTTTCCAAGTTGCAAGGGATGATTCCAGGAGCAGCTGTGGCTGCTGATGCCCTGTCCTGTTGTTCCCAGGTGTTTTGGCCACGGTATCTGTAGTGCTGCTACATGTGTCTTGCTCTCTCCGGTCAGCAATCTCTGAAATCCTTTTGAACAGACAATAGGGAGTGCTCGCACTGCCTTGTTTGGGTCAGGCCATCTAGGTGCACTTTCTTGGTCCGTTTCAACTGGTGGTGTTCTGTGCTGCTGGTGGTCCCTGGTTTTATCTCCTGGCAACATGGTTCAGCGGCCTCCCTGCACCCTGGCACAGAGCTCACATGGCTGTACAATGAGCCAGACTTTGGACTAAGCATCATTTCTTTCCCCTAGATTAGTTCCCTGATTTGGATTATCACTTTGAACACATGACTGCAACTGCTGACCTGAGGAAGAGGATGGGATTGTGCAAAGAAGCAAGGATAGGGACAGATCCACCTCGGCAAGCAATAATGGACATCCTTTGAAAATTTGATTGCAATGTTTTTCATCATTTGTGTCCCCAAAGCCTGTAGCTGACATGTGATAGGATTGCTACTATCAATGCCAACAGCTTCAGTAAATTCATTGTCTTTTTTTGTTGTTGTTCCTGGCAACACATATCTAGTTGAAATTTATAAAAACCATAAAATAATCATAAAAGGAGAAAGAAGATGCAGATTTTCTGTAGCTTAATTATTTGTAATAACCAAAGTAATCTCCATCAGCACCCGGGACTGTAAAAGCTAAAGCATTTCCACAGAAAACTGAACTGGAAGGAGTATTTCTGTGAGTCAGAATTGGACTTTTTAACAAAAGTGAAATATTGAAATAAAAAATCCCAACATCGTAAACCCCCTGTAATACCTTTTGGTTAGGCTCTTCCCAGTGAAAAAATACGTTACATGGTCTGACAGGTTCATACTCCACCACACATTCTGTCAGTGCTTGTGGGAGGAGGGGAAGAAAGCCCTTGAAAGAGCTTGGATGCATTAGGCCTCATAGTAATGCATCTGGCTATCAGGGACTGAGTCGCCCATCCCATTAGTATTCTCTCTCTTTGCTGCAGATTTTTGGAGCACTCACTCTGTTTGTTTGCTTTTTTTTTGTTGTCTTTCAGAAGCCAGTTTAAAAATAGCAACTATCACAACTGGAATGTTTTTCTTCTTGTGTTGGAAGGTAACATCTGTAAGAATTATACATGTGCCATTGCAAAATGATTCACAGGTATGTGTGTGAATATTGCATGTTCCAAACCCATGTTAATCTCTAGAAAGTACAAAGTAATTGCAGCCATTGCCCAAAGCCTGTTACAGAGACCACCTGTAGTGTTGGAATTGTTTCATCCTTGGTCCGCGTTCTTAGAGCAGTTTTGAATCCCCCATCTCTGTTCCCGCCAAATTACGTTGCCAAATTTAATCAGTATTCCATTTCTGTCAAGGCTTTTATCACAGCAGCCAGAGCAACACACTGTTTTCACCTTTGCCTCTTTCAGATTTTGCACTCTGGAATAGCATCCAGATTTTATATAACGGAACGTTTGGTCATAAGGCCAAATTATCACCTGTTTTTATATGGCTGAGCTCAAGGGAATTAAGGAAACCAGCTGAGTCCCTGACAAGTGGGGAAAGTTTTTACAGCATTGGCAATATTTCTTTTTAATGACACAAAATCAAGGAGAGGTATCTAAATGTTTTTCTTCAACTTCCAAGAGAAAATAAGGACAACTGCCACCTAAGTTGCTTTATTCTATTGCAACTGTATTTAATTAATATCAGTAATTTATATCAAATTTCAGTTCTGGTATTACTGTGGCACATTCTGCATGGTCTGCAAACCGTGCATATTCAGTTCTTTTTGGATGGAAGCTACCTGTGGGTGATTTGACCTTAGAAGTGAGAATCGAGATGTTGGCTGACCTGAGGGATGGGATTTGCAGCTCCTGTATTTGAGTCTGAGAGGACTTTATGTCTCTGATCACAGTGACTTAAACATTATAGTGACAGGTGCTGAGCATTACTTAAAGAAGACATCAATATTTGCCTAAAAGAAGGAGATGTTCTTACCTGCAATATTCCTGAGCCTTCAGTGCTGATGCTGTCTGATGGAAACATCACAGCATTCAAGTTTTCTGATAAATCTACTACAAGTTCTCCTCCTGTTGTTGTTCTTCAGTTGGTCATCCATCGCTGACATCCATCCTGGTGGTCACTTCAGTCACTATCAAATTTTAGCAGCTTTTTTAAAAGAAGGAATCAAAAATATATGTGTATTATACTTGTATGAAATAATCAGATTCGAAAGTATTCTCTTTTGTAGCTCCCATATTGCTCTGCACTCTCCCTTCTCCATTACAATTAATATAACTACACTTTTACAAGATACATTGTGTGTGGTGCTTATTGTGAGCTATCTGGCAGCTGGAACAGTCAGAGGAACAGGGGAACAGATCATATAAACCGGCCTGGATAAAAGTGTTAACCAATGACACGTACAGAATGTTCCTGGGTTGGACTAGGGGGGATTAAACAACGTGAGCTGATTATGCTAATTTTCTTCATCTCTTAATGTCTTTGGATTGCTTCATTGAAGTTGAAAGAAAAAAATGCCAGTGATTTATGTGGAGCCAGATTTCACCCTTCGTTTCCCAGGAAGATGTGTGCTTTATATGGTAAGTGCTGTAAGTATCTGTGTGTGATGAGTATGGGCTTGCTCTTTATTCAGCCAAACGCTTTGTGTGCAAGAATTCAGACTATATGAGTAAATGTTGTGTTACACAGAGCTGGTTTTGCCACTAACCAGCTGCTACTGCAAAGTTTGATACTCTCTTACTTTCTAACACCAAATACCTGGCAGCTTTTCACTGTTAACATTAGAGGAACAAAATGAGTCATTTGCTCTCATTGCCTCTGCACAGTTTCTCATTCAGGCTGTTTTCAAACTCATCTAGTTTTCACATTATTTAAGCAATTAGCCATATGAAACCTCTTGTTCTCACTTCTCTGTCCCTGAAAAGTAATATTCCACTAGATAAGTCCATTAAGTTCCCGATCTGGGACGCATTATTACCTCTGTTGCTGTGTGCACAGAGGTGGTTGGAGCAAGGACCGATTTGCTGTCTCCTAAATGTCCCCCTGCTTCCATGTGTGCTTAGACATCATTAGAGATGATTAATAAGGTAATGAAAAAAGCTGAACTGTAACCAGGAGGAGAAAGAAAACCTCCTTCCTTAGCTATTAGCTGCTTTTTACCGTCCACTTTAATCTTCAGTTATGTGAAGCCAGGAGATTAGCTTAAGCAAGCAGTTACAGCAAGAGGTGGGAGCCAGCAGGTTTTTAGGATTCATTTATCTCGTAATGGACTGTTGGAAGTGATTGCTCAGCCTCCCCAAATCATTTTAAGAGACACACACCCATAGCAGAGTGCAAGGCACAACATCTCAGGCCCTTGAAGTAATGAGAATTTTGCAACTGAATTCACTGGGGCAGGATTTTGTGTTAATGTCTCCTTCCATTCCTTCCACTTGTTCCGTCTGCTGAAGCCAGCTCCAGGCTGGCATGTATTTCTTGGCAAGGGGAAGGAGAGGGTTGCAGCTGCACCTTTGATACTTGCTGGTGTGGTTTCCCAGTCACTTGTCAGATGGGAGCCTTGGGAGCCTTTCTCCTTCTCCAGTCAGCGTAATGGCCACACACAGGTGGGAATAATGCCTCTCACCCATCGTCTTCATTAACTCATCAGGTGTTGCAAGAACTGTGATGGCTATGGACTGTTGATGTGAGAGAAAACCAAACTCCTGCTGAGGCTTTGCTTGCTTTTACAGTAAAATGAAGGCAGAGGAACATGGGCAATGGCTCCTGTGTGTCTGGGCTCTGAGTCTGCAAGCGGCTGTCTCCAGCCACTAATGGATGCAGATAGAGACACCGTGCCCCGCAGCTGCACGGGCTGTTTGGGCTAGGCAGGCTGGGGACAGGAACACATCACACCTGAGCAGGGTGGCATTACCTGTGTTGATGCTGGCCTGTTAGATGGCTTCTGAGGAGTGGAGTAACCTATCTGCATCGGTCACCCTTAGATGCACTCCACACAAGCTTCTGCATCTTTTTGGCCTTTGCTCAGCTCCTTCTTTGCCTCAGATGTCACAGCCTTGGCTTGGGTTCTGAAAGACCTCAGGCTGTAATCCTCCCTGCTCCTGGTTCTCCACTGCCGGCCCAGGATCAGCCTAGAAGTAAAGGTACACAGCAGCCCTAGGCTCCTGAGGTGACTGAATGGAGCAGGTTGGTCTTTCTCCAGAGATCACCTGGCAGCTCCACCTGTGCCATGGATGCTATCCTCTGTAATGTAACATATTTAGGTTCTTTTGTTGCTTTCCCAGAAATAAGTAGAAAACCACTTTAAGCAGAAAGAATGAATTTGTATGAAACCCTACATTTTCAGTTTGCTTTTAAACCATTTGAGCTGCTAATACTGTATCACTGACTTGGGCACAGGAGCTTCATGACAGGAAATAGAAGGAGAGATTGGAAGTGAGCTAATTTAGTGTGGGATATTTCTGTCAGTAAACAGGCAGGAGCACATTCCACCAATTTAAAATCTGTAAACTTGAATGTCCACAGCAAAGGCTGAGAAAAGAGCTTTCTTTCCCTGATAGGGTATCCTAAAAAAATAATAAGAATGAAGGTAAAACTTCACAGTTTCATTTTTACATATAACCAAAATTCCTCTTTTGGGCTTTAATTCAGCTGAGGTGCTAATGAATGCTTTTGTAACATCAAAAAACTAAGTCTGAACAACTGCATTTTAATGGGATCTTTCTGATTCTAATGAGAGTCCTCCCCAAAAGATAATTGGCAGTGAGAGTCCAATGTTAGAATTTATTCCAGAATATGGAAATTTACAGAACAGCAAATCTGAATCCACCACACAGTACAAAAAAGAATCAAATCTGCATAAATCCCTTTCAGCCCACTGTGCACAGTAAAGTGATTATCTCAAAATTAAGAGTGTTTGGAGATGGTTAATGGTAAAGAGGCCAGAAACCTTCACAGGAAAAATATTGACAGTAGGTTTCACTCCCCCTTGCCATCTTCCCTCCTCCAGAACTAGCAAAAATAACATGAAATGTCAACCCCAACATCAGAATAATTCAGGTGTGATTTGCTGTTCCTAAAATATTCATAGCCACATAAAACATTGATTTCTGATTACTGCCTGCACATGTGTCTGGCTGACAATGCCAGAAGATGTAAGTCCAGCTGTTCCTCTTGATGCTGCAGGCCAGAAGCGTGAGTGGAGTGGGTTGTTAGAGAAAGGCCCTGCTGCGTTGGTGGCCTTTCTTCCATAAGATTCAAAACTGAGACTTCAGTCATGAGAATGAAAGGCCACAACAGCATTGGGATAGTCAGTCAATGTAGGAAGAGGAGGAAAAGGAAGCTAATGGGGGAAGCTAATCCCACAGGGCTGTGAAGCCGAGAGGGAGAAATGTTATATTAATGAAGATGATGGTGCAAAGGAAGTGCTCCAAAAAAGGGATAAACAAATGGCACCCAGCTTAGAAAGTGTGGGTGGCAGGAAGAACAGTGACATCATTAGTCACAGATAAAAGAAATGAGGGGACAGGTATGTTAAGAAAGATTCTGAGTTCAATGGCTACGGCACTGCCTCTGTGCAGTTGCGTAAAGCCAGTCAGTGAAAGAATCTTACTATAATCGAGGAAAGGAAATTTGTCTTCATTCGTGGACTTCAGTGGCTTTGGAAAAATGATTTTCCCCGTTGTTTACCATGTCACAACAGAGTTACAGAGCAGGAACAAATGAAATTGGGATAAGGTCAAAGAAAAGCAGTATCTGTAAATATTACATTATGTTATATTTCGTTATGTTCTGGAATACAGTCTTTCAGTTGGAAGAGGCCTACAACAATCACCAAGCTAAACTGCCTGACCACTTCAGGCTGACCAAAAGTTAAAGCATGTTGGCAAGGGCATTGCCCAAATACCTCTTAAACACTGACAGGGTCAGCGCCTTGACCACCTCTCTAGGAAGCCAGTTGCAGTGTCTGACCACCCTCTGGGTAAAGAAATGCTTCCTAATGTCCAATCTGAACCTCCCATGGTGCAGCTTTGAACCATTCCCACATGTCCTGTCACTGGATCTTGGGAGAAGAGCTCAGCACCTCCCTCCCCACCTCCCCTCCTCAGGAAGCTGCAGAGGGCAGTGAGGTGGCTCCTCAGCCTCCTTTCCTCCAAACTAGACAACCCAGAGTCCTTAAGCTGCTCCTCAGAGGACATGTCTTCCAGCCCTACCACCAGTTTGTTTCCCTCCTCTGGACACATTCAAGGACCTTCACAGCCTTCCCAAACTGCGGGTCCTGGCACTGTACACGTGACTCCAGCATATCCACTGAACACCGTAGGACAGCTGCCTCTTCTAATCACTGGTTATGCCGTGGTCGATGCACCCCAGACTGGTTTGCTGTCCTGGCTGCCAGGACACACTGCTGGCACGCACTGAGCTGCTGCCAGCCAGCTCCCCCAGAGCCCTTCCCACAGGGCTGCTCCCCAGCCGGTCCTCGCCCAGTCTGGACTTGTGCCCAGTGTTGCCCTGTTCCAGCGGCAGAATCCAGACGTTTCATCTCATTATAATTATGTTATATTAATGTGCTTCTGCTGCAGGATAACAATAAAAGCTCATCTGAAAAGAGCTAAATATTTGTGTGGATGAGGATTTGGGCATGAATATGAGTATGGAAAATGGATATGAACCTTTATGTTCCAGCAGATGAGGAAACTGTTAATGCCACATGGTTCACAAGACACTTGTTTTTCTCATGTTGTTGTCTAATATCTTTCTAGCTGATGATGCTGGACAAGATAATCAAGTCTCTAGCTGCTATGGCCTAATTTAGTATGATCATTCCCTTGGGATCTATAAATGAATTTTGAAACTCATGTAATTTGATTTTTCATTTAAATTACTTTTATTTTTGCAAGTTTATCAGGTAATGCAAACTTATAAGTTTTCTATTTTGAGTGATTGCATGAAGAACTGGGTGCTTCAGTGGTCAAATGTAGCTTTAATTTGAAATTAAAGAGCAACAGAGACCAGCCAGTTTGGAAATGAAATATTACAGGCAGTTTGTTATATCTGAGCTTGTAATTCTTTAGTTGTCATGAAATGCCAATAGCAGTATGGAGAAGTATCTGCTCCCTGATTTCTCCAGCATCTGTGGAGGAAATGATCTTCTGAGCTTTGTGGTGTACAAACCACCGTCACATGACTATACAAAAATAACCCAGTGGAAAATCTCTATTAAGAGTTAAGAGCACATGTGTTTTCTCTCCAGAATCTCCTCAGATAACAAATTTAAGATAAAGAAGAGATTTTAAAAAAAAGTAAATGGAGAAAAGAAGAAGAGGGGAATTTCCAGACTTTCTTTCAGCAAAAGGCCTGGCTGTGAGTGTTGCTGTGTGGCATTCAGTACCCGTTTGTTTGTGTTGTCTGCAAATAAGTATTTTCTTCAGAGAGGGACGTCAGTTTTTCACATTGTGAGTTTCCTGTACTGAAGAACACTTAGAGCAGCCGCTCCTCCTTTGCTTGTATCTGCCTCAAGCTCATATGGGATTGATTTTGTATACTCCATAATTGAAACTGTAACAAGCTTGAAAATGGATGGAATGATTAAAACATCCCCCTCTGCCACGCTTTCTCCCAAAGCTCTGCCTTTCCTTGCTGGGTCCTGCTTGCGAGAGCTGCCCTCACTGCCTCTGGAAGGAGCCGTGCTTTAACCTGGCCACCGTTTTGAGGAAAGCCCTTCTGAGTTCAGTTGGACGGCTGCCTGGAGATGGGATTTAGATCTAAATTTGCTCCAGGACTCTGAGTAAGCAGCTGGGAGGGGCTATTTCAGTGCAGAGATGGAGTTCACATTGCTAATGAGACCGTATTTAGCGTGCACAGAGAACTTCTGTATGAGCAGAACAAATCTGCCCCTCTCTAAGGACGGTAGAGAAGATTTTCTGTTACTTGATCATCTTCTTGGGAAGTATTTTAATTGGTCTATACATATATAGAGAGAGAGATAAAAGAAGATGTGCAATACTGTACCAATATTCATTATTAATCTAAATAGTTAATCTTGGTATACAGTTTCAAGCACACTTAAATAAATGGGGATGTGTTGAAATCTACACAAAACAGGATTATGTATGTTTGTTGCTAACATTTGTTCCTGTTTGTTACTACGAAGAGGTGGTGGCCTCTAACCAACTCTGCACAGGACTGTGACAAAGCTGAGACTCCGGGGTAGATGTGATTGTTACTATCAGCTTTTAGAAGCCTCCTGCATGCTGGAGAGAACCTCTCTCAATTTCAAATGTGTTTGTAGCTATTTTGTAGACAAAGCTTTGGGTGCGCTGGACTCTTGTTACTGAATTTTTTAAAAGCTGCATTTAGAAGGCTGTAAAGCCAATTCAGGCTGCTTGGAGCATGATCTGCAATGGGACTAGATGGAATACTGTCAAACCTGTCTTGGATTTTTCATATTATGGTAGGTTTTCCAAGTAAAGTCTCACATTTCTTCTGATCCTGTGGGAGAGTTCCCTATGTTTGATCATGTCATGGGACGTGTGGGATGTTTCATCCATGTGGCACAGCTGCAGAGCAGAGTGGCTCACCTGCCCCTGCACAGAAGCTGCTGCAGCTGGTAAAGAGACATAAGATGCAGCTGGCAACCAGGTCACAGCACCTACTGCGTGGGGTCGGAAGGCAGGAGAGGGTCGATGTGGCTGTACAGCAAGCACCTGGCTTAGAAGTGACACAGCAGAGGATGACGGAAAGGGAATCAGATGAGTAAGTCTCACATGCAGTGCATGAGATTGGTCAGGTCCTAAATCAGTGATTCATTATTAAGTGTTTTCACTGCTCATGAGGCAAAGTGGAAGCACCTCCTTCTAGTGAGACTTAATTTACTGATGTTTACTTACCTCTTTGGAAGTATGAAGTGCCACATGAATGTGCTGTCAGAATGGCAGGAGGAAAATTTACCTGTGAATCCTTAGTTGCTGTGTGTTCTCATCACTAGCGTTTCGTAACGGTTTTGGCACCAAGGTTATCGACAGGACAGTCAATGACAGACTTCTGCGGCACAGTGCGCTCCAAGTCAGCACCTCCTTCCCTCACACTTGCAGCAGCTACAGCTTGATACTTGAACCAGTAAGAAAAATAAAAAATCAGTGCTTGTAATTTAACCCATACAGATGATTCTCATGAATGTGTATGTTCTCCCATACTTCTACCCACTGAATTTTACCTATTTGGTATTAATTCTCTACTTCTGCAATTATAGAATATCTTTCCATATATCCTGAGCCAAGATTTTTTTCTTTCCTTTTATGATTACAAAGGCTGTGATCTTTCTTTGATTGTTAAATCAGCCATTGAGCAATTCCCTTCCTGATGATTTGCTGAGAATGTGATGGAAACAAAAAAAAAAAGAAGTTTCAGTCAGATCTTCCAAAACAAGAGAGAACATGCCTAGAGGTAAAGAGCATACACAAGTAGAATTCAAAACGAGTTCTGTAACATATTTTATACATAATTTCATATTCTATATGAGAAATGCAAATTTCTGGGTGATCCCAGCTCATTGTGTTACAGTTGCATAGAGATCTCGTAACAGCTCATGAAGGTTTGACATTTTTCCCTCAATTAGATTCTTGATCTTTAAATTTTGTTTTCCAATAGGATGCTTCTGTTGCACAATAGCAGGCAAAGAACTGTTCACAAGGGCATGGAACAATAGGACAGGGGATGATGGTTTTAAACTAGAAAAGTGGAGATTTAAGTTGGATATTAGGAAAAATTTCTTCAGTATGAGAGTGGTGGATCACAGGAACAGGTTGCCCAAAAGGTGATGGAGGCCCCATACCTGGAGATATTCAAGGTCAGGCTCGATGGGGCTCTGAGCAACCTAATCTAGTGATGTCCCTGCTTACTGCAGGGTGGTTGGACTAGATGACTTGTTGGACTAGGTGACTTCTAAAGGTCTCTTCTAACCTTACACATCTCCCCTATGAGGAAAGGCTGAGTGAGCTGGGACTGTTCAGCCTAGAGAAAAGAAGACTAAGGGGGGACCTTATTAATGTTTATAAATATCTTAAGCATGGGATGCAGGGGGAAATGGCCAGCCCCTTTTCAGTGGTCTGTGGAGACAGGACAAGGGGCAATGGCTGCAAGTTGGAGCACAGGAAGTTCCACACCAACATGCAGAAGAACTTTTTCACAGTGAGGGTGACAGAGCCCTGGGACAGGCTGCCCAGGGAGGTGGTGGAGTCTCCTTCACTGGAGATATTCAAGACCCGTCTGGACGCCTATCTGAGTGATATGTCCTAGGGAGCTGCTTTGGCAGGGGGGTTGGACCCGATGATCTCTCAAGGTCCCTTCCAACCCCTATGACTCTATGATTCTTCTGTGATAATAGGTCTTTTAAAGGGTGTAGGCTTCATATCCCCAAACATCTTCTACATTGTTGAGGTGGTTTAAAGGGAACTTTTCTTAATTCTAAAAATAAGCCTTTGAATCTTGTTTTTGCCAAACACTGGCAATATGCATGGCAGAAGGTTAATTTAAGTCTTGGAGCCTTAGATCTGTGTTTAAGATCAAATGCACTCAGAAATCCATTAAGATGGAAAGTTTCGTTACCTAGACTGCTTCACATATTTGGCATAGTTTGCTCAAAACACCTCTAGGTTAGTTTACTCATTTGATTATGAGCAATAGCTTTAATGTCAAAATTGGCACATGTGCTACCAGGTTACTCTGCAAGTACCTCTGAGCTTCAAACTAGAGTACACATACACTAAATTTTTGGTGTCTTGGTTGTTATCTGATCTCCAGATGTGCTGAAGATCCCCCTTATGTCAGTTGAAGTTGATGAGGGCCATAAGACTAAGCTAAAAGTTGCATGCAAGCAGTTTTAGGGTCTCCCTGCCATACATAAAACTCCAGCCTGGGCAGTCACTAATGGTTTTAATGATACAGTGGGGGGTGGGGAGTGTTGAGAGCTGAAGTGTAAAGTTTGCATGATGGTCTCTGTTTTGGTCTTTTTATGTAAGTCTCTAGTTGTGCCATTAGGATAAGAACCTTGAAAACTTTAACAGGACATTAACATGTACTCTGCAAGCCCCAAACTCCCAAGGAATCATATATATTAGAAAAAAAGATAACAATAATGCCTTGATAACAACCGAAAAGGTGCTTTGTAAAGAAGCAGCAGCACAACTTTCTAAGTAAATCTCTGATTTGGGTGCAGGCTGTAGGCTCATTTTAAAGTGTCCACTGTCTTCCTAGTATTAAGGAAGAGCTGCAGGTAAAGGGGAAATGGCTGTCAGAGGCTGGATCAGAATAGAATAACTATATATTGATGCTAATTCTCTCAAGCTATTAACGGTTTCTAGATGTGATAACACATTGTTCTTCTTGCATTCTACCCCCAAAATTCTGTAGGTGTGTTCGTTGATATCTATGACCAGCCACACTTTGGTAATGAAATTACCCAGCCATGGAAGTAACCACTGCAACTGCCTGTGCTGCAGAAAGGTAATTTCTGTTGTTGGGAATCCAATATTCTCCTGTTCTGAAGGTATTCACATACATTTTGTGTTGTCTGAGACACCTGGGCTAGTGGAGGGTGTCCCTGCACATGGCAAGGCGTGGAACTACCTGAGCTTTAAGGTCCCTTCCAACCCAAACCATTCTATGATGATTCCATGATTCTGTGATATATGCTGTCAACTTACTTACAAAAAAAACCCCAGTCCTTGTTCATTATTAGACTTCAGATTGCATATTCTTCAAAAAAAATCATCTCATATCCTGGTTTTCTGGGTTATGTGCTGTGTTCAAAAACACTGTCTCAAATCTCAAGTTCATTTTTCTATCTGTGCCTTGTGAAGAATTTTTTTTTAGTAGAGACCATAGTATAGTCTAATATAGACCATAGTGTAAGATTATAGAACTGCAAAAAGGAAGAGGTGATACACACTATGAATGCATGTAAACACACAGTGCATTTTTTGGCCATATATATCGAAGTGTTGGTTCTTTCTCCTTATATAATCACACAACTAACTTGTACATGGGAGAGACTGAAAGCTGGAAAGCTTGTGCTGTAGTGACTGGGATTGCCACCGCTGTGTTACCCATTGGTGACTCTGCTGGTAGCAATGCCAAGAGAAAAACTTCTGCTCGTGACTCCACTTGTACTTCTACAGGGCAGTGCAAGCTCTGGCTTGGAAGCTGCTTCTCTGGAGAAGGCCACATCCCTAGGATGTTTGTAGATGAACATTTCCTTTGGGTCCCTAACAGCATGTTTGCATTTACCACCTGTTTTTGTCAATGCACATTGTGCTTTCAAACACTCCATAGGCCACTTAAAACTCACATTTGTTAAGTGGCAATACAGCACACAGTAACTGCTTGGTGGCAACAAATAGCTCCTATGGTGCATTGTGACTAGCAGCTTCTAGAAAAGCAGTTGTTTCTCCCTCAGTTGCAGTTCATGCACAAAGGCCTATTTTTAAAATTTCATTATTTATTTTTTTCTAGCCAAAATACATAGTTTTGAGAAAAATATCAGTTGTTCTTCACATAATAATTTGTACTGACAAGTTTATATTCTGGATTGAGAGTGAAGAGTGCAAAAGAATGAGATAAATACGGATGGAGTGAGTCCAGATTGTGAGGTTTACCTTCTGCTGCGTGCACAGTGCAAGACTTAGGATCCCCTATTGTGCCCGAATCAGTAGAGCAGCTGAAATCCCGGCCACTGAGCCCACACCCTGTTGTCCTGTGGGTTTATTTCCTGCTGGAAAGTAAGCACTCTGCTGAGCAGGGTTACAGTCCTACCCAGACTGCAGTAGACAAAGCAGAGTAAGTAGAAGTAAAGTAGCATCTGAGGACTAAGTAGCGTATCTGTGCTTAGAGGGTGGTTCTCAGCAAGACTCATCTGCTGAAGTTTATCACAGAGTCCCAGAGTGGTCGGGGTTAGAAAGGACCTCTGGAGATCTCGCTAAAGCAGGATCACTTAGAGCAGCCCACACAGGACGAATCACTCCAGAGAAGGAGACTCCCCAGCCTCTCTGTGCAGCCTGTCCCAGCTCTCTGTCACCCTCACAGTACAGGAGTTTTTCTTCATAACGAGACAGAACTTCCCTTGTTACAGTTTGTGTCCATTGCTCCTTGTTCTGTTGCTGGGCACCACTGAGAAGATTCTGGCCTCATCCTCTTGACTCCCACCCTTCAGATATTTAAAAGTGTAGGTCAGATCCTCTCTCAGCCTTCTCTTCTCCAGGCTAAACAGCCCCAGCTCTCTCAGCCTGTCCTCACATGAGAGATGCCACAGCCCCCTCATCATCCCAGTAGCCCTCCTCTGGACTCTGTCCAGTCGTTCCCTGTCTTTCTTGAACTGTGCATCTGGAAGCCAAGCATTTCAGTTCCCATTACAGCCCACGCTGATAACCAGGCAGGAGCAGAGGGTGGATCGTTAAGCTCAGCAGCAGCCAGGCCTCTAAGGCCCATCAAGTGAACTGCCCTCCAGAGGTGTCTGCATCCCTTCTGCCTGTACTGGGAGCCCGGCACCTACACACAGCCTACATCTACACACAGTAGATGCCACCATAGATATCTAAAAAGTTAGATGTCTAAATCTGAATCGGTTGCTTTAGTCTCTTTTTATAGTCCATGGAAATCTGAAGTTTGGGCAGTAAAGCCCAGGAGGGAAACTACAGATCAGCCAGGCTATGGACAAGGATAGAAAATACACAAGGGTGACATGGAGCCAAAACTGTAAACGTTTGTGTTGCTGATCCAGATCACGTAGGCTTCAGGGAGTAAGAGCTGAACTTCCAAGAGGCAGCACAAAGCTGAAATGCAAGAAACAGATGACCTAGCATGCCTGGCAGAGATCACTGAGGTTCAGGCAGTACTGAAGCACAGTAATAAAACAAAATCAATAGCTTCTAGGGATGCATAATTGTGAAGAAATCGGGCAGGACAGACTCTCTCTGTCCTTGCTACAGGCAAGTGGTCTTAAATGCTGAGGAGCACTGTGGGGGAAAAGTTTTTAACATAAGATCTTTATCACTTGTAATTGTGCAAGAATATAAAACGACAGTGGAATAAAACAAACAAAATAGAAATATAAACTTGCAGTTCATTTTCCTGTTAAAGCAATACTATCAGCTGAATGGTTATGGGGCATTACGCTGGGTGAAGAAGTGTCAGAGTTCCATTGAGCCTGTTTACCTTCAGGCACCTAAATGGCTCAGACCCTCAGTTTGTCAAATACAAATATCCATGCAACACATAAATCCCCATAAAGGCAATTTATTCCCTCCCCATCTGTTACTTCTTTTAACAGCAAACCTTCTGGGAAAAAAAAAAAAAGGCCTGTATGGCATTAAAGTACTTCAGGGAAACAGGTCAATAAATCAATAAACATGTTTTCAGATGTTGCAGCACCTTTTATGCCCACATGCATACTCCATACATTTATTTAATCCACATTTGAAAAGAAATTAATACAAAGAGTTGTTGCTGTGGACTAAAAGCAAAAGGGAAAACCGAGAGTACAGTAATGGCCTTTTGCATTGGTGGTAAATGGACTGATCTGCCTGTCTTTAAAAAAATCAAAGGAAGGAACAATTTGAACACCCTCAACAGTGCCACTTCTCTGTCCGAGCGGACACAGGTCACTATTCAACACTACATTCTTCCACAGGTTATTGAGGTGCTGAAAAATGCAGAAGAAATGTAAATGGTTTAACAGCAAAGTTACTAATTGGGTCTCACAAGAGATACAGAAAACTGGCAGCGAGCATTCTCCTTTGTTACACAGGTCTATTTCTTGTGTATCCACTCTAACAACTCCCAGACAAAGAGCTTAAGATGCCAGAGAGACCAGAAACATTGGCTTTGATGTTGCTCGCGCAGCCTGTTGTCCCTCATAGTTCACAAATCTCATTTTTGACCATGATTAACACTTGCCCTCTGCATGGATGTAAGAAGCCCCACAACAGACAGGTAAGGGAATAACCTGCCCTCCATGTAAAGTGGCTTGTGGCTGAAGTTTGGCTTCAGTCCCAACTCATAATGCTCATTCTCCCAAATTTTTCCCATTTAATTTTGATAACTATTCCACTAAGTGTCTTACCTTTTTCTGACTCTTCTTTAGCTCAGAGCATTTTCTTAAAGAGCTTGCAGAGGACAGGTTCCGCGCTGCATCTTGTTCTCAGCAACAGCGGTTGGGCCTTGAGAGAACACGGGGAATGGAGCCAAGATACACTGCCCAAGCCCTCATACTTAGCTGCAAGTACCCCTGCTTTTCTGCTCCTGCTTGTAGGATTAGGAGGAGAATCCCACCTGCTGGCTGCTTGTCCGAGACTCCTGTGTAAGGCTGGTGTATCCAAATTTTGGAAAGGAAATGAGGTTCGTCCTTCTGTTTATTTAGAAGATATATTAATAATTATTATAAGATATATTAATAATTATTATCATGTAACAGATACTGACTTTTGTAGAATAGATGCTAAAATAGTGCAATAGTCACACCTTTCCTGTAGCAGCTGTCTATCAGCTTCATTGGGTCATTTTGAATTTAGTGCCAAGGAAACACTTCCAACCTTGCTTCTGGTAATACTGCTTTATTTACACAACTGGTACAGCCAGAGCACTCAGGGATTGCCAAGAGCGAAGGACTGCATCAGTCTCTGCCTCTGTATCCATTCAGCTACATCTGACCATTAAGATTGTTTCTATTTCCATACAAAATGATGTTCAGGAACAATCTCAGGTTCTGACACTGGCTCAGCCTTTGCAAAGCACTGACATGGGGTCATCACCTATACATTTTGCATTTACATCTGGTTTTCTGGAAGTGAGGGAGTTTCTCTTTAGTTCTCTCTAGTTGCCTCCTCTCAGAGCCCAATCTGATAGTGGGCTGACCACAACACTAGAGACAGTCAGCTGGAGTTACCCATTGTTACTTTATCTGCACAGGAGACAGTCATACAGGCACAACATGTATATTAAATTCTTTCTGTGAGCAGCCAGTGTTGTGGGATAAGAAGCAGGAAAGGCCTTGGATCTGTGTAAGCCCTGCTCAGATGGAATAAAAATACCTTTGTGTTATCAGCCCTGTTTCCAGCACAAACCCGACATGCAGCCCCGCACTAGCTACTGTACAGAAAACTATCCCTATCCCAGGCAAAACCAGCACATCCTCCACCCCTTATCCATACCATTTATGTCATGTATTTCCATTTCTGCCTCAGCCCCTGGTCGCTCTGGACCAGACCATCGGGTTTACCATTTGAGTGAACTCCTCTCCCGGCCCCTGCTCCAGCTTGGACCTTCCACGGACCGCAGTCCCGTAGAAGTGTACCTGCTCCAAGTGGAGCCTTATAAGCCACAATCTCTCCAGGGTTTTACCTGCTGGGCACAGACCTAGCCACAGCCACAGTCACTTTGAGATGTGCCTGTTCCAGCATGGCCTTCTCCATGGGCCACAGCACCTTGAGAGAGCCCAGCGCCAGCATGGCCTTACCCACAGCCACAGTCTTGATTTCAACCCACGAGTTCTCTCACTTTCACTCTAGTGATTCTCTCCCCCCATCCCACTTGTGGGGAGTGAGTGAGCAGCTGCGTGGGGCTCAGCTGCTGGCTGGGGTTGAACCACAAGTGGCTGCTCACAGAAGGAATGTGAATGCGCGTGTTACGCCTTCCTGACCGTCTCCTGTGCAGATAAAGTAACGGTGAGTAACTCCAGCTGACTGTCTCTACTGTTGTAGTCAGCCCACTGTCAGATTGGGTTCTGAGAGGAGGCAACTAGAGATTGTTACTAAAAAGTTCTCTACCTTGTAACTCCTATTCTTAAGAATTTATTTTGTTATGGTGAAGGGAAAGAGGAATCAAGACTTTCATTTTTTGTTGTTTTTTTGTAGGGTTTTTTTTTAAAGACTTATTCTTCTGTATAGAAATTAAACGGTTCATTAAAACCAAAACCACTATAACCTAAAAATGTGTTAAACCCACCATTTGGTGTGATGTAGCATTTGACAGTCCACTTCCGATTTGGGAGACAACGATAGCTCTGTAGTTACCATGAACTGCCAGTAGCCTTTGCTTTCCACTGATGAATGAAATACAGGTGTAAAGTATCATCAGGATTTTACACACCATCTCTTTCTGCTCCTCTTTCCATTTCACCTTTTTGTTATGGCATGTCTCTTTATTTTTAATAGATTTATCTATCCTACATAGCAAATAATGGTGCATCTTACATGCAATAGAACTTTTGAAGATCTCACTGGAACAGTGCAAGTATTCTGAAATGTAAGTAGATAGTAAATAAAAATTCACTGCCACTCTCCAAATGAGTTAATCATAGAATCATAGAATGGTCTGGGTTGGAAGGAACCCCAAGGATCATAGAATTCCAACCCCCTGCCACAGGC
The DNA here is from genome assembly GCF_964237585.1 of Gallinula chloropus. Lineage (NCBI taxonomy): Eukaryota > Metazoa > Chordata > Aves > Gruiformes > Rallidae > Gallinula > Gallinula chloropus. The sequence continues at coordinate 13,187,724 of NC_140086.1, forward strand.
AGGACCACTGACCTCCAGGCATGATCTAGACAAAGTTGCCCAGGGCCCATCCAACCTGGCCTTGAACACCTCCAGGGATGGGGCATCCACCACCTCTCTGGGCAGCCCGTTCCAGCACCTCACCGCTCTCTCTGTAAAGAACTTCCCCCTAATATCTAATCTAAACCTTCCCTTCTTTAGCTTTAACCCATTCCCCCTTGTCCTGACATTGTCTAGCATTCCACTCCCTTCAGGAACTGGAAGGCTGCAGTGAGGTCCCCCCACAGCCTTCTCTTCTCTAGGCTGAACAAGCCCAGCTCCCTCTGCAGCTGAATCTGCACAACAACTCTTAATTGTGAAACTTCTAAATGTAGATACTAATCTATTCTTATGATTGATTTGTTTGGGTTTTTTTAATTTGAAAAGTCAAAAGCATGTGGCCCTGCTGAGGAAAGAGTATGTTCACTGGTTTAGAAGACTCTGGAGCTTCCAGACAAGAAGGATACAAATAATTTTGCAGTAAAACATTGGAAATTTTCTGGCAGTTTACACCCGCTTTTCTTTTTTCATTTTTTTTTATCCCCATCTGGATGTGATCCTGTGCAACCTCCTCTAATATTTCTTGGGAAACCTACTATGTGACAGAATCAGCTAATTAATTGGCATTCTAATTGGTGTTCACAGAACTTAATAGATCATGTGACTTTTAAAGCGGGATTTTTAAAATGAGTTGAAGCTATGAAATTCTACAATTATAGGGACAGCCCATCACACTACCACGGCATATAATCGTGTTTGTTATTGTGTAACAAGGCAGCTTCAAATAGCAAGTTATTTATGGATAAATGAGTAAATGGAGGTTGAATATCTGGTACCAAAGACTTCAGTACAAGGCGTTTGGCCTGCCACAGTTACTGAAGGAAACTGGGAAAGATGAAGTCACGACATGCTTTCCCAACAAACAACAAGGAATGGGGGAGAAGGATTTTCAAATAGGTATTTATCCCCAGCCATATCCACTAAGATTTCACTGGTGGAGAGCAGTAAAGAGGAATTACAGGAAAGGCAAGGAATTAAAGGAAAGTAGAAAGGAAAATGCAACAGCAGGCTTTTTGTAAAGATTTACAGGAGGAAAAGATGTATTACAGTTAGACTGTTGCACTTCTTCCTGAATCTAAGGAGGTGTACCAGTTTCTACAAGAACGTTAGGCATGGGGTAGAATAACTTTTATTTTAGACCTGAACATTATTTCTTTTTAGTCTTTTGCTCTGTATTTTCTGCAATTGCTGCCATGACTCTCAAACAGCAGTGTCACCAAGCAAAGCAAGGAAAAGCCACCACTGCTCTAAGGAAAACACACCATGGTATGGGAGCTTGTGGCAAGGTCTAAAGGAACATCTGTCTATTTTCATTCCTGTCAAGGAGAAGAGTTTCTACTGGAGAGGAGTCAAAAGAGGGACTGACCACCCCTGAGATCCTGGGGAAGGCATTTGGATGCTGCATGGCTCGGGACCTGCACGTAAGGTACAAACTCAAGAGAGTGTAGACTCTCCAGAGGCCTAAATCTAAGACATATGACTGTGCAAATAACTGTCATGTTAGAGTGGAAGATGGACTGCTTAAGGATGAATTTAGTTCTTGTTGAAGAGAGGAGAAAGGGTTGAATTTTGGAGCTGGAGGACTTCAGCAGGGCTAGCAGGAATGACTTAAACTGGAAAGAGGGGACCAGCAAGAAGCAATAGTGGACAGGTGAGAGCCTCCAAAAGCAGCTGTAGGCCTATTTGAAGTAATAGTTTGGGAACAGGGAGAATGACTATTACCCAGTTACCAGGGGTGGGGGCCTCATAGGGAAGAAAATGAAAACATAAGAGAAATAAAGATACCGATGAAGAGGAAAAGCAAGGGAAACAAAGGGATCTGTGATGTAAATTTGCCTGAAAACCTCTGGTGAGCACTAACAAAGTTCTTCTACATTACATTCCACTGAGTGTGTAAATGGGCTGAACAACTTTTTGGGCCACGCTTTTGGTGTATTTAATTCTTATCTTCTGTCACAGGATCAAGGGGCAACATGGTTAATGCTGATGGAAATGTTCGGTGTCGCGCAAGGGAACGGCTGCTTCAAGTCACAGCAAAAAATTATCGACACGGGGTCACTACAGGTCCTTTCATCCATTTACACCTCACAGTGGTGCATGTCTCCAAGGTCCTCATCCAGCTGCTTCGTCATGCTTTGAGAGCTTTATCTCTTTCCTGCACTTCAAAGGAAAGGTAATGGTACAATAACCTTTGCATGACACACTACCCCAGCGCTTAGGGGCCAGATGAAGGTGCTGGGCAAAGGCACTTTACAGCACCTGTGTCTTTACCTGACTTCAATGCTGTGCAGGAGCCACTTGGTCCTTGCAGCAGGTCAGTCACTTCAGTTCACACCTGGCATCTTTATATACCCAAAAGTGAATGTTACAAACTTGAAAGTATGTTCAAGTACCCCCCTGATGATAACCTCAGCTTTACACTGATGTCAGAGACCTCCTGTACTGTGGAAATTTCCAAAGACTATTTCAGGCCACCTCATCTGTTTTCTGAGAAACATATAATAGAAAACAGCAATGTGGGCCCAACAAATGTAAGCTCTATATTCAGCTTTTCTCTGACATTTCCTACTTTCTTTTGGAATGTTTCTCTTCTTTCATATCTTTCCCCTGATGCATTTTATTGCAGTTCACTACTTGGAACAATTCAGTCCTGTCACCCAATATATTAACAAAATCACTCTTTTTTTTTTTTAACTGAAAGGATGTACTGATTTTTGGTATTGGTTTTGGGTTTTTTTTTGAAGTGGAACACAAAGACTGGAAGATAAAGGGCAAAGTTTTCCATCGTGTTTAGTGTGAAAAACTCCAGGACTGATTTGAAGAAGTGCTGTGCATCTATCTTAAATGTAGGAGGAATTATGGTAAATGCCTACTTTCAGTTCTTCTAAGTTAAAAGAAGAGCTAATAGATTGTCTAAGCTAAGACTTCACTTTTTCTTTGAAACAGATCCTATCTTCTAGAAAATAAACCTTTAGAAAGCTGTTTAGTTGTTATTTATTTTCAATCCTAAAATGTACAGTATTCTGATTCTGCCTAGCTTCAGCTTCAGGACTTGCCATATATCAATATACATTGACTGTTATGTGTAATTTTATTGTGTGCTGAAGATGTTGGTTTATAAAGTAAGTTATTTAGAGATTATGTTAAACCCCCAAAATTGCAGTTGATAAATTGATCTTTGGAGTCTCTTACCAAGAAGCATTTTTCTAAACTTTCAATACTTTTCCCAACAGTTTTTTGAGCTATCTGCAATTTCTCTCAGACTGAGGACACCATAGCTGAATACAGTGTTCTAAAAGCATTTACCCTGAAAGAAGGAAAAAGTGTGACTTCTTATCTTGATAACCCCATGTTTATATATCCATTTAGATGCTGTCTGCAGTGATCCTCAGCATTGTTTAGACCACAGAATGTGCCATTCTGCTTCCTGAATGTTAAAATGTGGACTCATTTATGTGAGCAAGATGAGGACCAGAGAAGGCCCTGGCACTATGTAAGCACTGCTCAGCAAGAACTAAACCAGCCCTGTGTTATCAATCAAAACTGTTCTTAGCACAAATCCAAACCCCAGCCCCATGCAAGCTCCTATGAAGAACTTTTAACTCTATCTCAGCCAAAACCATCACAGTCCTAAGCCAAAAATTGTCTTGAAATTGTTTTTATCTGCTTATCAATATAATAATGCAAATGATTGCACAAAGCTGTACAAGGGCAGCACTCAGTTCCCCACAGTTCCCTCAGCTTATTTTATTACTAAATGACATATCTGTGCACTATTTCAGCCAGTGGTGATATTTTAAGCTTCCAATCTTGTCTGACATTTGTAGTTTAGACTGTAGATAGGATTTCCAACTTTACTGAGCGGTCCATATATTTCAAGGCTCCTTTTGTAAGTGAGCATCATGTTGTGTTCTCTGTGGATCCCTCCCTAACAATTGTAGGATCAGACCCTAGCTGGGCTAGCAGGACAGCTTTCTCAGAAATGTAGCTTGCCCATGCCCCTCTTCACTTATTTATTTGCAAGTTTCCTATAAATTTGGACCTGCTTAAACATAGCTCTTGGCAGGTACAACACAAACTGTACATAGCCACAACTTATAGTGTCAAAAATTTACCAATCTTTAAATCTTGTCCTTGCCTGAGTTACAATACTTACTGTTACACTGTGCAGAAAAATCAACGTTACTCCCTTAATAAAAAGCTCCTTCATGAATAATAAATATGTTCTTATTTCACCACATTAAAATGCAATTATTAAATGTGCACCTCATATAGGAGGAAGGCTGCCAGTCTCCACAAAATGAACTGAGCTCTGCAGTCCTTGGAAGGCCTTGCAGAAATTCTGTTAAAGTTGGCTGGCACTTTTTTGCTGCTCCTTCATAAGTATCTTTTTAGCTTTTAGGGCTACACATCACCAAATTTTCCATGTAGTATTGTAAACAATTTCCTCCTACTTCTGTCAGTTGGTGTGTAAACCAGCTTTATTGATTTGGTCACTCATAAAATAAATCACGTTAGGAGAAAATTAACCTATCAGCAAGAAAAGAAGAAAACAAAGTGAAACTTCTGCATTTTTCAGAACATTGTGAGAAATACACATTTCAGCAGCTTCACAAGCTCTGCTGGAGCATCAGGGACTAATGAAAGCTACTCTACACCACCTGCTGAATCAAATTAAACAGACAGTCTGATTAATTAACGTGTCAGTTTAGCCAGTGGCTTCAATTTCAGTTTTTCATGGAATAAGAGTTCCAACAAAGAATTACGGAAAAAGCCTGTTAGGCTATCTGGTTTGTTCCCTGTCATTACAAAATAGCCCCTCCGAAGACATTTTTATTCCAGTTTGTTCAATGCAGTTTAAAGGCATGGAAGGGCACAAGCCACAGTTGCTGCCTGCAGAATTTACAGGCTGCTAAAGCCTGATCTCCACCTTGTTATACCAGTAATGACCTTCTTTTTGTAATAGCATTGTATCATGTCTACTTAAATAATGCCCTTGCACCTCTCTGTGTGGTTGGTATTTCTATAAGGCAAATATCTGAAGGCTCTGTCAGAAACTCCCAGTTCATTGACATTGACTTCAGAATCATTGCATGAGAGATTCACACCAGCACAAGGTCCTGTCTGTAAGGAAATCCTTTGGAGCCTGGCACGGTAGACTGCAAGCCCCCCTGGACAAAGTAACTCTCTCCTGTGGTGCCTGAAAACACCTGCAATGTTTTGAGTAGTGTCAAAACACCCCTAGAATAAATAAAATGCAGTCACCTTTTGCAATAGGTGTCCAGCACGGTTGGTGTAGGTTGCATTGGTGGGAAAAATAGGAAGCCTCTTTTCTTGCCTGGTCCTAGTGATGCTTCTGTGCTCTCTTTGTAGTCAAAAGTTCCTTCCATGCACTGTCTTCGGTGCAATTGAGATATGTAAATAGAAAATAATAATATATAATATAGTTCTATATATTACAATAATATAAAATTTGACCTAAACAATCAGAAATTGCTTTGAAGTATTAGAAAAAACAGATTGAAGTGTTAAAGGTTTGGAATCTGGAAAGCTTTTCATTTCCTTTTTTTTTAAGGCGGCTTTTTTTTTTTTGGGTGTCTGACAATCCCTCTGAACCCCCCCTGCTTTTCTGTGTGGAAGCATCCTTTTTTATTGGAAAAGCTATTTGATTACGAAAATTTTACCAGCATCTTTGAACACTGCTATCAACTCTGTTGTTACAGTTATCTGGAAGTACAAACTCTTACCAACTGCTACATTGCCCCTAAAGAGTAGTGGAAGATACCATTTTTAAAATAAAATGCCATCCAGAAGGACCTTGACAGGTTGAGATGGGCACGTGTGAACCACATGAAGTTCAAGGCCAAGTGCAAGAGCCATTGGCACAATCCCAAGCACAACTACAGGCTGGGCAGGGAATGGACTGAGAGCAGCTCTGAGGAGAAAGACTTGAGGGTGTTGATTGATGAGAATCTCAACATGATGTGGCAATGTGCACTTGCAGCCCAGAAAGCCAACCATATCCTGGGCTGTACCAAAACCAGTGTGACCAACTGGTCAAGGGAGGTGATTCTACCCCTCTGCTCTGGGGAGACCCCACCTGCCAGTACTGTGTCCAGCTCTGGGGTCCTCAGTACAAGAAAGACATGGGGTTGTTGGAGGCAGTCCAGAGGAGGCCATGAGGATGATGAGAGGGCTGGAGCACATCTCCTATGAAGACAGGCTGAGAGAGTTGGGCTTGTTCCGCCTGGAGAAGAGAAGGGTACAGGGAGACCTTATAGCAGCCTTCCAGTACCTGAAGAGGCTACAGGAAAGCTGGAGAGGGACTGTTTGTCAGTGAGGGCAGTGACAGGACAAGGGGTAATGGCTGTAAGCTTGAAGAGGGTGGATTTAGATTAGACATTAGGAAGAAATTCTTCCCTATGACGGAGGTGAGTCCCTGGCACAGGCTGCCTAGAGGAGCTGTGGCTGCCCCCTCCCTGGCAGTGTTCAAGGCCAGGTTGGATGGGGCTTTGGGCCACCTGGTCTAGTGAAAGATGTCCCTGCCCATGGCAGGGAGTTGGAACTGGATGATCTTTAAGGTCCCTCCCAAACCACTCTGTGATTATATGAAAATACCTGGGAAGGTAAGTACAGTTATAAACATCATCAAATGCTTAGTGGTTCTGGAACTGGAGTAAGCACTGGAAGAAAGAATCACAGAACTGTAAAATAATCTTGTTTTACAGGCGTGATCTATTATCTGCATGACAAAAATGCATTTAACTGGAAACAGTAGCCAACATTCATCTATCACCACTATTTCTCAAGCTGTGAAAATTACAATATCATATATCCAGGCTTTTATGATTGACTTTATTTCTGCACTCACTTTCTTCTCTCTCATTACAGTACGCATACGATACGCAAATAACCGTAACACCTAACGCAAACTCTAGGTTAAACACCTCTGTTTATCACAAGATCTTTGTATTTATACTCTGTGGTAACTCTGCAACAGTGGAACTGCAGAGAAAATGCTGCTTTTTCACATAAAGTTTTGACTTCTCCCTGAAGGGAAGGCAGCTGGGAGAAATTAAAGCTTTGCCTCTCTCCAAGGGGGCAGCAGACCACCCTGCATCCCCATTCTGGAAGTCTGCTACCTTTAGTATGTGACAATGCATTCTGAGTAGCTCCCGAAGTCACCTACCTTAGTATTGAGTTAGGCATATAATAAAGAAGTGAGTTGGTTTTGGCTGGGATAGAATTAATGTTCCCCAGAGTAGCTAGTTTGGGGCTGTGGTTTGGATTTGTGCTGGAAACAGGGCTGATAACACAGGGATGTTTCTGTTTCTGCTGCTCGGGGCTGACACAGAGCCAAGGCCTTTTCAGCTCCTCACCCCACCAGCAAGGATGCTGGGGGTGCACAAGGAGTTGGGAGGGGACACAACCGAGACAGCTGACCCCAACTGACCAGAGGGATATTCTGTACTGTATGATGTCATGCCCAGCAGATAAATCTGGGTGAAGAAGGAGGAAGGGGGGGGACATTTGGAGTGATGGTGTTTGTCTTCCCAAGTCACTGTTAGGTGTGATGAAGCCCTTCTGACGACTGAACACCTGCCTGCTCATGTAAAGTGGGGAATGAATCCCTTGTCTTGCTTTGCTTGCATATGCAGCTTTTGCTTTACCTGTGAAACTGTCTTTATCTCAACCCTCGAGTTTCCTCACTTTTCACTCTTCTGATTCTCTTCCCTAACCCACCGGGGAAGGGATTGAGCTGCTGCGTGGGGCTCAGTTGCTGGCTGGGGTTAAACTGTGACAATGAGCCCCATTGTCATCGTGGTTCTTTGTAGTCTAATTACAAGCTAATTATTTTTAAACACGGTGTTTAAAAAAACCCCGAACCTGGATCAATCCCTGGCACACGTGGCACAAGTTCCCAGGGAGCGGTTCAGACCACACACCTCCACACTTAAAACCTAGTTTTAAAAAAGACTTAATTCCACCAAGTATCAACTGTACTTGTCCTAAATATATATCTAAAAAAAAAAAAATAACCATACAGTGGGGTTCAAACACAAACCCTGCCAATTAATCAAGAAGATATGCCCATGCACCTTATGGCTGAAGTGTACTAACTGAACACTGGATGCAGTAAGGGTACCGAACTCCAAGGTAAGGGCTTGGGAGGCGGGAAAGACAACCACATCCTTGTCTCCGTTGCTCTGGTACGATGCTGGGGACAACTTTAGTTGCTGTCTATAAGCCCTGCGGGCGCAGAGGTTCCTTAACAAGGACTGTAACACCCCGAGCGTGGGGGAGCCTCGCCAAGCGCTAAGGCTCGGAGGAGAGCAGCGCTTAACCGTCGCTACCCTCCATGATCTATCCGTCTCAAACCGGCCGCACCCCAGCCCCTCCCTCCTTCCCCCACAGCCAATGAGTTCCCCCGCAAAGGAGAGGGCCGATAGCGCCGGCGGGGGATGAAACCGGCGCAGGACGAAACCGGCACGGACTCCACCGCTCCCGCAAAGCTCGCCGCTCCCCCAGGGCTCCCACCCCAACGCCCCTCAGGGTGAGCAGACACTCAGAGGCCGCGCCGATCCCCGCCACTGCCCTACACCGCGCCTGCGCGGAGCCGCCCCCTTGCCGGCCGCCCTCCGCTCCGCCCCGCCCCGCCGCCGGCGAGGGGCCATGGGCGGCAGCGGTTGAGGCGGCCCGAGCGGCGCGGAGCGGAGCGCGGGGTGGGGCGCGGCGCTGCCGCCGCTGGCGGGAGCGGCCGCGGGGCGGTGACTGGGCGCGGTATTCCCGGGCCCGGTGAAATCAGCCTGGGGGGAGCGCGGTCTGGGCACTCCGAGGCGGGTGTATCTGGCGGCCCGAGCGCCGCGCCCTTCCCCTGCCCCATGTCGGCGTGGCTCGGCCGGGCGGCGCTGCTGCTGGGGCGGCCGGGGGGCCCCGCCGTTGTTGCCGCTGCCGCCGCACCCTCCTGCCTGGGCTCGCTGCGCGGCCCGCAGCGCTGCTGCTGCCGCCGCCGCCTGAGCAGCCTGCGAGGCGGCGCCGAGGGGCTGCTCCTTCCGCCGGGGTCGCCGCCGTCGCTCGGGCGGGCGCTGGGCACCCACCCCAAGAAGGAGCCGATGGAGGCGTTGAACACGGCGCAGGGGGCTCGCGACTTCATCTACAGCCTGCACTCCACCGAGCGGAGCTGCCTCCTGCGGGAGCTTCACCGCTTCGAGTCCATCGCCATCGCCCAAGGTGAGCGCCGACTCTTTCGGACCCCGGCCCGGCGGCCCAAGGGCCGGTATCCGCTGCCTCGCTCCGCGGCCGGGGCCGCGCTGGGGTGGGGGGTGGGACGGGGGAGAGGGCCGGGCCGGGCCGGTGCGGGCACCGAGCCCCCGAAGTTTGGCGTTGGCTGTGGCAGGTCCTCCCGCCTTGGCCCGAGTGACTCCTTCGGGCGGCCGTACGAGGAGAGAGCTCCAGCAGGACGAGCCAGCGGGAGCCGTGTGCCGAGTGTGCTGTAGCGTACTCGGGTATAAATTTCAGGGCGCACAACCTGAAATTTAGTTTCCAGAAGCATCTGCGGCACCTTCCGAAGTTAAAACGACCCCTGTTGCCCCGCGTGTGGAGGAGTTCGAGAGGCGCGGGTGGCCGCTCGTGGGGAGGGGAGCAGCGCAGCCCGCGTCTCGGGGCTGCACCATCGTCGGGAGGGCTCTCCAAAGTGATTTCAGACCTCTCCAGAGACGCTGGGCTGCCGCTGCTCCGGGGGCTCATTCATGAGTTACCCTCCCTGCGCGGAGAGCTGCCTGCTTGCTGGCACTGCTGCTGGGAAGGGCTGGCTCCAGTGCAGGGAGGGGTGTGTGTGCTGGGGAGGTTTGTAGATGTGTCTCTGAATACCCTGCTGTGCACAACCGATTAAAATAATTCCCGGTGATTTTCTTTTCTTTATGATCCGACCGTTCTTGACAACATGACGATTTTTCATAAGCAAATAAAAACCTGTCAAAACCAAATCCTCTTAATTACAGCCTTGCCACTTCTGGTTCTGATGTTCAGCTGTAATTTATGGTCCCTACTGCAACGAAGATGATAGCAGGTACTTAAGGAGATCAGTGTGCATTTGATCTAGGCCTCTTTGTGACTTTGATAGTAGCGTGCCCTTGGAAAGGGCATTTCTGTGCCTTGTGGCTCTTCTGTACATGTCTGGAAGAAATCTTGTGGGCAGAGAACAGGGCTGGGGTCAGCTCTGCCACCTTCACCAAGTGACAGACCCTTCTCAGGTTCCTCTTCAGTTTTGTTTATAGCACACTTGCAAATAAACAGGAGTGTTTCTAGCCAGAGCCAGAGTAGTTGAATGAAACAGTTCATTTTCACCGCCGCTGTTTTGCAGAGCGGTTGTGTTTCTTTTCCAACACAGTGGGAAGTACGTCTTGAGCTGTAAGTTAACGCTAACTTTTGAATACTAACAACTAAAACTCTTCCTAAATAAACCTGTCTCAGCTTCTGCAGGGTTCTCACCATAGGGGGTTTTGTGTGAGTTTCTATCTCAGCAGTTACTGTCCAGGTGAAACTGAGTTGCTCGCGGTGCTTCTGCATACCTGGAGGATGTGTCATGGATATCAGAATGAGACTTGAAAATGTATTTTGCTATAAAGTCTCAAAGCTTATACAGAGATAATTCAACAGATGGTTCTATTTAATATTTTGTTGCTCAGATGTTGTCAGCTATAGCATGAAATTCTCCTTCTATAAAATCCTGTGACTTTCTGATGATTCAGGATCTTGAAGACAGAGTAACAAAAACATTAGTTTGAGTTTAGAGACTTTACTGTATGGGGCCGTATTTAGTAAGCTGTAAATTTATTCTATTAGTGGAAATGGCAATTCACTTGTGCCTGAAACTCTGAGCGTTAATATCAGCAGAGAGATTGTTTCAACAAAAGCTCTGTTGTGGGCTCTGTAGTCTTGCAGATAAGGGCTGCACAAAGTGGCATAATGCCATCAGACCTTGGTCCTTGAGTCAGCTTCTTGATCTGCCCATCTAGTAGCTTGATAAGACTTTTTCAGAAACAACCTTTTCCATTAGCCAGCTCCATTCATGTGTTTTTTTTTTTTAACCAGGCAGCAGTACAACAGCTGTCAGCTTTTAACTGAGAATTTGTATTTCTTCATGTGTTGCAGAAAAAGAAACACCATAGCCAAGAAGGGCTTCTAGTAAGTCTGTTGAGTAAAAATTAAAGAAAAAGACCTGTTAAAACTGCAGTATGTACCTTGTGTACATTCCCTGATAGTCTAGATAATTAAAATCATGTGAATGAGAGAGAAGGTGGCACCAAAATATTTCTACATCTATAAAATAGGTGCTCTGGTTTCATTAGATGCACCCACTGTAGTGCTGGATCCTCTTTGCTGTGTAGATGTGAAAGCTGCTTTGGGCTGGGGAAGGGAAGGGTAATGCCCAAAGGCCCTGGCGGGGTCAATTGCCTGTAGCTCCTTTCTGGAGGGGGTTGACACAGAATTCAGATTTTGAGAGAAGCAAGTCAGGAAATGTAGAACCAGGCTCTTGGAGCGTGTCGCATCTGTATCGTCACTCGACGTCAAGGAGTGCCAGAAGATGGCAGAGTGAACAGAAGGGCTGCACTGGAAAGAAAATTTTATGATTTCTGGGCTAGATGCTGCTATTCTGCGTTTTACAAGCTTTGTTCTGTATGGTTAGATAGTATTTTGTGTGCTTGCTCTTTCCTGCTGCTGAACTGGTGACTGTGTAGGAAAGATCTAACTAGGTACACAGGTTGTGAGTGCGAGGAGCAGATGAGTGAGAGGTATTTGTGCCCTGCTTTCCAAGGACTTTCTCCAACCTACTGGCATCACTTCAGAATTTCACATGGTTTTGGAGGTTTGTTTTCTTCTCAGTCTTCTCATTTGGTGGCAGCGTGCTGCAGCTCCCAGTAGTGACCTCATCTAAAGAATCAGCTAGTTTTAATCTTGTGTTGATTTCCAATGGAAGTGATTGAAATGTGGCCTTCAAATCCACTTGTCTACCTGCTGAGTAAATTCCTGTGTCCTGTTTGAGTCCGGGGGAAATAATCAGTCTTTCCTCAGTCATGAAATGCCTACGCAGTTTTGCTGCTGTGCTTAAGCTTGTTTTGTGCCTGTGATCTTTTCATACTTCTATATGGAAAGGGAGGTCTGAGTCCGTATCCTTCTTAACACGGTCCTTTTTGGGTTAAGTTTTGACCTTCTTCCTTCACTGCCTCTTCTGTGCCCTAACAGACCCCATATCAGCTAGGGGAAGCTGTCAGCAATATGGGGAGACCTGGGCACATCAAGAACCAAATGGGGCCAGTCCCTCAGCCCATTCCCAGGCCTACCACCAGAAGGATGCAGTTCCATCAACTAATTGCCCTAGCGCGAAATATGACAGGACACACTATCTGTGGCCTCCGCTAATGGCAGAGGCTGCAGGGAAACCCACCCCTTGCTGCGGCTGCTACGCTGAAGGACGGTCCTCAGGTAGGTGAGTTGTAGCCATTGTAACCTGTAAGTTAGGTGGGTCTCTGAAGCATTTAACTTAACCCATCTGTTTGCACTGTAGTCACAAATCTGCAGGTGGGGAGAGGTTTGTGATGGGGTAGCTTGGAACATGTTCCTGCCTTCACACCTGTGTTACCTGGATGTTTAAGTCTGGACACTTAGAGCTTCCAGGTTCCAAGCAGTAGCAGTCAGTTTAAATGGCTTAGCTTCCATAAAGCTCTTTAAACTTCATGTTGTTAGTAAACACTATGATTCTTCTGTTTGTTTTAGTGCTTCAGTCAGAGGACAGAGCTCTTTCCTGTGAATTTGTGATTAAGGATGGCTGTGAAGATGTGCTGGCTTACATGGGAGTCTGAGCTGAAATAATAGATGGGACTTGCATAATAGAAGCTGGGGGGGAAGGCCACAAAATGGAATTCTCAGAAATTATTTTGAGCACTGTCCTGTTTTAGACTATAATCTGCATTTTGCTACCATAAAATTTAGTCACAATATCACTAAGTTATTCTTTTTGCAGAAAGCTGCAACACCTTTGTGCCTGATGTAGTCTTCCTTCTTCATTAAGTCTTTTTCTTCCCTCTTTTTTTTTTTTTTCCCCCCTCCCTTTCCAGTACTGGAAAGGTAAATAAGGTCTCACATTTTCCCAAGAAGAGGTTTGAATCTTTCTAAATTTCATTTTGTGTTTCTTGTGAGGATGTGAGCTGCACCAGGTGGAGAAGGTGCCTGTGCACTTGGAATAGAAAAAAGACAATGTTTGTTTCTCATAGATAGAGAAGTGCTGAAGTAGCAAGTAGACCAATTCACTTTAAATGTAATAGTTCTGCTTTGGTGTTTGTGGAAGTGGTGTCCCGCAATCAAAGCTTAGTTTTGTTGGCAAGAGACAGTCAAATCCTCTTTCACTCTGCACATCTCTTTCGTGGGGGGGAAATGAAAGTGTAAAAACCTTACTGGTAATTTGGAGAGAGATTTAATGCCTCTGACCCTCTATTGCAATTTTCCATTATAAGACTGGTGTTAGAAGGTTGATGTAAGTTGCCTCTTAAGGGAGCTTATATGCAGGTTTTCTACCTCTAGTTTCCAATGTTTGATATGAAATGACTGCATTGCTAAGCAGTGCAGCAAGCCCAGTAACAATATTAAACTTGGGATGTCTGTTGCATCTTTATTTTTTCTAGGGGTACTGTTATTCTTACCTGTGCTGGGTTAAAATATTCTCGAGTGACGATGTAACCATTTTCCATTAATCATACTAACACGATACTAACAGTCTCAGGTCTTGGTAGTGAGAGAATCTATTTTTTCCCCATATTTTGTTGCAAAGATGGGAAAACAGGAATCAGTTGACCATCTTTGCATGCATACACAAAATTATATATATATATCACACAATCTATATCTTTGTGTATATATAATATTAAAATATATATTTTAATATATAATGTATGTGCATTGAACACAACTCCTTGAAAGCACCAAGTTGCATTTTATGTTTTAAGTAGAAGGCTCTTGTGATGTGATCACTAAATAAAAGGCCTTCTGATGTGTAATTGCTTGTTTCTCTGCCTGTTGAGGTTGTGTATTAACTGGAAAACGTGAAAAAACCATGGTAGCACTGCAGTCTTGCCAGCTAGCTTTGTTGGTTTAATTTGCACGCTGTGGAGAATTCAGTCTGTAGCTAGATTCTCTTTGAAGAAACTGGTGTCGTTGCATAGGTGATTTAATAAATAACCTGAGCAAATTGGTTTGTTTGATAGAAAAACGTTAATAATTTTAACTTACTGCATCTTGTGTTTATTTTTCTTTTAAAAAAAAAAAAAGTGTTGTGGGTAAATGGCACCACCTCTCTGCCATCATCAGAGCTAACACCCAGGGCAAGATCTTTTTGTGGGAATTTGCAAGCTTTTTAGCCATTGTTGGTTGAAATCTTACTTTGATGTTAGAAGAAACATCTCTGGTTTGTGACCTGGTGTTAAACTCATGAACTCTAGCCCACTGGCGTAGTTTAGGGAATGTTTGAGCTTAGGTGCCTTTGCTTTCACAACTTTTCTTTTAAAGTTAGTTCAGAAGACTGCAAATGCCATCAAAGATAAACAGATTTCACTGAGGGTTTTCGGCACTCCAAACATGATCCTCATGTGAAAAAGATTCCTTTTGTTGCATGAGTCAGAAGCTTCTTGCTAGTACAAACACACCAGTTCATTTGCTGTGGTGGTTTCAAACCACTCAGATTTTAGTACCTTTTTTTGTTAGAACCTAATCTGTATTAACTCAACAAAGCACAATCCTTCTGGAATTACCGGTCTTGTTTAGAGAACGGTTTCACAGTTGGAGTGTGAAGTCTCTTGGGAGGATGCCCATCCTGCTGAGTGGGGAGAAGGAACTGGTGTGCTTTGGCAGGTATGAATGAGGTGGTTCTCTCTCCCCCTCTCCTCTATGGGCCCAACGTGTGCAGGTGAACTCTGAGGTGTGCGTGGAGAAAGATCATCTACCTCTCCCTTACTATGATTTACATCAGGAAACTGTTGTTTAAATGAAGTTTCGATTGCTAGTCTAGGAAAAGGTTGTGGGCAAGTACCTACCTTGCAAGTTTGAAGTGCCTCATCAAGCTGGTAAAATGACAAACCATTACTTGCCTGCCTGCACTCCCTTTGTGTTCTTAGGCTGCTAGAGCAGACCCCAGGACTGTCGCTGACCTCACTGCTGAGTCCAAAATACTCAGTGATGAAAGGAATATTATATGTCAGATGAAAGCATGTACTCCTTTTCTCTTTGCTTCTGAAACATTTTCTTTCTAAAATCAATGAGCTTTCTCATGAAGGTGCAGAAGGAAGAATGTTACGCATACTGCCGATATTTTCCTTAAAATATATGGATAGAATTGATCTATATTCAGATGGCTGTCATCTGTGTAATGCAAAGGGTTTGATTACCTGTGATAAAGTAAGCTATTAGAAAAGGCTTCAGACCCTGAGTGGTAGTTGATACCAGTACTGAATCTTGGCCATTTAACTGAAATTAATACTGCCTTGCTGAGGAGGGAGGAAAGGAGCAGGCTAGAAGAGTTACATATTTTTCTAGCTGGTCTGACACTATTTTTCTTAATACTTAGTGAAGAAGGGAAGAAATCATAAGCTGTGTTCAGCCCCTTAGCTGCCATGTGCTTCTGGATTTGGAACACTTGTCGCATAAACCCGCTGCAGCTTTCCCAGGCCTGGCTGCTGGAGAGCAGTGTCCTGCCTTCTGCCCGCTTCAGGGAGCTGGGACCCAGCCTGGCTGGGGAAGCCGGAGTCCTGCGCTGCTGACAGCTCACCGGGGCTTGGGTGGATGTGACCAGGGATTAGGTCACTTCATCAAATGAACTCTGCGTCTATTCTGTTGTGTAGTGGGTAGAGGTGGGAATTCCACCCTCTTTTTATCCCTAAATTGCACTTCCACTCCTTAGGAATTTTAGTTAAACTTTTTTTTTACGTTTGTGGATGCTTGTTCCCAGGAAAAATGAAGTGCATGGGGAGGTCTGGACACTATGTGGGGGTGCCTCAGTTAAGAGGTGTAAAACTCCTGAAGTCTTAGTGAGTAGTATGCCTCATTCCCCAAAAAACCTTTCAAAAGTGAAAATGTAGTTAATAAAAAAATCAACCACAACAAGCAAACAAATAACCAAAATACAAAGCAAAAAAATGGATTGACAAAACCTCGGCTCCAAAATGTTTTCTTGGGCAGTAGTAAAATCTCTGTTTCCATTATTCATTCCAGCACTTGCTGTGTTGCACTAGTCAGTCAGACATTGCCTTCATGTTTAAGCTTTATTTCAGCTGGATGCATGGTGTTTGGACTTCCTTTTTAAAAATAAAAATTGGAAACTTAGGTAGCTTAGGGGAGCTTAATTGTTAATAGTGCCAGCATCTCAATATGTGCATATCTTAGGGGAATTTTAAGTACACTGAAGAATTTTTAAAGAATTTTAACTTTCAATAAATCTGGTAATTCTCTTTTTCTGCTTTCAGCTCTGTGGGGATTATACTATTTGAGCTAATGCAGGTAGTACTTTGGGATAGGGCCTTGTTTGTCTTACTTAAGTGTGAGAAGGGGCTGAGGTTTAATGTCATAAACAAGAAAGCTGGTGCTTGGTCACTTAGGATAAAACTATCCTGAAACTGTTTGCTGAAATGTTAAATGTTACTGTAACTCTACCTTTAAGCCACATTCAGTAAGGTACTGTTTTCTGAAATTCATGTTGGTTTTGCTCTTTTGGTTTGATTTTCTTTTGTATTCTGAAATTTTACTTGTTTGCACAACTTAAACCAGCTTCTAGTCCAACTTCTTTGCTTAAACTTGCAGAAACTTTGCCATATGTTTTTGCAGAGGAGAGTCTGCAGACATTCAGGTGGAATTTGGTGTAACACCCAGAGAAATTCAGTCTCCTTGATGTTTGTAATGACTTTTTCCTTCCTGGCGGATACTCCAGCGTTGTTTGGAAGACTTTAAATAATGACTTATTGCTGTCTTGCTTTTGAAAACTTGTAGCATCCAGGTATCCCAAACCACTGGTACCACTTGAGAAGCCAGCGAAGGAGGTAGTGTCACCAGAGGCAACCAGTGATTTTGGTACAGTAAAACACCCAACCAAAGAAAGAGTGTGTTTGCTAAGACATGGCATCGTGTAAGGGCAGCGGGCTGCCGGTTTGACAGGCTTTCCGCTTGCTTGTTTTGGTGCAGTTGGCATGTATTGCTACAAGAAATGAAAGCACACACCTACTGTTTGTTTGTGTTAGTACAGTGCCTTAGTCTCAAGAATTTCAGTGATCCCTGTAGTGCTTTGGAGGTTTACTCCTAATGTCACCAGAGAAGTGTTTCAAGTGGGTCTTATGGGAGCCTCTGAGCTGTACCTCAGTTTCTAGATAATACCTGACCAGAGATTTCAGACTGTGAAACAGCTTCATTTACTTGAAAACGCTCAGTGTCATCTACATGAAGCCTTTTCCTATGAAAGTAGGAAATTATGTAGTCCAAACAAAATGCAGAAATATTACCCTTAAAAAGTGTGTTTAGTTAACTGCCTTTGTCCTTCCCTGCAGCTAACATCTTAGAAAAGATAAAGTAGGATTGCTGTAATTAAAGCATTTTCCACTGTTTGCATGTGTGTTAGCATGTAATGTGTGCAAAATAGTCATTGTGCATGAACATGTTTTGAATCGGAAATGAAGAACAAATACCTAACAGCCTTGAGCTGTTCTCCAACTGTATGTGTCTTGTGTAAAATAATGCATTTTATAGTTACCAGGAGAAAGATTTTCCTTTTAGCTCTCTTGTCTAGTATTGAGGGGAGCTTCTGATGTATTTTCCTTGAAATGCAACTTTGACTTACAATGCAACGTAAACCTTTCAGCGTGATGGATTACAAACACTTAGACCTCCCTGTAATAGGCATGAATGAAACAGATCATGTTTATTCTGTGGGCACAGAGGTACTGCTTCCGTGTATAGCTGAATTTAATTGATGTGGAAGTCTACCAGTTTCTCTAAGAAAGAGCTTACTCATTCAGCTGAAAACACTTTGCTTCGGTCAGCCTTACTTATTATTTAATCCAAATACGGAACTGTGGACACAGTTGGTGTTGCTGGGAGAAAATCTTTTCTAAAAAGAAAAAGTAAATACAAAACTGATGTGAGCCTGTCATGCAAGCAGAGTACTTAAACAGTCTTGGATTGCCCTTGTGGTTATTTTTCTTTACAAGAAGTTGCTAATTTAGGGAAAAGCTGGGCTTGTGTGTGTGAGCCATTTTGTGGCCCCCTCTTTTCTTTCTCCTTAAATCAGCATGGTCTTATCTCAGAACCCTGACAGCATATGCATTCTTGATGTGTTGCTGTCTGTGAGAACTTCCTTTTAACATCGAAGAAGCCCCTTGGACTTTTTGGGATGTCACTGAAAAAACCCCCTTGCTTCATCTGAAACACAGGGAGTATTTTTAGACAAAGTCCACAAAATACCAGTTGTAACCCAGCACAGTGCACACTTCATTCAGAACAATGGGGTATAAATCATAGCTCCTTTTTTTCCAGTGTTCATTTACTTTGGCTTCTTAGATGTTTGTATGTTATTTGTTAATAAAATATGCACCCTAGCAGCCGTAATACACAGTGATACTTGTTATCTTCTTTTTGCTGCATCACTTGCCAGTTTCCATTTGTATGTGATGGGCTCGTTATGTTCGTTGCTTTTGGGGTATTCTTTGAGGTTTTTAGATTTAATTTTCATGAACTGAGATGTGTTAGCTTTTGGCAAATTCCAACAGTGGGGTGTTTTTTTTAAGCTTAACATTGTTTCTCTCAATAATAAAAAAAGGAAATAGGAGCATATTTAAGTCTGGAATATTAATGTGTTTGGAGTTGGGGTATATTCTGTATCAACTCTCCTGTCACCTTAAAGCAGACATAAGGAGCAGGTGGCTTGTTTTATTCTCTCTACTGTTTGAACCCTGGGAAAAAAAAAAAAACCCTTTCCTCAGCGTGCTTGCTAAATACTTAATGGCTTTTAGGTTGTCAGATAGGAACATAGGCATTTTTGGAATTAGAACTTGCCTTACTCTTTGGCAATGATCCTGGTGAAAAGCTCCTGTGTGACCTGGGGGAAGGACGAAGCCTCGAAAAATCTTTTTCATTTCAAAAAGAATGGAAAAATTTGAGAGGAAAAAGGCTTCTACAGTGAGGCCAACTTAAACTCAGCAGAGCTGGAGACGTGGGGCTTGGCGATAGCCCAAGCTTTGCTTCCTAAAGCTCATTTATCAGATGCAGTCTGGGACCTGTCAGCTGGACACCAGCAGCTCTTTCAAAACTTTCTGAGAAGCCTTCAGGCAGGGCTAGGAGGAGACATAGGGTATGTGGTTCTTGTCGCTGCCCCAGTCTGCCTGCTTTGAGGTGTGTTGCTGTGTGTAAAGCTGCGTTGCTATGAAGCTTTGGTATTTTCTTCAAGTCTAAATGGTTCCTGTGAACCAACAGGTAACCTGCTGCATTTTGACCTGCTGCATTTTTCTTTCAGACATTATGGGTTTCTGGTTGTGGTACTGTTAAAATAACCTTTCTGTTCAAGGCTTTTGATTATTTGCTCTTGATAGCTTTTGATTCTACGCAGTGATCCGTCCCTTGCTGCTGACCAGTTCACTGTAACTCATCTTCCACAAAGATTGTGAATCATCAGTCTCCATTAGGATATTATCCCTTATTTCACAGCAGTCTGGATGGGTAGAAGTTGTGGTTTATTTGCTCTACTGGGTTTGGGGGAAGACTGGAGAGAAATGTGCATGGAACAGACTGGTTTCTCTAGCTGCTTTTTTGAATACCATCAGCTTGTGTTTTCAGATTGCAAATAGCCGTCCAATCCAGCTGTTTCTGTGCTTCATTAAGTCCTGGCAACAGGCTGGGTTGTTTTTTTTTTTTAAAGCACAAATAAAGATGTGATGTTACAAATGTAAAATTAACTGTTTTGTTCAGGATGAAGAGATGTAGAAGTTGCCAGCTGGATCCACAGCCATCTTGCCTAATACAGATTTTTGCCAGAGAGGAGAGATGGGAGAGCAGCTTGAAATCCTTCCCCAGCCCCACAGATTTTCTGTTACCTATTTATGTTATTTCATGAAGTGGAGTAAATAAAGCAAAGTAAATACGTAGCTGCAGAAGTGGCGGTGCTGTTATAAATAATCAGCCTGGTGACCTTTTCCTCTTGAAAATGTCAGGCAGACTTGGGATTCTCTGTCCCTCTCCCTGAGCAGAAGGAACGTAATGAAGGCATGTTTGTGGTTCTGATACAACACAAATGGCCCATGTCAAAGATGACTGCTTACAGTGGGAAATATATGTGACTCGTTGATTATTGGATCTGGTTTATAAGAAAGAAAAGAATATTTGGATTTGCACTGTTTTCTCTGTTTTTACTTCTCTGGATTTGGTGTTAGGAACTTACTGTATCTGGAACTTACTGTATCTGCCTTGTTTCCATGCTTATTTCAGTTTTTGCAGTTGGATGCTAATATGTCTCAGTGTTGCTGTGATTTATGTCTGACCTTCTGTTAAACCCTCAGTTAGAGGTGGGGTGTGGGGGGGAAACAAACCCCCCCAAAAACCTTTTCCTTTTTTTCCCAGCCATGGAGGAAAAACGCTCACATGGCTCATCTGCTGTGGGATAAATGCTGTGGACAAGCTGTTGTGTAGGGATATGACTTGTATGGGTGTGGGTTTACTGCTGGCTTCACCCACATTGTTGCAAAGGGAGTGTCCTGCTCTTCTGCCCCAAAAACCTCTGGGTGTGAAAGTCCCTTTTCTGCTTTCCATGCTGGCCCAGCCGTTCTCTGGGCCTCGCTGTGTGCCTGGCTAAACATGAGTGCTAGAGTAAAGGACAAGTCCCAATTACCTGGTCAGGAGGGAATTAGGGAGCAGAAGTATTGAATCACCCTGTGGAGCAGCTTGGAGGTGCAGTTTTGTATTTGACTTCAGGTTCTGTCCTGCTTTCTCATGGGAAGTCCTACGAGGGTTTTTGTGCTTGACGTGTGAGGCTGTTCTGGGATCCCTCTGTGTCCCTAACAGTATGTACAGTGACTTGCACTAGTGAGCAATACCGTTTCGATCTCCTAGGTTACTTCTTTAGTATTGCCAAATCCTTGCAGTTATGTTTGAGCAGTTTTGACCTCAAAATTCGTCTTGTGACTAGGTAGGGAATTGTGTCTATTCCTCTTTTCCCCTTTCCTCCAGCTCTGTCCTGGATTACTCCTGGGATCAGTATTACCTGCTTCCCCCCATCCCTCCCCCAGCGCCGTATCACACATCACTCCTACTGCAGTAGGCATCCTCAGCCTGAATCCATCATCTTCCTTGCTGCTGGAGAAGAGGCTATGGAAACATTGCCCAGACTTTGGAGAAGCAGATGAGAATGAGGGAGGGAAGGATGCTGGAGGCATGCTGAGATCAGCCCCCATTGCAGAGCATGAGACATTGTAGGAGCGCAGACTTCACGGCCCCCAGTAAATAGTGGCGTTACAGGTATGTCACTGGTGCAGGCAGTACACCGGTACCGCAGCATATTTTTCACTGCCAAGGGGAACAGTGTTAAAGAGATCAGATGCTCTATTTGCTCCCATGAAGAAAACAGAATAGGCTTAATGTGTGCAGAAAACCTGGGTTTCAGATGTGGGGTTTGTGTTCGTAATTTACTAATTGTCAAGCTGAGTAGCAGAGCTGGAGATGGAGGGTGTGGTGTCAGCACTGCCGGGAGCCTGCTGTCTCCTCACAGTGAAATTGTGACAAAAGAGCAGGTTAAAAGACACAACCTAGCAATGGAAAAGGGAAAACGTGCAAAGTTGAGAAACAACGACTGTGTTAAGTGGAACCCTGTCTTTCATAAACTGGCCTTGGGTAGTTTCCCAAGCGACACTGGGATTTAATAAATGGACGAGCTGTGTAGTACTTCACAGAGCAGGAGTCCCGAAGTGGCTCTGCTGGGACCGTGTGCCCAGCTGTGTCTTGCAGTGGTGCGACATGGGCTGAAGCTTGTGGTAGCTCTGCAGAGATGCACTTGCAGCTCAGCTAGTTAATCCTCCTGCTGAAGGCTGCAGAAACTCCGTCCAGGAAAAGCATTTTTTTTTGTTTTTGTTTGCAGAATAAATTGGTTGAGAGAGTTAAAAGTGAACTTAATCACAACCATTCACTTAGAGTAGAGCATGGTAGTCTTTGTCCTCTGTTTCTCCATATTTATATGCCTTTATGTTCAAAATCAACATTCTTGGTAATATCAGATCCTTTTAATGAATGGAGCAATTTTTTTAGTAGAACTTAAAATTCACATGCAGAATAAACTAGTGAATAATGCAGCCACATAACAACCAATCAGATATTGTATCTTCTTATAAAACTCAAAATAAAACATTTTGAGGTAAAGTTCCATATATAGTACACTGTTTTTTTATGTTATATCATTTAACTTTCATACCTTCAGCTGTTTGCCAAAGACAGCTGACACTGCGGCTTGGCTTTCGCTGTGCAGAGACTCAGATGTTGAAGTCTAGCTAGTTTGTCAAATGCAGTGAGAGGCTTTGCTGGGTAGAAGTTACTCAAGTGAGCAATCTACTGTGCTACCTCTAGCAGCAAGTTAAGAATATCTTCATTCTTACTGCCTCTGTATTCATTAGGCATTTATAAAGACAGGTACAATTCATGTAAGTGTAATTTATGGCTGGAACTTAAATGATCAGTGGTTTCTTACGGTGTTCTTTTTGGCTTACAGGTATGAATAGTTTCTTAAGGACCTCAGGGGAGCTCATGCTTTTTGTCTTTATTGCCTCAATGCAGCAAAAAATTAGCAGGACTTTAATTACACTTAATGTGAGTCTGTAACGAAGTGTTTGAACATTGTTTGGTTTCTGTCCTCTCTGGTGCTCTCACTCTAGGTGACTGACTTTAATTCAGAGACATGAAAAGCAATAAACTATATGCATTATTTCTGAACAGCTTATTTCTGCAGTCTTACTACTTGTTTCCAAGGTCCTCCTCAGGCAAGGAGTGAATTTTTCTGCTTCAGAAAAGGCTGATATTTATTGGCATGTGATTTAATAGCAGTTTGGCTTTCTGTTACAGGTTATAGTGGAATTCCCTTAAAGGATAAGAAGTCCCACCAAACCCATCAAGTTTACTAGTTGTCCTCCTGATGTTAGTGCAGTGCTGTAACTGCCTGCTTATGGTGTTGGTGCCTGCTCTGTGACTAAGTACAGGTGTATTGCTGTTGCCAGACTTGGGTTTGGTCTTACAGAAAGCATCTCCTCTTGCTGATCTACTTTTTCCTCATTTCAAGACGATTGAGTACTGCAAAATTCATTCTGTGCCTGGGAGTGACAGTATAAACAGAAAGTGTGTTGAACCAAGCCAGTAAGTATAGTGTGGACCTGGTACACTACATCTGCTCAGAGGCATAAGCCCCCTGTGTTACTAATACACTGTTTTGTGCTAGGACAGCAGAGGAGAGCGCATCCCGGTTCCCCTGGGTACTGCACAGGCTGTCGTCAGTCAGCTTCATCCTCCAAGGGGATGTGCTGCTGGCTGTGAGCACCACATCATGTGCCTGGGCTTGAAAGCCAGCACTGCTCCCTGTTCTTCATAAATTACCCTTTTTTTTTTTTTTTTAATCTTCCCCTCTATTTCCTGGGGAAAGAATGGTTTTGGGCAGGGGAGAGAAAGCATAAGGGAGGGGTTGAAATAAACTCATCTTTCATCACCTTCTAAGATTTCTTTTTGAGAACAGTGCCTGGGGGAAAACTTCACTAAATAAAGGATATTACAATTGTTTATATAACTACCTAGATATTTCATGAGCACGAATATGTAGGCATCAGTGATGCCTGACTCCATCCTCTTTATTTAAAAGTGATGAAAGCCCTCCACTAAATCAGATCTCTCTGGTTGTGTGCAGAGCTCTGATAATTCTTGTTAACAAATCTTTTGTGGTCTCCCACAGAACTGCTTTGCTTATCCCTCTTACATGAACCTGCTATTGAGGACAGCCAGAACCTAATCTCATACCCAGATAATATGTAGATACTGTGGTCTTACTGTTTTCCAGTTCAACACTGTTGCCCAGCTGCTGCTCTGCTCAGCTGCAAAACAATGAAATGATTGATAGGTATTTACCTGGAACAAGGGAGGCCCAGGAAAAATCAGTGCTGACAGAAGTGCTGACACCTCGTTTTAATGAAACACGGGGACAAGTGCATTTGAATGAGCTGGATTCCATG
This sequence comes from Gallinula chloropus, assembly GCF_964237585.1. NCBI lineage: Eukaryota > Metazoa > Chordata > Aves > Gruiformes > Rallidae > Gallinula > Gallinula chloropus. Next base: position 13,212,080 of record NC_140086.1, read on the forward strand.
CTAACATTAGGCTGAAGTATTTATCTGTTTAGGTTTGGTTTTTTTGTAGCTAGTGGGAAGGGTGTTACTAATCCCAGAGGAAGACTTATTCATCCAAAGATAAAGAGTTTGCTATGCTTCTAGGAGGTGTTCCCCCTTGAGCTCCTCGGAACTCATTCCAGTCCCTGAGCACTGATGTGGAGAGGGTGAGGAGGGAAAGAAGAACCAAGCTGCATTTGTGATGATGGCATTAATTTGGGGTTTTGGGGCAGGTAATTGTGACTCTGGATGGCTCATTCCAGACAGGGAATTGCTGCAGACAGATTATTTCTCAGCAGCACTCAAGTATCACTGGGGTTTTTTGTTCTTAGTTTGTTAAATAATATATAACTGTTCACTTCTGGAATGCACAGATCAGACTATGGAGTTATTGTTCCCATTCCATCTCCTATCAATGTTAACCATGTTCTGGGCACTTCTACATCAAGGCTGCAGCTGTTTTTCTGACGTTTTCCATTTCTCTTTGAAATAGACAGCTCAGACTCCCTATTTGTGTCCTTACCCTGCATCTCTGTTACGAATTTAAAGTCCTTTCAGCATTGTCATCATTTTAGGTGATGAACTCCTTTGAATCTCGAGGCAAGCATCCTCTTTCTAATCTTCAGCTGCAGTTTGAGACCTTGTTGAGCAAAATACTGTGAATCCTGTTTTGGTGTGAACCTGTTTGAGTAGAATTGAAAGGCTGACCTTTAAGTTTATAGAGGTTATTAAGTTTTTACTGATAGAGAATTGGATTAGATCAGGGAAGAAACCTTTTAGTGGTGAAGATTGATTTGAGCCAGTTTGCATTTTATGCATTCTTCTGGCTTTCAGATCAGGATTTCCACCTTAGGTGCCTGTGTTTTGTTAAACATATTTATGAGGATATGAACAGTGTATTGTTTTTGGAAAGGATACTAGGGTAAGTGTATTGTATACTCACAATATTTGATGATGAACATCTAGTGAGCACTGCATATAAATTCAAAATTAATTTTTTGATATTTAAATGTAGACTATTCTGACTCTGAGAGATAGTGTATGTTTCTGTTGCTAAATGCATCTGTGCTAGGGAGTAGCTACTGACTGCCAGGTGAGGTGGTGCAGAGTAGTTGTGCTCCCAGTCATAGGTTTGGGTTTTTTCCTTTGGAGCAGGCTTGTGGCATCTGTTGTATGTGGTGTTTAGTCCTGTGTTTGTCCTGGGGCCCACATGTCCAGGCTGCCCACCTGCTTGTAGGGAATCCCAGGACTGAAAGATCCCTGAGATTACTCTGGGGTTTTGTTCCGAAGGGAATCGGGTGGCTGATGCCAGGAGCAAATGGCACTCCTGCAGAGCTTGTTCAATGCCTGGTCTGCTGGGTACAGCAATGGTTTCAAATAAAGGTGGTAATCTCTGCCACCTCTGAGTTTTTCAGGGAGGGAGATGGAACGTGAACACTGTAACTTCCTAGTGTTACACTATATATATGTTTAAAAAAATACATCTTTAATGCTCATAGTGTCCTAACTGTATTAATGCATAATATTTGTTTGGACATAGTTATCTTTTCAGAGGTAGTAGAGAAATTATTGTATCATGTCCTCTGTCTATTCATCGCCTACTAGTGCTTTGCTCAGCGCTCTCCTCTGCATGTGACTGAACGGGCCAAGAGCCAGGTCTATATTTAGCACTCTACGAGTCAGCATCCTTTCAGGCCTTAATTGCTGTAGTAACAGGAAACCATTTGTGAGTTATAACAAATGATGCAGATATTTTTCCTTTGCTGTCAACCCATAGGTTGTTTTGTTTTTTTCCCCAGTCTGAAACGGTAAGGGAACCAAATCAAAGATCAATGAGCATGGCTTTTCAACTCTGTGTTTTGCTTTGTGTACTGAGATTTTTTTGCAGGCTTTGTTAGAATATTCAGAAAACCAGAGGAGGAATAGAGGGGGATGGGGTCTGGCCTTACGAGCTTATTCCATGAATGAACTCATGCATCACAGTCAGTCAGAATTTACTTCTGAGCTTCCATCCCTACCTAGATACTGAACACAGTAACAGACATCTCACTTCTAAGGTCCAGTCCCAAATTTGGGGGATAAAGATCATCTTACAAAGATCCTCTTCACTACTCACTTGTACCACCTCATGTTGAGCCACATCAGTTGGTTCAATTCCCAGTGCTGTGTGAGTGAAGCCATTGCTGTCTCCGTGCGAACCTGAACGAGTTGCTCAAGTGGCCTGGGCAGGTTTTTTAGAGGGAATGCATTGATGTATTTGAGACAAAGCTCTGCCTGATGTCCAGATTAGGTGCTAACCTTCAGAGCCTACAATGAGGTTATAATGGATATAGATTATTAATATCCTCTATATTCCTCCTCCTTACCTTCTATTCATTAATCTTAACTTCATCACTAGTTAAAAAAAAACAAACAAATTTATAAATCACTGCTCATGTTCTTGTCTAACAGTACTCAGCTGTAGCATGCATATTCCTAGAGTAACCCTGGCCATCACTGTTACATGTTTCCTGCCCCTGGGTGACAGTAACAGATTTTGCTATAAAATTTTACGGCAGTTTTAGCTGCAATTTGAATAAAACATGATAATGCATGCCTTTAGGCTTGCAAGTTCCTCTCTGTGCCAGTTCTTAAATAATTGATAATTCAAAAACTGGTGATGACAGCTTTCTGGTTTGTTCTGGGGTGTGTTTTTGTTGGTTTATTTTAATTGTCTGAATAAATGTGCCTCTATTACCTGTAAGTCAGTTGGGAGTTTTTGTCAGCTAAAAAATAATCTTAAAACCAAATTGCAAGTACTGTCTTGGTTTAAATTGGCTACAATGGTCAGAGTTAATTTAACTTGCTGGATTGGGGCCAAGTTGTGGATAATGATATTATTTATGGTGACAATTTTATATTTCCCCTGGGTTCTGTCTTATTTATTAAAAAAAGTAAACGTTTAGTTAGCAAAAGAAGTGATCCTTGATCAAAAAAGATCAAGAACAAATTTAAGAGGCAATTTTGTGTGGTTTTTTTTCTTGTTCCCTAGACTTTGCCAATTCAGGGCTCATGAACTGTATTGCACTTGAACCTTGGTTTATAACTTCGTTTATGGTAATGAATGTCAGCTATCAAATGACAATATTACTTGCTCTGCCACTTTGTTTTATTCCTTCTGTGGTAAGATAAATTCTGGCCTCTTATTCAGCACTATGGCATAGGATAAGCTGGTGATTGGCTGTCATGATGGACAATACTGGAGTTCTTTAGGTTTCTTTCCCAAGCATTTGAACTCTGAACTGTTGGATTCTGACTGACCTCAATTCTTGAAAGAGGATTTTGCAATTTGGGTTTTTGTTTTCCCCCCAGTGAAACAAGCAAAGGGTGTGTTTCCTTTGCTATATATGCTCTGAAGACTTTTTCTTGGGTTTTTTGTTTTTGTTTTTGCTGAGCCTGGAAAATTCAAATAGTCAGGACAGCTTCCTGTGAATAGGTGCCCTATTCTGAAATGCATTTTGCTATCCAGAGTTTTTAAAAATTGCTTTAAAAGATATTTTTTTTTGGCTCTCCAAAAGAAGTGTTCCCTTGGTGCCTTAAAACTGCAAGATACGAAAGTGTGTTATGCTTTAAAGAGGCAGATTTGGAGGTGATTCTGTAAAAAATGTTACTGCTTTCATACATCAGAGGTTATTTAATTCTTTCTGCTTTTTTTTTAATTTAATCCTCTCAATATCCCAGTTTTAAGCTGAGTCTTGGTCTCTGGAGCTGAGCTGGTGCAGCCCCTTGCCCGTAGCAGGCAGTACCCTGTGCATTGCAGTGACTGAGCATACTTCAGCCATTGGTGAAGTCATCTGTGTGCTTGAGGCTTGTTTTGGTGCTCCACAGCCCTTATTCCTTGAGCCTGGTCCTGTGGGCGGTCTGACAAGGGCCTGAGCAACCTGGTCTGATTTGTCCCCCCTTTGAGCAGGGTGAGACTGGATGCCCTCTCTAGGCTGGAGATGGTCCTGGCTCAGGCAGGGAGGTGTCAGGGTTGGAGCTTCCCGCTCTGGAGCATGAGCAGGGCTGACCTGCATTAGTTATCTGTCTGGCACACTGTACCTACCCCTCACTCATTAGTACATGTGATCCCAAATCTTTATTTCCCAAACGAATTTTTATCTAGATGTTGCAGGAGGCTGTAAGTCAGGTGTCCTTCCAGGTGAGTTTAGCAAGACACATTTCTGTAGAGGGATGTTCTTGTGGATGCAGCAGGAGGATGTTGTTACCTACAGAAGAGTTCTCTACTGCTGGACAAGAGTGGTTTGGTCTCCAGGGTACAGTGCCTCCATGCTGCCCTTAGTGACTTCTTTTAACATTTGACTGCGCTAGTGTTGTTGAAGCAGCTTGGATTCCCTGCTTGATTACATGGCTATTTAGCAGAAATCCCATACTACCAAGAGAAGTGATGTCAGTGATGAAGTGAATTTTGTGTATTTGATCCCTTACTGCTTCCCGTTATCTTACTCTCCAATTTTGCCCCAAAGCAGTGTTCCCCAGCCTCCCTTTTTTTAAACCCATGCCAAGATAGTCCCTGACGCATGGTCTGAAGGTTTATTTCCTTTTTAGTTAACATAACTGTTGAAATTCACATTATTCATAGGTATAAAAGCTTTTTTCTTTTGTCTCCTACTAAATGCTTGCCCTCAATTCTTTCTTTTAGTAATAAGTCTCTAAAATCAATTACGTGCTGCTTTGTGGCTACACTGACTGGAGTGTAATTATGTAGACTGCCATGTGCTATCAAACTCAGACATCAGTTGTAATTAAATCCACAGAACTGATGTTCCGTGTGACAAACCGAATAGTCTTCTGTACTGGTACCCAAAACACTTCACCTGGGAATTCTGGAAACTAACTGGATATCATAATCAGGGAGAACTATTAAAAGATGCCTTCCTCAGAGGTAAAGGGAGTGTTTCCTGGAAGTTTGTGTGCTTTTACAGCTCTTCATTACGAAGTCCTTGGATATAGAGAATCAGACTTACAGAATAGATAGCCCTTCAGTGGGGATGGCTTCAGTGGCAGTTGTTGTGGATGAAAATGTTTGACGCAGTTTATGATTTAATAAATGGTGTCCCATCTCAGAGGAGATGCTGGTCACAGCCCACTGCGATCCAGGAGAGCTCAAAGGTCTCGCTTACAATTGCTATTGATAGGGTCTGAGATAATTGACTTGTGTCAAGCGCTCTCCCATTTTGGCTCAGCTCAGATGGCGAAATGTTCTGGTACTTTCCATCAGTTAGACAAACTCAGAGCTGCTCTGGCATCTCCACCTTTTGGGCTACGGCCCAGCCGCAGGTGTGCCGAGGTGTCAGGAGGTGATCAGTTGTCATTGTTGTTCCCAAGCAATAGGGGAGCAAGAGCCTCACGATCCAGGTACAGATGTACCCGGCCATTACTGTTCCCAAACACAGCAAGAGCCAGGCACGTGAAGGGGTTGCCTTAGCGCTCTGCGCTGCTGCCCTGGCGTATGGCCCAGGAAGGGGGGGAATGGCACCAAGTACTGAGCAGCTCAAGAGGAGGGAGACCACATGCAGACAAGTGCAGGTGAAGCTTGTGTTAGGAAAATGGGTCCCACCCTCAGTCCTGTCATTCCTGAGAACAAGCTGAAAATTTTGGTCTTGACTTTTTTTGGCAGTCTAGTACTAGAGATGGCTGTGGACAACTGGGTTTTGCAGGGGGCTTTTCTGTTTACTGCAGGATGTTGTTCTACTCCTCCAGCCCAAGGCTTCATGGTTTTGTGGGGTGGGGGGCTGAAAATACCTCTAAGTATTTCTGTAGTATTTGGGTTTTACTTCTCTGATTTGCATGATGGGTGTTTCTAGAACTTGGGTAGTTTATCTGTTGGCCAGAGGTAAGAAGCAGTTTAAGATCTTTAATAAATGAAATTATTTTGGAAGTCAGCATTGTGTTTGGCTGAACACTGGTGCTATGATCTGACTGTATTTTTAAGTTCCTCCAACAACAGCTTTGGATATAGGAATGATTTGGATGCAGGGATTCTTGCTCAGTTGCACAGTTCTGACATATACTCAGAGGATTCCCAGCTGATGTTTGCAGTGTTGTCTTTTCGTGTACTTGTCTACCCCAAGTAAAACTGAAATACTTGAGGTAGTGTTGTAGGCTCTTATCATGTTTTACCAGTTTTAGCTTTGCCTGTAGAAGTTAACTCATCAAAAGTAGGGAAGCAATTTTTCAAAAGTTCAGGGCTGATAATACTAGAAGATATTCGAGCAACTTCTTTTTTCTGCTTTAGAAAGGGGTTTTGGGCTCCAAATCCACATAAAAAAAACTCCAAAACCCAAACAAAAACCACCTCCACACACAACCCCAACCAAACCTAAAGTACTAGTTTGTATTCTTTCCCTTGCCCCCATGAAGTGGTTAGCTCTTGCTGCTGTGTACATCGTGCCTATTGACTGCCTTAGCTTCCTGTAGAGTCAGGGTCAGGAGTGGCATCCTTGTCCTTCCAAGCCCTTAATAGTTTGATGCCAGGATACCTGAAACATGCACCAAATGTCATCTGCTGCTACTGAAGTCAATGGTCTCTAATTCCATCATAGTTATTTTTCTTTTCATGCTGGCTAGTTAAAAAAAAAGTCTTCTGCTGGAACAGAAATTGTAGGGGGATGGGTTTGCAGACTGTCTCTGGAGGAAAGAAGGTTGTCTGCTGCATGCTTAGAATACCTCTAAAAACAAATAATGAAATACAGTTCTCTAATGGTTTGGGTTTTTTTTCTCATTTCAGTGTGTTTTTCTAATTTGCTGTAATAAAGATGGCTATCAGAGTGCTTCTAATGTGTGCTGTTACTTTTGCATAATCACTTATACTAGTCTAATCTGGTAAAAGCATTCTAAGACTTTGGCTTTTAATATTTTTTTAAGTAATAAAAATGTGGATGTGAAGCCTTTTCCTTCACATTTTAAAGCTGTTCATGTAAATTTTTTGCCTACTAGTAATTTGGTAAAAACATTATATTATAATGAACTGGATTTGTGATGAGCTAGCTAACTTTCTCATTTCATTTTGACTTCTCTAGAGAAGTTGGAGGTTGCACCACCATCTCCAGGACAACTGAAACATGGTAAAAGAAGAATGATTGTTGAATGTGGTTCAGTATTTGTGCAGTCTCTTTTTTGGAACCGCCTCATCTTTCTCCTGCAAGTGCTGGTCTGTCCTCATCCCTGTCGTATGGAGTAACAAACCCAAAACGAGCACCAGCAGTCACCGTGTCATCTTTATTTCATAACACCTCAGCTGGAGAATGTGCACCACGTAGGGAAAGTAGGACAGAAAGCCCAAATGAGAGCGTGCTGTGCAAAGCCATCAGCAAACACTGCTTTTCTAAGCCAAGCAGTGTTGATGCTGCAGTACCTTGTGGGGGTTCTCATATTTAAGCTTAAACTACCAGCTTTCTGCTTGTCATGTGTATTTTTAAGTGGACTGAGAAGTGGGATAAAGTTGCAGAGAAATTTGAAATAGATCTGGTATTATTTAAAATACCAATTAATTCAAATTCTGTTGTATTCATTGTATTTTTGTGGTTTTATGGTCTCTCAGTGAGCAGATGTATTTAGCTGAGCATTTTCCTATTCTAAGTATCTACACTTTTTTTTTCTTGGTCCCTGGAGTTCTGTTTACTCCCCGGATTCCAAAATCCTGTCAATTTTGGTAATAATTTGAGCTCCTTTTCTTGCTCCAGAGTTTGGTATGCACATTTTGAAAATACTGTGCAGATCTCTCTGCTTTTTTGTTATTTTTCTTTTTTGGGATTTTTGTCCTGTGGTGGCTTAAAAATTGGAAAATTGCATATGTTTAGTGCTTTAGTCTTTCACCCATGCATTTAGGAAGCTATGTGTGTTCTTCCAAATAGTTACAGATGCCCATACGTGTTGTAGTACCTGAGCATGGAAAATCACTTGTGTTGCTTTGTTTTTTATATGATTGTGGGTTCATGTTGTCTGCCAGAAGTAAATCTAAAAGGTAGTCACACTGGCTTCTCTTCACATGACTGTGAGCTTCATGCATTCCTCTTTCTTTCCTCTTACGTTTGCACCTCTAAGTTTTTTAAAATGTAGGAATTATTGTTCCCATTTAAAGGGGGTGTGGAGAACTAAATAGATGATGCATTTAGAAAGTCACATCTTTTTAACATTTCAAGCTCTGTTTTAGCTAAGTAGCCTCTCCTCAATGCTGTATTTAGTCTTAGGATCCTTGCACTTTGAGACTCAGTTGGAAGCAGCGCTGTGCAAATTCGGTCTCATCTCCATCAGAAGTTTACAAGCTGAAACTTGAGAGGAAGTGGATCAGGCAATAGAATATATTTTCGAATATGACTTACTGGAAGTTTCAGGAATGAAAAGGAAAATAATGCATTAAAATAGATGGAACTTGACTACTTAATGCATTGAGGAGCAGCTTGGAATCTAACTTGTCCTCACCGTAGTGCCCAAGCAAACTCCATGTACAGAACTTTAGGTTCAGCAGTGAGATATTTAATGCTGTATGACACCCTAGTGAGAGCCACCTTACTGTTTTCAGATGTAGTTGAAGGAGTTTTGATAAAAATTGCCTGACTCCAGGCAATACTCCTCTAAAATACGGATTTTTATGAATGTGTGAAGAAGATTGAGCTCTTGCACAAGAATAGAGGGGTACTTGCAGAGAAAAGGGGTTTCTTTAGAGCAAGAGAAGGATGCAGGGCACGTGGCGAGAACTGTTCTCAGTCTTTAGTGATACTGCAGCATCAGGACTGTAAAAAGGATCAAAATTTGCAGTTTTGAATAGTTCTCTTGTGCCCTGATAGGCAAAGGAGCTTCCATCCAGAATTATACATGTACTTGCAAAGAGTAAGTTGGTTTAACAGGTTCTTTGCAAGCCATTTGTGACACTGATGTGTAGCTAAGGGTTTTACTAAGCCTCCCTCAGACCACTGATAGGAGTAGTAGGAAAGAATCTTCGTGTATGTTATCTTTGTATCTCTTTAAGGCAGTGGTAGACTGACATTTCAGTTGTTCCTGTGAACTAGTGAACTGTCTTGTAAATACTTATTTTCTCTTTGTTACTTATTTCTTTTAGTGTTCTTCCACAATGCATTACCTTTTGTAGGGTTTGGATTCTTGGATAACGCAATTATGATTGCCGCGGTAAGTTCATTATTTAATTACTTAATCAAGTCTACAGGATCCTTATCATTCAACCAGTAAATGAGAACTTCAGGGACACTCTCTTCCCCCTGTATCAACTCACTAATTTCTATTTTAAACTTTCTTTTCTTAAAGAAAACATCTGCGTTCTGTTGAGCCTTTGCAGAATGCAGAGGAGTATTGTTCCATCTAAAGGCCAGTATTGTAACTAATTTCACTGAATTAGCAGCTTGCTTTTTTCCCTTGCTTCTAATTTGTATTGCAAGACACATTTATGATCATGTAGTTAATACGTTTTTTGTACTGACTGATGAGAATGTGATTATGATGTGTTGATGAATAGGTCTCAGGGTTTTTCCTGATGTATTCCATTGTTCCGAGGGTTGCAGGCACGTTAATGCTGATGTTTATGTGTACTAATGTAGCCTGGCATTTCTGAGTATCACTCCTGAGAGATCTTCCTGTTCGTTTGGAAGATGAAATAGGCTGGTGGAACAGGAAGATGGATAAAGGCCAAAGATGCTGTTCCTTGTGTAGTATTACCGTTGTCAGTGTGATACTAATCATGGGATAATTCATGTGGGAAGGGACTGGGGGAGTCTCTAGTTTTAGTATGTTAGTGTGTTAGGTTGGAAGGGACCTTTAAAGGTCATCTAGTCCAACCCCCTGCAGTAAGCAGGGGCATCTTAACTAAATCAGGTTGCTCAGAGTAGCACCAAGCCTGACCTTTATGGTCAGGCTAGTGTTGCTGCTGCTTGGGACTTTCTCAGGGTTTGTAGTCCAACCTCCTGTTCAGTGCAGGCTCAGGTATGGTCAGACCAAGTTTGTGGTTTTATCCAGTGGGACTTGAGAAGATCCAGGGGCGAGAGACTACACAGCCTACTTAGGCAATCTGTCCCAAAAAACATAGGAAAAAAGATATATCCACCTAGAACATATGCTTCAATTCCTGCACATTGTGTCTCATCTTTGGACCACATTCTGCTGTTTCATTTTGGAGTTCAATGTGATTTTGTCCTTCAGCTGAAAAAGTCAGGAGCTACAACATTGTGTTTTGTTTGCTCAGTATTTGTAGAAATTTGTGTTCAGAGCTGTACATTTGGTTAAAAATTACAGTGAGGAAAGTGATATACAGACAGGGGCTATGGTTTTGTCAATTAGGTGGCCATTATGAAACAGTATAAAATATTAAAAGTATTTCAGAATTAGGCTTTTGTCCTAAGGGTAAATATTGGGGGGTGGGTGGGTGTAGGAGCTGTGCAGATCTAGAAGATAAGTGTCCATTTATCTTGCCAATTTTAACATAAACATGCAATGCTTTTCCTGGTTGAATCAGCATCATTTATTTTACCTCCATATCCCTCAAATAATGAGAACTCTTATTTTTCAGGGAACCCAAATAGAGTTGTCAATTGGAGTTGTCCTAGGAATTTCAACTATGGCAGGCAAGTAATAAAAATGCAGGATGTGTAGAGTGACATGGCACGGGCCTGTATTTTAGGCTGAAAGTGGGCCACAGGGCTGGAAACAGCTGTTCCTCAGTCTTGCAGCTGCCTCTCCTAATAAAGAAAAACCCTGTGGTTGAAGCAAGGACATTCCATTTGCAGAAATGGAATTACAGTTCAAATAGCTTTTGCAGTGCTGCTTGTTGGTTTTAATCTAAACATTCAAATTCTGTGTCACTTAAAGGGTATTTGTGTTTCTGTGATGGGACTGGTCTGAATTCCCTGGGGCCTGGTATTTATGTAAATCTATGTATCTGTAAGTTTGCTTGCAGTGCTAAGTGAAGATCAATGTTGGTGTCCATTTACGATGTTGGACGGTGCTCTTGGTGGCTTCTCTGTCACCGTGTGATACTGTAGGAAGGCCAAACAGCCACCCTGCTCCTGCACTGGGCCACAACTGATAAGCTCTGCTCAACAGTTTGCTGCCTCTGCAGTGCCAGAGGGGGAAAACTGCTCGTGGATTCACCAACTGCAGGTCTAGCATTGCTCGAAAGCACCTAGATAGCTTCAGGAAAACGTATCTACCAGTACAAATTAATCATTTGGAGACATGCAGCCCTCTGCAGTACAAGACAGTCACAAGCAAGCTGATCTCAGTAAGATCTGCTCTGAAGTAGAGTATTTTAATTGTTTAACTTTATTCAATTGTATATACAGTATTTATTCCTAAACTTCACTTAGTACATGGCTATGTTGAAATGTTTATCAAAGCTACATATGCTTTTATTTCCAGTACTTGGTGCCTCTTTGGGCACTGGAAGGCCTTTGCTCGGTGGCCCTCGTTAGCTGCATGAGACTGGTAACCCTGCATGGCTGTTTGGGTTGGAAACATGGAGTTATATTGATTTCCAGGTGTCAGTGTTGTCTTTTTGTATTTGTCAAGCTTTCCTCGTGTAAGTTGAGAACCAGTTGCACTTCCTATTAGTGTTAGTCAGCTGCTGTTAGTACAAACTGGAGTAAAGTCAGAAGAAATGTTCTAAAATAAACTTTCTTTGTCTTGTATGCAATATATGCTGAGAAGAGTGAGGGGCACTTGGAGGGGCTGGAAGCGGGTTGGTTCTGTTGGTAATAAAATAATACTTTACATTTTTCCCCCTTCTTCTTCTCTCTCCATCCCTCCAGCTGCTGCTTTGGGAAACCTTGTTTCAGATTTAGCTGGACTGGGGTATGTCTGAACTTCTTTTAATGCTATCTTTATTTTTCAGTCCTTTCTAGATACTGTTGGTACTACTGAACTAAGACATGTGCACTGCTGATGAGGCTTTATTTTTTTTTCCCTAGTTTTTGAATTTTGCTTTGGTCAACTATTTGACTGTAGAAGTGTATTCTGTCCTTGATAAGAGGAAGTTTAAGTATTAGGTGGCTCTTGTTAAAGTTGAAACTGCACTGCCATAGTTCTTAAACAGAATAACTCCTGCTATGGTAGTATTACATATTTGAAGTGATAAAGTTAGGATTGAGGCTTACAGTGTATTCTGTAACTAATGCTTGATTTTACGGAAATATTAGAACTTTTTCTATAAAAAGTGAGTTCATTAAAAGACAAAATGGGGGGGGAAAAAGTCCTTCCTGATGGCATTATCAGTATGCTGAAGGAAAAGCTATTCATTAAGTGCAGTGCTTCAAAGATTTCAAAAGCCTCACTAGAAGATGCTGTCAGATCCAAAATTGTTCTTGTTTTCTTGTTCTTCTAGTCTTGCAGGTTATGTAGAAGCTTTAGCTTCACGACTGGGTCTGTCAATCCCTGATCTGACACCCAAACAAGCTGACATGTGGCAAACACGTCTCAGTGCACACTTGGTGAGTAGCCTGTAGGTAGGCACTGTTTGTGTGGAGCTTTTTGGTGAAGCCAGAATGCAGCAAATCCTTTCTTGGTCCTTTTGCCATTAAACACTTAACGACCACCAACATTTTACACATTTCTTGGAGGTTTAATTATGAGCCTATGTCAGGGAGACTGTGAGACAAGGATTGTTTTGGGCTTGGGTGGTTTTTTTGTATGCAGCAAGTCATGAGGGACTAATAACATGCATAGTCTCTGCAATGACTTCATGTATGCTATGTAGATACCTGGGTTGAGCTCTGGCTACTGTGACCCCTTAGTAGTTTCCTCCTATACATTTTGTCAAGTGCTTGCTATTCCTATACCTGTGCTAGTATGTATTCATTTCTAATGTTCTGGTAATAAACTTGGTTATGAAACTGGCTTTCTCCTGTGGAAACTTCCAGTGTTTGAGCACTAGTCACTGCTTGGATTTACAGTTTCAGGACACTGAAAATGTCTTGCAAATTCATTTTTAGGATGATTGCTTAATTAACACTTAAACATTTGAAGCAGTGCCACTTCAGCAATGAGCATGTTAATTCTCTTTAATCAAAGATTATAAGAAGCTGAGTAAAGAAACAGGTATTTCACTTTGCCAGAAAGAACCTTCACAGGGAAAAATAATTTTGCAGATTTAAGAGAAAGTAACACTTGATCATGAAAAAAATAGGGGTTGAAAATCTGCCTTTAACAGTGATAGATCAGTGTGTTGAGCAGGGAGGAACTGGCATGTGGGCTGCCCTCTGGTCCTTGCAACATGAAGTCTTCTCAGCAGAAGCAGTCTGTGGCAGAAGCCTGTCATTGCACTGCAGTCATTCACAGCTTTTTCCTGGGAAGACCTCTGAGCATTTTTTCCTGTATGCCAGCGTTTTTTTTCATTACCTGCTGTCTCAAGTTTCTCAACACTATCCATGTGCTGCTGGTGATGTGGTTGGGATATTGCCTCTTGTTTCCTCTCCCCTTGACTTTTACATCTAGGTCAGCTGTGAAATGTTTTCCAAGCTTCTTTTTTCTTCTTTTTTTGGGGGGAGTGTGTGTCTTTGCCTTGTGCTTTTGCAAGCCATTATGTTTTTAAGGAATTTCTCATTCCTGACTTTAAAAACTTACATTACCACAAGCAGATACATTTATAAAGCATCTAAAATGTGTATGGGTTTTTAACTTCCTTATCTTCTTGACCATTTTACTAACCCTTTGAATATCTGTCTCCACAGTTACCACCTGTGTAGCTCTTTGTATGTCATTCCCCTCCTCTTGTTCATAATTGTCTCTTATCACAGCACACACTGTCTCTAACCTTGTCATATCTATCTCTCTCTCATAGATTGTGTTTCTAGTCTGCATGCTAAGAAAAATGTGGCTCCCAACCGAAAACTAGAACAAAGGGTCTGTTTTCCTGGTTGTGTTGACACTACATAGGAAATGAGTAACCACTGCTCAGTGAGAAACTTCATTTTTTCCTCCCTTTCTCCAGGGTAAAGCTATTGGAGTGACCATTGGCTGCATTTTAGGAATGTTTCCTTTGTTGTTCTTTGGCGATGAGGAAGAAAAACTGGAAGAAAAAAAATAACCTTTTTACAAGACATATACAAATGTAAACTACTGTACCTCAATTATTCAATTATGCTGTCGATATTTAGGAATTAACAGACAGTAAAAAATGTATAGACTTGGGAACAAAACCTTCAGCATGTCGTTTTATGGAAACACTAATTTATTGTGGCTTTGTTGTGTTCAGTACTTCTTTTTATAAGATACCATCTAACTTTTTATTTAATTGTAAATTTTTGAAGTGTTTTCACTTATGGCAACTGATGTTTACCACTTTCCCCTTTGACCTTGTTCTTGAATGGATTATTGCTTCAATAATCCGCCATGGATGACAGTATCACTCTTGAGTTGCATATTGGTTGCTTAACAGTTGTAATTGCATGACAGAAATTCCACTGCTGTTCATCAGGTCCTTCAATACAGATTAAGACATAGGGGTCAGTGGTGAGTGATTTGAAGTCCCTCGCTTTGCAAGAGGACTGGTTGCCCATGGATCTGATAGCTCAGTGACCTGTGACACTCTAGTTTGCATTTTTTTCACAATTCTAAGTGTCTTCAAATTGTCTTCTAACTTGCTAATTTTCATGCTTTGACAAGGTAAGTGTTTCCAGTGTGGGCTCTTCAGCAAGTCCATTTTCTCGTGGTGTTTTAACACCACCTGTACTTTCATATTCATGCCTCTATTTCATTTGTAAACAGCATTTGGAGACTTTGAGAGATCCTTAAATTTGTCTTCCTCATTTTTGAGTCTGATATTAAAGAATTAAGACCAAACTGTTCCAGTATCACAAACTTCTTTTTGAATTGTTCTGCTTAAAATAAGATGTGAACAGGGCCAGGGAATGCTTCAGGGTATGAATGAGAGCTGGCATTGCATGTTTGTAATGGGTGGTTCACTTAGAACAATACAATGTACCATCAGTCTGGATTAGAGGACCTGATTTGCAGATTATAACTTTGTATTTAATTCTTTGCTACATTTTATTTTTTTTGCTGTGAGACAACTAGTAAAAACAAACCAAAACAGGAGACTTGAGGCCTTTTTTCTTTTTTTGCCTTTTATTTTTGCAGTCTTTGTGTGTTAGAGACCTGACAGTGCAGTCACATGTACCTGCTGGTTTATATGGTCATGAATAAATTGATTACAACTATTGAATATTCATAGTACTTCAGGATCTGACTTGCCAAAAGCATAATGCTAAACTGATAGCTGTTGACTGGAGGAGGGGGTTTCATACCTGTTGGTCCCATTTGGAAAAGACACTAAAAAGGGAGGCGTGGCCAGGGTACTCTGGAAGTTTTATTGATGGAATTGTTAGAATTTCTGAAACCTAGAAAGAAATGTTTTTTTAAAAAATAAAGTCCTCTGACTCTTATTTGCTATAGGAAAAGTTTTGCTGCAATGTGTGTACCTTCTTACAGAGCTCGTGGCTTATCTCTTGGTCATAAATCTGACTTGCCTGTTCTCATGTCTAGAAGCCCTTTAGCAGCAGTACTGAGGCTTTGACAGCAACCTTTAATGAAGGTGACAGTGTTTGTCTGTTTTTTGAAAAGCAGACTTGCAGTGAGCAGTCCTAATGGCATGGCCTGTGTTTTCTACAATAAACCATGGGATTCTGGACCAAACTGTAAAACTGGAAGAAATCTCAGCCAGGCATGGAACACAAATGCACAGGAGTTTTGGTTTGTGTTTTCCAAGTTGGAAGTTTTGTCAAACAAACAAAGAAAACTCAAAAAACCAAAACCCAAATCCCAACAAAAAACAATCCTGGTAGAAAGTTATGTCCCCTTCTCCCAACAGATTGCTGCTGCCTTACAGTACTTCAGTGATCAGGGTTGTTGTTTTTTTTTTAAGTCATCCTCACATTTGTCTTGCCTTAAACTCTGATTTTTCTTCTTCTCCATGTGCATTTGTTTCTAGTATGTGTCTATAAAAAGCTGTATTTCCCACTTGGTTGTTTTTTTTGAACTGAAGTACACATGAAAACAATTTTGTGTAGCTTTTTGTAGCTGTTTTTACAGTAATTCCACCACTGTTCCCTGTTACGATATGGGCATCTTCATTGCACTATTCCAGCTGTGGTGCTTGCCATCCTACCAGCTGGAACACTGTCTTCATCATGTCATAGAGCTCGTGAGAACAGTCAGAAGGCTGTGTTGCTGTCGTGGTAGTGCTCTTTTTACAATGGCAATAGGAAAGACAGTGTACTATTGTTAAATAGCTTGTGCATGTAACACTTTGTTGCTGTATGTGCTACTGTGCTACAACCAATGCTTTTATCAAGAATTAATGAACTAAAATAGCTTCAAAGAGATGAATCGTGTTGTCTGGTTGAACTGTTTAGCTGACCACTAAAATGTGGAGGGCATGTGACCCATGGTAAGAAATCCTGGGTGTTTCAGAGTGTTGTCTGATACTGTAATCAAAAAGGTGACTTGTTGGGGTTTCAGTATTTGAATGTGAAGAAAGAAATCACAATTTGAGAGGCATAGTGGCTTTGGAGGCTGAGGGAAAGTCCTTGTTGCAGCCAAACTGCCTGCCCTGAGTAGAGTGGGGGTAGCTTGCGTTGCCTATGGGATGGATGTGGTACTGTGGGATGTGCAGTGGAAGGTACCTGTGCCTGATCTGTACCCTGTCTCCTCACAAGGAGGGTGTGTTTTTTCTGGCCTATGTGGGTGAAAACAATCCCTGATGCTCTGATTGCACTTTTTGTACTTTGCTGAGAATGCAGAGTGGTAACAAAACACTCCCTTCTGTTTTCTGTTGTCTTCTTTCTCCTCAATAAAATGAAACCCAAACACTACAGGCTTATTCAAAGGCTTCAGTATTGCTCCATTTCATTTTATCAGTTGGTCCTGTGTTAATAGGAATTTTTTGTGTTAAAGGGCTGGTAGAACTGAAATTGTGTTTATTTTAAAATGCTGTCTTCTACTGTAACTGAAAATATAAATGTATGTTTGACTGTATGTTGTCTCTAGGGACAAAGAACATGCATCTGATAATATGGTTACCCAGATTTTCTCTCCAATATTTTCTCATTCGTGTACTTTTGCATAAATTATTTTAATTCAGACAACATTTTGTATTGTCTTTAATTAAATTGTTGACCTTTCTGTAAACTTTTGTACTACAGCAAAGCTGTTCTGTGTTTCTTTATTAGACCAGATGCTGGAGGGGAAATGTTAATAATATCCTGTGGGTATTCAGCCTCAGTTATATGAACCAGGAATTTATTATTTCAGCTACAAGCAGGTGGTCCTTTGTCACTGTTACAGGAGATACCACCATGGAGTGGTGCTCCTGTGTCTTCATGCTCAGAAGAGAGCAATTTAAACAATTAACATGTTTGCATGGTAAATGGTGGCACTTGTGATTACTACTAGTCATAAGTCCACTTGTGCTTGAGCTTCTGGAGTTAACTGAGTTTCTTGTGTGCAAACCCAGCCTTTCTGAACTTTCCTGGACTTGGAAAGTTCTTCACTGGTTTTTCACTCCTTGCTCAGTCCCCTTCATGGATGTCTGTGCATGAAGAAGTGCTGTGAGTAACACACGCCTGTGCTGGAAGGATGGTCTCACCTCAGTTTGGCAACCTGTAGTGGTTGGCTGTTATTTTACTCTGTTCTGATTGCATTGTGCAGTAAAACTCTTTGTTACTGTTCACAGCCTGTCACACCTGTAGCCAACATGTTTCCCTTTTCTGTCTGATGTTTTACGTCATCTAGAGCCAAGCTGACAGTGGCAGTATATAAACTGAAGACCTCAATAAAGTGTTGTGGAATTATCATCCTGCTCTGAGAGTCCTATGCCTCTGGAATTCTAAAATATTAAGTAAACAGTTAGAGCTACTCTGAGCTGCAGTTAATGCTCTCATAAGAGAAATTCAGGTTGCTGTTTTAAAAGTAATTAATATTTGTTAAGGCTTTTACTCTTAGCGTTCAGGACCTTTGGCATCCAGTGTTGCCTCAAAATAGTATGGGCAGGGAGGGTGGAGGAGTTAGTCCAAGCTTTGAGTTATCTACAGGATAGATGTGGAAGGATTTGGTTTGTTTTGGAAGATTACCTCCCTCAATGAAAACAACCCCCACCTTTTAGAGAAAAGCCTGAGCTTCCCCCTGGCTCCACCAAGAGACTGCAGTCACTAGGAGTTGAGCAGGGCAGTCTTGGAGCCTCAGGTATGTAATTCCAAATAGTCACCCTGAGTAGCAAGAAGTGGTGTGGAGTGCTGATGTAGTATCTCTCCTGTAAGTAGAAGAGGCTTATTAGTAGATAAGACCTCTTAGAGCATGAAGGAGCTGTCAGGAAACAGTGATGGTTTAACAGTCTTCATCTTAGTTGTCTGTATGTATCTGAGCAAGTGCCTTAAATACTGATGGAGCTGTGAATGCTGCTCCATGTCCTCACAGCTTGCTCCTCCTGTGTAGGCATGCAGAGCCTTCAGTTGCTGTGAAATACCAAAATCACCTGAGACTTTTAAGCCTGATGCGTTTTGTGTCTCTGTTCTGTTCCTGATACTGGGTTTATTGGAGTATCTTTGAATATGAAGAGAGTCTCATGCTTTTGCTTAGAGGGTTTTAAGCTCTTCCAAACCTTTAGGTGTTTATGATATTAATCACTAAGTAGGTACTTTTGCAATGGGTTATGAAGTGTGCTGAATCCAACCAGTGAATGGTCCCAAAGCGTGGAATTAGCTGCATTGGACCTACAGCTGCTGTTCCCATTAGGAAGAAGCTGCTGGTGAGCAGGGTGGTAATGCAGTAACAGTGCTGCCTTGGCCTTGCACAGAACTGCTGCCTGGGTTTGGCAGGGTGGTGCATGCACCATGGTGATGCTGTTTGTGCTAAAAATGGCTTATCTGTTACCTCCAGGTATGAACAAGGAGGAAAGGGAGGAGAATGGGATTCTGATGGGTCTCTTTCCCTACTTGGGGATGCACAGAGTGCCTATTAAAAGGGAATAAAATAAGATTTGTATTCATGCTACTTTTCTGCTGTTCTCTGTGCATCAGAAAACATGCTGGGAAATTGGAAGAAAGAGCTGATGCAGCTTCCCTCCTCCAGCCTGGCTTTTCCGCACATCTCAGCAACAGAGCTGCCAATACCTGCACGGAAGTACCTCTCAAAGGAACAGTGATGGTAGAATACCCCCGTCGAGCACAGGAGCCCTTGAATAGGAAGGGGAGAATGATTACAGGTGATTTTACCTTTGCAGTTCAACTGCCTAGTTACCAAAGAGCACATCAAAAGCTGGTTAGATCTTAAAAGGAAATCATTCCCTTTCAGTGAAGTTTCAGACAGGCTTTGATGCAGATTTGGAAGTGACTTTCTCTCTGCATGCTTTCCTCTGATTGATTAGTTACCCTGTTTTGTTTAGGAGCACTGAAGGGTTTTGTTTTCCTTCTACAGGCTTTTCTTCTGAGAACATCAAACCACCTAAGGCAGAGAGGCTGTGACCGGAGCCAGTACCAGGGAGACAATAAGTATTAGAAAGTATCTTAAGAGATGTTAAGGTTATTTCCCTACCTCTGCAGAGGTTAATGGCCTTGGCTGTATGTTTTAGCAGATTATCGAGCATGAAAAGCTCAACATAAGCTGGCAATGTGCACTTACAGCCCAGAAAGTCAACTGTGTCCTGGGCTGCATCAAAACCAGTGTAACCAGCAGATTGAGGGAGGTGATTCTGCCCCTCTGCTCTGCTGAGCCTCCACCTGCAGCACTGCATCCAGCTCTGGGGTAACCAGGACAGGAAAGACAGGGAGCTGTTGAAGGCAGTCCTGAGGAGGTCACAGGGATGATTAGAGGACTGGAGCACCTCTCCTATAAAGACAGGATGAGAGAGTTGGGCTTGTTCAGCCTGGAGAATAGAAGGCTCCAGGGAGACCTTATAGCAGCCTTCCAGTACCTGAAGGGGCTACAGGAAAGATGGGGAGGGACTGTTTGTCAGTGAGGGCAGTGACGGGACAAGGGATAATGGTTGTAAGCTGAAGGAGGGTGGATTTAGATTAAATACTATGAAGAAACTATTTCCTGTGAGAAAGGTGAGGCCCTGGCACAGGCTGCCCAGAGAAGCTGTGGCTGCCCCCTCCCTGGCAGTGTTCAAGGCCAGGTTGGACGGGGCTTTGGGCAACCTGGGCTAGTGGAGGTGTCCCTGCCCCTGGCAGGGGGTTGGAACTGGACGATCTTTAAGGTCTCTTCCAGCCCAGGCCGTTCTATAATTACAAAGTCCTGTGAAAGACAAAACACAGTTGCCTGTGGAGTTTGTATGGGTCCTTCAGGAGACAGGTGAATGTTTTAGGGTACTCATGAACTCAGTCATGTACAGATATCCTGCAGGCTTCAAGGCTCAGTTTTCATTTATGTTTGGGGGATTTCTGAAATCAAGTCCTGTATTGACTTAACTCTAACTTAAACTGAGTCATAGTACATAGAAATGATAGATTTTTGTGTGCATTATTTCTTAATCCTTTTATTTTCCAGGTTAGTAATTGAGGATGTTCCCCAAATACGCAGTCAGCATGTGAAAGAGCAAGTGATGATGTTTGTTTTGTGCTTGTCACTGACAATGATTGCTGAGAAGAACGGAATGTGGGGGTTTCCCACATGATAATGTAATACTTGGCAGATTTTAAAACTGTTATCATACAGTTCCTAGCTGGATAAATGCTGTTAGGGCAGTGTCACACGTGAACAAACAGTCTCTTTTTTTCTCTCAGTCTAAAATGCGAGAAGTTGATAGGGCTCTTTCTTTGCCCCTTAATGGTAGTGTGTGTTCCACTTGGATTAGGTGATGGCAATTAATGGTGCACTTTATGATCGTTTCCTTTAAAAGACCTTTCCAGCCACAGCAGGAGGTGCAGTGCTAGCTACTCGCTCTGTGGTTCCCATACTGGTTTCATAGGTTTTGTTCGCTCCTTGCTCCCTGAACTGAGCAGGGAGTCTTCTGTTGCTGTTACAGCATTGAGCTTGTGGCAGGGTGGCCCTGGATGTTGTGAAAGAGACTTTTTTATAACCCACCACTGAAATAATCTGGCTTGTCTCATCAATTCATGTAAATCAGGTTAAAAACTCTCTGAGGAAAGCCCTTTAAATAAGTCTCCTAGATGCGCCATGACTCTCACACGCTTGTGACCTAGTCTGATTGAGTCACAAATCTCTGTCTTGGTTCCTGTAGCTGTTTTAGGAAGGATTTAGGAAATCATCTGTCCCAGCTCTGTGAGTGGAGCGATTGGGACTGATGCTCTGTGAGTCTGGGCATGGCGATGCATGAGATGTGGTGCCCACATGTCTCTGGTGCCACCACATGCCATGAGTTTTGCCACATGGACAGCTCCAGTGAGCTCAGGTGGAGCTGACAGCAATTTCTGTGGTGAGCAGAGTCCCTTGTGGGGCAGTGCCCACATTTTGCACCCACGAAAACAAGAGACCAGGGGGCAAGTGCAGAGAAGCCTGGAAAGCTGCTGCTGCTGTCAGGAAGCTCCTGCTTAAGAAGGACCTGCTGCAGGATGAGTGACAGGTTGATGTCTGCTGATGTACCAGGGTTGTGTCCTCTGATCTTGCAGTTGTCTCGGTACATGTTGTGGGGTTTGCATGTTTTATCTCACATCTTAATTGGGGTGAAGTTTGCTGGTAACTTTCTTTTGGTGCATTGGTAGCTCTCACTTCCTCCAGGTTGTAAGAAAATGCAGAGGGACCAATGGTGGCCCAGAGGGTTAGAATGGAAGGTGGGAGAGTTTCTGTATTTGGTCAACGTGGTTTTTGTTTTGCATGGTTGCCATGGAGATGTGTAAATGTTAGAAAACATGAAAACCCACCCTTTGCTGTTGATGCTGTCTGTGAATGACTGTTCTGGCTACACATGGCAGTATTGTGTCAGGGATATGGCAGGCATGGAGATGCCATGGGTCTTTTGCAAACTTTGGTCTGCAGCTGTGATGGGTTTTGCTTTCACAGAATCATAGAATTGTAGGGGTTGGAAGGGACCTCAAGAGATCATCGGGTCCAACCCCTCTGCCAAAGCAGCTCCCTAGGACATATCTCAGATAGGCGTCCAGGCAGGTCTTGAATATCTCCAGAGAAGGAGACTCCACCACCTCCCTGGGCAGCCTGTCCCAGGGCTCTGTCACCCTCACTGTGTAAAAGTTCTTCTGCATGTTGGTGCGGAACTTCCTGTGCTCCAACTTGCAGCCATTGCCCCTTGTCCTATCCCCACAGACCACTGAAAAGGGGCTGGCTGATTCCCCCTGCATCCCCTGCTTCAGATAATTATAAACTTTAATTAGGTCCCCCCTTAGTCTTCTCAAGGCTGAACAGTCCCAACTTACTCAGCCTTTCCTCATAGGGGAGATGCTCCAGGCCCTTAATCATCTTTGTAGCCCTTCTCTGGACTCTCTCCAGGAGATCCCTGTCCTTTTTATACCAAGGAGCCCAGAACTGGACACAATACTCCAGGTGGGGCCTGACCAGGACAGAGTAGAGGGGGAGGATCACCTCCTTTGACCTGCTGGCTGCACTCCTCCTGATGCACCCCAGGATCCCATTGGCTCTCTTAGCCACCCTAACCCAGTAGTGGTTTGTGTTTTTGTGGGGGTGGTTTGCTTTTTTTCCCCCTTAACCTTCATTTTTAACTGTTCTCCAGGTTGCTGCTTTGAGTAGGTACTCCACATTGTGTTGTACTAATTCCTCCCCATGGCTGGTGTACACACACACTGAGAAATACTCATATGTTGAAAGATAACCCTTGTAACCGTTCTCAGTCACTGCTGAATTCTGTACACCCCACTACTCCCATGTAGTGCTGTCCTCTCTGCAAGTAGAGAAGCTCCAATTTGCTGTGCTTAGAAAGACAGGATGGAGTATTTTGGGGATTGCCATGAGATAGCTATAGCAAACAGGAAAATTTTACTGCCATTGCTTTTTCCTCCCTCCTCGTACTACTGTCTGTGTAGTCAAAACTGTCCCAGCCCTCATTCCTGCAGTAAGCAACCATTCTTTGTTTTCTCTCGCCTCCAAATTTCCAGCCCTGTTGACTCCTAACGTTAATAAGTTGTTCTTACTGTTTTCTAAATGTGGAGTCAGACTTCAATTTGTATTTAAAAATCTTTGAACTTCCTTGCAAGCTCTCTGAATCCTTCTTCCAGTATCCTGCTACAAGCAGAGCCGGAGATGAGGGAAAAGAGTATTTATTTATTAACATTAATATTTTGCTTTCTGTCTTCTAAATGCCAGTTGTGGCAAGCTCCCCTTATCCCTGGTGTTCTTGGCCACTCATCCAAGGAACAACGTCAGTATTTTTTACTGGTTTTCTCCACAATCTTTGTGTTTTTTTTCTTTTATAGGTTTTTTGGTTTGTGGGGTTTTTTTCATAATTTTTGCCTGTATCAGGAACAGTGTAACCAGCAGGAGTAGGGAAGTGACAGTTCTGTTGTACTCAGCTCTGGTGAGGCCACACCTTGAGTACTGTGTCCATTGTTGGCCCCTCAGTACAGGAAGGATTTTGAGATGCTGGAGCATGTCCAGAGAAGGACAATGAAGGTGGCGAAGGGTCTGGAACACAAGTCCCATGAGGAGAGGCTGGGGGAGCTGGGGCTTTTTAGTCTTGAGAAAAGGAGGCTGAGGGGAGACCTTGCCACTCTCTACAACCACCAGCAAGGCGGTTGCAGAGATGTCAGGGTTGGCCTCTTCTCTCATGTGACAAGCAATAGGATGAAAGGGAATGGCTTAACATTGCACCAGGGGAGATTGTGGTTAGATATCGGGAAGAATTTCTTTACTGAAAGGGTCGTCAGGCAGCTGGAACAGGCTGCCCAGGGAGGTGGCGGGGTCACCATCCCTGGAGGTATTTAAAAGGCACGTAGATGAAGTGCTTAAGGTCATGATATAGAGGTGGACTAGACAGGGTTAGGCTGTGGTTGGACTCGATGTTCTAAAGGGTCTCTTCCAACCCTATGATTCTACGGTTCTATAGTTGAGAACTATCAAATGCACAACCCAGGAGAAGAAACTTGCTGGTTGTGCTGAACTTAGAAACAGCGAATGGATTTATAGAAACTGGCAGTTTTATCATTTAATAACGTTGCTGGAGGAGCCTGTGGCACATCAGTTTGTCATTCTGTTTGGAGGGTAGGATTTATCTCACTTACCTGAGGCTCTCCAGAAATTATACATACCTCTGAGCTGCTCCAAGAGTCAGACAGGCATCTCCAGAGGGTGATAAGCTTCCAAAGCGGAAGCTTAGCTGTCTAGCTGTAAATTACACCTCAAATTTTAGACTTGTGGATGGAGGTGAGGTCAGTCCAATGTTGGCATCTTATGGCATTTGAACTGCAAACAGCTTTCTGGCTCCTCAGGACAGAGTCCTGGGCTCATGGTACATCATGTGGTGGGTCGTGGGGCTGGGCTTGAAGGTTTGCTGCTCAGTCATCTGAATCCTGGGAGGACATGACCCAGCAAAGACTGTTGTGCATCTGAGTCACCATGGTGACCCAGCCCATGGAAATGGGCACTTGCAGGTCTGTTGAGTAACTAACTCCTAGTGCTGTCCCACATTTCTTCTCTGACTCCTGCGACTCTTGGCTGTTTGATTTTTTTATACAGGGCTTGTAGGGTCTGGAAGATGAGTGATTTTTGCAGTTGATGTAAGTGAAAAGGAGAATAATAGTAGGGGATGAGACAATTTATTTTAACATGACTGTGCTCAACACTTGGAGCAAACTCAAAGGTATAATAAAGTCGTTCACCTTCAGGACTAGACGCTGCTAAATTGAAAATAAAGGCATTATTTCTGGTTGCAGTGCGGGATTGGCAGACTGACCTTTCTGCTGGCAGGCAACAAAAAAGCTGCTGTCCTTCACTGGAAAAAGAGGGAGGCTGTTACATTCTTGGCCTGCAAGAAATATAGTGCCTCATCTGTGCTGGAGACTTGCCTCAGTGTCCTAAATCAAGTGATGTTTGGAAAAGCAGCTCAGGTTCTTTGCTACGTTGCTTTTACAGTCTCTTGTTCTCTGTACAGCTTGGAGAACTGGGCCAGAATGGATACTGGTAATGGTTTATCAGGTTTTCTGAGCAGATTGGAGCAGATTTGGCAGGGCTGTCTCCAGAATGCACAAGTAAAAGGAACATGTGTGAAGACTTCTGTGAAATTCATTGAACAGATACTGGGGCCTCAGTCCAGTGGCTGCTGGTCTGGCTCCACCATACGAGATGCATAGGTTCTGTTAGCGATGGGAAGCATCCATATGGGATGCGTGATGGGACCTGGGGAGGCCCCTTTTCCTGGAGCAAGCCCCGGTTAGAGCTGAGACTAAGGTGCAGCTGCCACAGGATGAGCACCCACTGCGAGCACAGGACATGTCTACCTGGGGTAGACTAGTGCTGTGCTGGGACCTGTACTGAGGCCACAGGGATTTATTGCTTGAGACCAGTTCTTCAGCTGGAGGTTGAGAGGGCCTGTAACATCTATATATAGATGAAGAGCATCTAGCCATAGATACGGAGTATTCCTGCCCTCCGCAATGCTGTAGGCTTTGTCAGTTCACTTGGGCTTTTAATGTCAAAGTACATATTAAAGTACTGAGGATCCAGTCTGTTCAAGCTGGAATCACTCGTGTGGGAAGATGCTGTTCAACATATCCATCCAGAAATGTGCTGGATGGAGGGCTCATGGTATGTGAGGTGCAGCAGCAACACCAAGTAAAGTGTGGATGTTTATTTAACCTAGAAGATGAGGCCTATTTTTGGGCACAGGATCATTTTTACTGAATGATGATAAAGTTTCTCCTTGTGATGTGGAAAAGCTGGCTTCTCTGCCACAAGTGTGACAGCTTCTGTCATCACATTGAGAATATGGAAAGTTCCTGCCCCCGTTGTCTCCGTGTGTCCTCTGCCTCTTCCATACACTCCCAGCTGCAGACCCCTCTGCTGACCTGATGTTTGGCCTCTAGTCATGGGGGTGCGTGAGTTGGTCCAGCAGACCACTTCGTTGAGGGAGTTGCTGGCACACAGCATCAGTGACAGCAAAGGGTTGATACTAGCCAAGTCTGGCATCAGGAGAGATTTGGGTTGACACCAGCACCAAGGAGCTGTGATGCTTTTAAAAATCAATTTGGCACTGGACACAAAAATAGCTGTCACAGCAGCACACTGCTAAGTCCCACTACTCACACCAACTGCTCAGTGCTCTGGGAGTCTGACACGGGGCTGAGGGGGCTCTCCTGCTGAGTCATGAGGTTCAGAAGGGACCCCTTTGCTTTCTAAACTCCTCCGAGAGGAGCCTAGGTACGGCTGGATCTGGTCTTGGGCAGCGGTTTATGTCCAAAAGGTTAGATATAAAACCACATACCAGAGCCAGTGCTTGCCTGTCAGAGCCCTGAAGGACTGTCTGGCACTGGAACAGGTTTGTGAGGTTGAAACCAACGGAACGTTTATCGAGTGACAGATGTAAAAGTTGGCGATTGCCGTTGATAGACACGTTCACCACGGTAGCCTAGCAGTAGAATGCCAGGAAGTACTATCCTGGGTGTTCTCATCCAAAAGGTAAAGTCACAGTTTCTTAGCAAGAAGGTGTCCCTGTCTGAGGTGGAGGAGGAGGAGCACAGCCCCTCGCCTGCTTCTTTGGCATCTTTACTTTCTTTTCTTCCTGCAGGGGGTAACTTCCTCAGTACCCTTCATACCCCAGCCTTAGCTGTCCCCTCCCTGGGGTGACATGTAATGTGATTTGGGTGGAGAGTCAAGTACTACAGTCATGTACTGCTCTTTGCCCATTAGCATGTTTAGGGGAGTCAACTTTAATATTAAATTTTGCAGTTAATGAAGCAACAAGTCTCAGTTGGGGCACAGTGGCCTTCAAGATCTTGTGTAGAAACCATCTACCTGTTTATTACACAGTCTGGCTGAAACAGGGCCATCCTGCCACGGTAGGACTCCCTCCTCCAGCTGATTCTCACATCAACATTGCAGATCTCTATCCACAGTATTTGCATAAGTGATAAGCAAACACCAGTGTTTTTAACCTCTGGGGTGCGATTCCCAGAGAGGGAATGCCTAAAAACATTGCCAGAAGCTCACATCTGGCAAAAGAAGAAAGGGAAGTGCAGCTGGGGGGAAGGGGAGGCAGGGTGAGGAGTAGCACTGAAAGTCACAAGGGTTGAAATGGGATGGAAGCTGCTTTGAACAGGGAGGTTATGTGTTTAAAAAAAGGGTAGATCAGGTACTTAGGGATACAGTTTAGCATAGGACAGGAACGGTTGGATGTGATGATTTTAAAGATCTTTTCTAACCTTGTGATTCTGTTGTGTACGTGTGAGGGATGCCTGATGCCATGGAGCTTTGCTTGGAGTGCACAGGGTGGTTGGGTCAAACAGGGAAGTACGGGAGAAAACAGTATTTGAGTGTTCAAAATTGGGCTGATGGGGGGAAGCGATGAGTCAGCAGGACAGAAGGTAGGGAAATGAAGCAAGACTGAGAATTAACTTCCAAGAAATTCAGAGAAAGAAAGAAGAAAAGATGCTTCAAAATCTTCTCTAACGAACCAACTATATTAAAACCTCGTTGGGGGCATGGAGTCCTTTATGGACATGAAGGCAGGCAGCAGAAGTGCAGGGATGCTCCTTGCCAGTACTCTGAGCTCCGATGGTGGGTGTTGCTGTGAAATCAGAGATGCTTTGGTTGGCGAGTATGAGAGACTGTATTCTATTGCTTTGAATAACCTACTTCAGAGGTTTGGATTCTGCGTGGTTTTCCTTATGATCTCAGGGTTGGGTTTTTCTGCAAATGCTGTATGACTGACTTGGCAGAGAGGACCAGCTTTCTGTGTTTCAAAATGGAAATTGAATAAGCTGGGGGAAAAAAATAATCTGTGTAGCTCAATAGCAGACAGAAGTCAAGAAATTTCCCTTTCAACTGGCTTCAAAGCAAGTCATCTTCATTAACATGCATGTTTCAGAACACATACTTCATCATTAATCTTAATATAGGTGATGGATTTAAATCAAGAGGCAACAAGGTTAAGTCAGCATATGAATGGCTGTGGTATGTTCCTTTCATGAAAAAGTATGTTTATCTTGATGGCATCGCTGCTGGAGCTCCAGCAGATTTACTTCTCCAGAGGAGAATGGGAGGAATAGTTCCTCACCCTGCCTGTTCGTTATACAAACATCACTCTGATGTTATGCAAAGCATAAACATGTGTTGGTTTAGATGAGTGTGAAAATGGAACCACAATTCAGGGATCAGCCTTATTGGAACTTTGATGTGGTTGATCCTGGGGTACACGTGTGTCACTTCTCACTAGCTCTGTGTGGATTTGGATAGCCTTCTACAGAGGTGATGGGCTCAGTGGAAAAGCAAGTGGACAGTGAGGTGGACTGAAAACTGCCTGAATGGCTGCACCCAGAGCCGTGTCCAGCTGGAGACCAGTCACTGGTGGTGACCCAGGGATCGATATTGGTGCCAGTGCTGTTTACCTTCATCATTAATTAACCTGGATGATAGGGCAGAGTGCTCTGTCAGCACATTTACAGATGATACAAACTGGGAGGAGTGGTTGATGCCCCTCAGGGTTGTGGTGCCATCCAGAGGGACCTGGACAGGATGGAGAAATGTGTGGACTGGAGCTTCATGGAGTCAAACAAGGGGAAGTGTTGTACCTGGGCAGGGGTGGCCCCATGCACTGCTATAGGCTGGAGCCAACCCCAGAAGAGTCACGTGGGATCCTGGTAGGACACCAGGTTGACCATGAGCCAGCAATGTGCCCATGTGACACACATGACCACCAGCTTCCTGGGCTGTACGAGGCAGGGCATTGCCAGCAGCGCCAGGCAGGTGATCCTTCCTCTCTGCTCTGATGAGATGCATCTGGGTCTTGTGTTTAGACCTTGGCTCTTCAGCACAGGAGAGGCATGGAGGCAGTGGAACAAGTCCAGCAAAAGGCCACAGAGATGGGTAAGGAACATCTGTGATATGATGAAGGACCTGAGAGAGCTGGAATTGTTCAGTCTGGAGAAGGGGAAGCTCAGGAGGACCTTACCCATGTGTAAATACTTGACTGGGGCGGGGGGAGAGGGAGGAGTAAGGAACACTGAGCCAGATGATTCTCAGTGGTTCCCAGTGTTGGGCCAGAAAATTCCACTTAAACATTAAAAAACCCAACATTTTATTCTGAGGCTGCTCAAACAGGGGTTTGGACTAGGTCACCTCTTGAGGACCCTTCCCATCTCAGACGTGATGTGATCCTGTGGGTAGGATGTATTTTTGTTATCCTGTGGATGTGAACCTGCAATTATTCAGAAGGATTGGGTGAAGAAATAAGCACTGCGTAGCTTATTAGTAGTCAATCATCAGTATGGCCAAGTGGATGTCTTGCCTCTTGCAGAATTTCTGTCTCTCTTCCCCACAGGGTGTGTGTCCCCAAAGGTGTTGGCTCTCCTGGTCAGTTGGCTCTGAGCAGGCTGGGGGTGCAACAGCTGCTGGGTCTCATCTCTGGCACGAGTCACTTGGAGCCCACGTGAGAAGCTCAGGCCAATCCTCCTGTAGCTTGCAGGGCTTGGCATGAAACACCTCTTTTCCTACTGGCCAAATTTAACTCATTGCGACCA
The DNA here is from genome assembly GCF_964237585.1 of Gallinula chloropus. Lineage (NCBI taxonomy): Eukaryota > Metazoa > Chordata > Aves > Gruiformes > Rallidae > Gallinula > Gallinula chloropus. The sequence continues at coordinate 13,241,734 of NC_140086.1, forward strand.
CTTAACATTATCCTTACCCTCTGGGTCACAGAATCACAAGGTTGGAAAAGACCTTTAAGATAATCAAGTCCAACCATTCCCGTCCTATGCTAAACCATATCCCTAAGTACCTCATCTACCCTTTTTTAAAACACATCCAGGGGTGGTGACTCAACCCCCTCCCTGGGCAGCCTCTTCCAGGCCCTGACAACTCTTTTCAGTGAAAAATTTTTTCTGACATCTAATCTGACCCTGCCCTGGCACAGCTTTGTGCCATTTCCCCTTGAAATGGTCGGTCTCCTTCTCCAAGTGGTTATTGTCTAATCAGTGCTGGTGAGTATTGATCACTGGAAGAGAGTAAGTTGGCAGATTTTGAGGGCTCGGTCTGATGTGGAGGTGGCAGCAGTGGGAGAGGGCATTTCTCCTTGTCTGGAGGGAAGGAAGAGAGGAGAAAATGGAGAATTTTATTCTAAACCGCCTTTGTCATTAATTTATAGTTTAAAGAGTAGTTGGGGTGGGGATATGATCTGTACTTGCCTGGCAGTGGGCACAAGGAAAAGACTGGTTGTAACGTAGGTGAAAAAGATGGAGTTTCTCAAACACCATCTGCTAAGTAGTAATACTGGGTTCCAGGCACTCCACCAGTGTGTAATTAGTGTGTGAGTGGGCTGTGGGACTGCAGCTGGAGCAGAGAATTTCCTTCTAAATATATTTATCATTGTAAATCAAAAAAACTAGAGAGGAGGGTTGTGGGGTTTGTTGGGTTTTTTAAATAAAAACTCTTGCTCATCATCAGCTTTATGCAGATAGGCACTGAGAAACACATCTCTGGTGCAAGGAGATTTAAAAACTGCTGGAGTCAAACTAGTTATTTAATTGCAAATCAACCCTGATTTTCCTGACAGATTCTGCCTTTTGTTGCTTTGCTGCTTTATGGTGCCTGTGCGATGTGGGGGAGGCCCTCAGCCCACTGCCATGACACCTTCTGGTGATGCTGTCATGCCCAGAGCCACAGAGTGACCTTGGGCAACGAGGGAGGATGACACAAGGAAAACAACTGGTTGGTTGGTTTTGTTTTTTAAAGATGCCTGCATTAAGCTCCAAGATCTCAGGTTTCTTTTGCTGACAAGACTTTTGGGCTCGCCTGGGAGTGGTGTGAATTTCCCGAGTCCCTGCGGAGATCCCGCAGGAAACTTGTTCTTTGAGAGAAACTAAAATGGTGTTTGTGCTGCAGGGCTTTCTGGGTGAGTGGCAGAAGCTTTATGCTGATGCCTCCCCGTGGGGGTGCAGGGCTGGATTACCATCATGTCAACTAAACCATGTCCTGGAGTGTCCTGTCTGCACGTTTCTTGAAGGCCTCCAAGGGATGGTGACTCCACCACTTCTCTGGGCAGCCTGTTCCAATGCCTGATGACTGTTTCAGTGAAGAAATTTTTCCTAATATCCAATCTAAAGCTCCTCTGGTGCAACTTGAGGCTGTTTTCCCTTGTCCTATCACTCGTGACTTGGGAGAAGAGACCAACCCCCAGCTGGCTACAGCCTCCTTTCAGGTAGTTGTAGGCAGTGATAAACCTCATCTTCTCCAGGCTCAGCAGCCCCATGTGCTGGGGCTCGAGACAGCAAAGGGAAGAATCGGGGACCAAAATACAGAAGAACAGCATAGTGAGACAGTCAGCCATTGCTATAAATAACAGTTTGCCTGGTGGGAGGGTCACTTGGAATGGGTCAGGATTGGATCCTGAATATTTCTGGATATCTGGAATGACCTAAACCTAAAATTTAGAGGAAAACTCAAGAATTTCAACCTCTTTGAAACTCAGAGAAACTGCAGCAGAGGGGCAGAATGCCTCCTGAACCCTATTAAAGATCAGATGCTTTCTATCCAAGTTTGCAACAAACTAATCTAAATGTTTTGGGAGAATCTGAACCCAAGAAATTAAGGACTTGCCCAGGAATTCTCTCAGTTGGACAGACTTTCCTCATTTCTAACAAAGGCTCTTTTTATGGGTCCTTAAAGTCTCCCAGAGGCCAGCTGCTTCAGCATGAGGCTCCTTCAGCAGCCATGACAAAGAGCTGAGATTTACTGTTCCCACATTTGCCTACAGGAGCAGAGCTGCTGGAGAAAGGTCCTTCCCATTTAGTGTCCGAGGACACCTTGGACTCCAGACACTTAAAACTCAGTGTGGAGCGAGACTGGTCTTGTTAAAAGCTGGAAAATTGCTGCTGACAAGTGTCTGTGGCAATTTATCAACGAACAAGAGATCATAGGGAGTAAGGGCTATGTCTGTGTTTTTAAAAGCAAATGTAAATATTAGGCTTAGAGAGAGTCAAACTTGTGTCGCAATCTGTTCTTCAGGCTGTTGGTGCTTGCCATCTCATGAAGGCTTTCCAATTTGGGGTAATCATCTGCTGTGCCTTTGTACAGAGGCTCTGGTGTTGTCATTGAACCTGTGCCCAGTGCTGGGCAGTACTGAGAAAACACAAAGACAGGAGATGAGCGGAGGTCGATGACTGATATAGAAGGAAATCATGGTGAGAATGAGAGTGCTTAGACCCATCACCAGAAGCCCATGACACCAGCAGCAATAAGTACAGGGAAACCGTGAGCAGGAGTCACCCATTTGGACCCTCTCACCCCAATAAGGATGTTGATAGAAAGAAAAATTATTTAGATGCATGTGATAATTATAAAATGGTGAGGCTGTCGTTTGAGTGAGAAGACAGGCATCCCGAGAGCCACGCCGCCACGACAGGGCAGTGTGCTGTCGCGTGTCAGTCGGTGGCCTGCTTGCAGCATGGTCTCAAAATCCAGGAGAAGGAAAAGGGGCAAGGAGAAGGAAAAGGAGGAAAGTGAAAGGAGACTCCCAAATGTTCTTTCAGAGCATCGGGTCTGTGGCAGAGACAATGTCTTTGCTGCACTGTTAAGACCAAACACAGACAGGTCGCCCAGTTGAACCTGGCAGAGATGCAGATGGTGTCTTTCGCCTTCTGGGCAGGGTGGATTTAAGAACAAATTTGATTTGAAGGCAGAATGAGGAATCTGCAGCTTGATGAGAAGTTAAAGTTTAATTAACCTGGAAGGGCTCCTCTGAAATCTTGGGCAGTGCTTTTGAGGTTTTGGTATAAATCTGAATAAATGAATAGCAAACAGGAGGACAGGATGAAAATACGTGAACCGTTATGAGGCTCCATGAACGAGGGGTAATGGCAGTAAACTGGAAGAGGGTAGCTTTACACTGGATACAAGGAAGAAATTTTTCACTGTGAGGGTGGTGAGACACTAGAACAGTTTTCCCAGGGCAGTTGTGGCTGCTGCCAGCCTGGCAGTGTTCAAGGCCAGGCTGGATGGGTCTTTGGGCAACCTGGCCTAGTGGGACATGTCCCTGCCCATGGCAGGGGGTTGGAACAAGATGAGCTTTGAGGTCCCTTCCAGCTGAAACCATTCTATGATTAGTGTATCTTTGGAAGAGAGGGTGGTCTCCCGGGTCTTGCTAGGAGGTTCTCCTGGGGTACAATGCTGTTTGCCCCAGGGCTGAATAGCAGCCAAGCCCTTGGGACGATCTGTCCGACACCGCAGCACTCCTGCAGATCAGATGTGGAGAGTCTCTTCCATGTTTTCAAGAATGATGGGGCTGGTTTCCATGGTGTCATCCAGCTGTTTCCTAATGTTGTGCTGCAAGCCAGCCATCCAACAAAGGGCAATAACCAGGACCAAGTGATAGGCATCACTTGCACCAGGGCGTTTTTAGTGGGTTTGTATTTTGCTGCAATTCACAGGTATCTCTAACTATTAATTTAGATTAATCCAGTCTGCAGGTGGAATAGTTTCCCAGTGATGAGTGTAGTTTCATTGAAATGGCAAAGTTTGCCTGATACTTGCTGTTTTTTATGGGTCTCTAACTGGAAGACCTTTTTTCTTCCATTTAAGTACCACAATGTTTCATTTGGACTGAGGTCTGCAAGGAGATTATTGTAATCCCTTCAGAGGAATACAATATTCTAACTCCAGTGAGTGGGGAAAAATGCAAATGAAAAGTGCCAGGAGGAGTGGAGACAGTGTGTGTTCTGTAAGAAATGTGCATTTAAAAGGAAAGATAAAATGTTGAAGATTCCTGTCAGATGCACTAGCAGCATTGGTGCTGATTAATAATACATTTTTAGGAGAGTTTATTGTAAATATGATGTACCTTGGCTGTGATGATGTTTAACCTTGCAGTGTGGTGTATTTAGGACCTTTAATACTAAGGATTTGGAGCAGCCATGTGATTATGTAGTCTGATCTCATGGACTTCTGGCTTTGTATTTTCTTATTCTCTTCTAAATCCTCTATTTATCCGCTTAAACTGACACTTGATGCATTGCTTAGGTGTTGGAGCTGGAATAAATTGAGATGGACTGGCACAGCAGAGGATTCTGGCACACATTGTAGAGCTTCATCTTCCTCTGCCTTCCTTCCTGGAGCATGGAGGGGATGCCTGGAGGGTCCCAGGCCCCCTGCCATGGGTTTAGGATGTGGATTTATTCATTCTAAACAATCCACTTGCTGGCAAGCAAGATAATCCCTTTTCTGGGCGCTCCAGCAGGCACCAACCGAGGTGCTGCTGCTCAGCACTGAGGCAAAATGAACCTCTTCTTCAGTGGGACACCAAAACGCTGCCGTCCCCATCGCAGACACGCGTGAGCGTGTGCGCAGAGCCAGCTCAGGGTGAGGCAGCCCTGTGCTGTCCCACCACAGCACAGGAAGGGGTGCACATGGGATGGACCCAGCCCCATTTGTGTCCCAGGTAGACAGTGCCAGGCTGGGAGGAAGGCTGGCTGCCTCTTCTCCCAGCAGTATGAATTTTCATATAAATTCCTTCTTTTGCACCTTGACTCTGAAAACTTTGTCTTCCGTTATACTCCAAATTTTGGTTCTTTCAACTTGCATGGAGGGAACAACTTGGGGAAGGAGTGAATGACTATGAGGAAAAGCTGAATGAACTGGGGCTGTTTGGCCTTGAGAAAAGAAGACTGAGAGGGGATCTGATTAATGTTTATAAATATCTAAAGTGTGGGACACGGGTAAATGGCCAACCTCTTTGCAGTTTTGGAGACAGGACAAGGGGCAGTGGCCTCAAGTTGGAGCACAGGAAGTTCTGCACCAACATGTGGAAGAACTTTTACACAGTGAAGGTGACAGAGTCCTGGGACAGGCTGCCCAGGGGTGTTGTGGAGTCTCCTTCTCTGGACATATTCAAGACCCGCCTGGACGCCTATCTGTGCAATATGAGCTAGGGAGCTGCTTTGGCAGGGGGGTTGGACCTGATGATCTCTCGAGGTCCCTTCCAACCCCTATGATTCTGTGAATCTCATGGCTGAGGCAGCTGAATCCATTGTTCAGTATCTCCAGAACAGGCTGAAAAGGGGAATGAGAAATAACAGCACTGAACTTCTGGGGGCAGTAAAAAAAAATCAGACCACATGTGAAGAATTCTGGATGGATCTTTCAAAGCCAGTGACTGGGCAGAGAAACAGTGTGAGTAAATGTACAGGGATATATGTCGTGAAAACCAATCCCAACTCAATGTTATAAAATCTTTGGCTGTGAGCTGACCATTACCATGCAAGACTAAGGTACCTGGGTTATTACAGCTTTTGTTATGAAGATATTGTCTTGATTGCTCAACAGTGGTCAAAAAACCCAAACTGGGGTGCTGGGGAATGAGTAGGAAGAGGAGGGAGCAGCAAATCCTGAGACTCCTAAGCCATCCCAGGCAATTGAGCTAACGACCAACTCGTGGTATAGAAAACTACAGTCAAATGTTTCATGGGAGCATTTAGCTATTGGTAAGCAGGTGTTATTCATAAGGCAGTGTCTGTATTAGAGTGCACACAGAGAAAATTCATACCCCAAGGCCATTAGACATTCATTGCTAAGCACCACTGCCAGTGTTGCATACAGCAGAAAATTCACAGCAACGTGACTTTTTTGGGATGAGTTCAAGACTGAGCACAACATTCAGAGGTAGCAAAGCTACCACTGAATTATACAGGGATTGCTGAACAAGCGTTGAAAGCCTCTCTTCCACCAAATCACCACACTAACTTACTTTTTAAAATTTTCTCATTATACCACAGCCTGCAAAGCCAGAGCCCTCTGGCTTTTGCAGCCCTTTCTCTACATTTTTGGTAGGGGAAAACAAATATTTAGTATATAAAAATACATATATAACAAGGCATCTGTGGCTTTTCTTGATAATTAAGTGCTTGGTTGTATGTTGCACCTTGTTTCTCCTTTCTCAGCAGCTCAGGAGAGGGTGTCTGGACGTCATGTGGCAGGTGCCAGTGGCTGAGATGGCAGCATCATCATCCAGCTCTGGTTGCTCTGGGTGTTGATGGAGGGGAAAACATCTTCGTCCTCTCCTGAGGAGACTAAGACCCCAAGACCATCTCCCTGCTCACACACCTGGGCCTCACTCCTCATTCTTTGCATTCTGGGCAGAGACTGAGGCTGGTGGGTGCTGCAAGCAGACACAGGCATTGCTGCAGAGCTGCATGCAAGGACCATGTTTCAGGTCTGGTGAGCAGACAAGGAATGGACAGTGCCTGTGGTTTGTGTATCACCACCAACCATTCTCAGGAGACTGGGAGCTCCTGACAGTGGCACAAGTCATGCTAGAGGGTTAATTTATCTAGCAGTAAGAAATTCTTGTTTCCAGAGATCGTAAGATAGATCCAGTGTTTGTTAAGGACTGAAAATTACTTACCCTGGAAATGAGATTTGTGGAATTTGAAAGACACTCCATGCCTTGGGGAAAAAAAAGAAAGATTTTGCATGTTATTATTAAATTGCTTACTGAATTTCTGAAGCTTTCCTTAGAGAGTGGGCCACCGCTTCTGCAATTAAAGTGAAGCATATACTGGCTTTTTGCCAGATGAACATCTGACTTGATATGTAATTTCACAAAATCCACCATGAAGGGGCTTTGTTGTTTTTCCCTACATGGTTCTAAGGATTTTCTTGTGAAGGGAGAAGATAATTGACCAATTATGCACACAGCATTGACTAAAAGACAACATAAATAATGAAAACAGGTTAAACATCTATCTGCTTTCTCAGAAGCTTTGGCATGTTCTCTAACTGCATAAATACACAACTTTGGGTCAGGCTTGTGGCTGTTTGAAGTGGGGGTTGATTTGAAAGGTAACCCTTTCCCCAGTGCTTAGTGGCATCAGTGTGATGTCAATCTTGGAGCTAGTGGGAAGAGTGGTGGTGAGGTGCCAGTGGTATCTTTAGGAAAATTGCTGCTGGGTGAGAAAATATAGTTTGTAGAACAAGACAAAACATTGCACTTTAATAATTTATTTGATTGTGACGCACTGTGGACCTTGAGATCTGCTCGTTTCCCAGGGTGGATCCCTCCCAGCTGTTGATGGGTGCCATCCAGGGCTCGCTGAAAAGAACCCAAACAAAAACCTCCAGCAAAAATCTGACTGAATCCAATCAAATTGATTGGGGATTTCATTCAAGACCTTTCCAGACCTGCATCACATTGCTGATTGGTGTTGGGCATCACACAGGAAAGCTCCTGCACTTGTAGAAGACCCTGGAGATTTCTGTGGTGCGCCCAGCATGGACGAGGCCACCATTGGTAACTGGCCCTTCTCATGCTGATAAGGTGCTGCAGCTCTCATGGGAACGGTGTAAATAAACAATGCTAAATCTGTTCTTTTCAAATGAATTTCCAGTGACTGCCAAGGGTCCTCATTCGAGACTCCTCAGCATATTGCTTAGGTTCACTGGACAGCTCAGAGGCACCCACCTGAAAGAAAAGGTCTCCTTGCTCAGGTTTTCAGTAGCCTCTCACCCAGCAGGACTTCAGCCATTTGGGGAAGACCTTTTAACCCACCCACCCCCACCCAGTTATTTTATTTTCTCCTTGATGAAGATATGCTTAAATGCCCTTAGATGCATTAGCTCAAAACTGCTCTGAGCGTGGGTAAGTGCATTGCACTCTAAAACCAAAGAGCCAACATCCATTTTGGTGTTTCATTTTAAGATTCCCAGGCTAGCTCTGCCATTTGGGCCCTAAACTGGTTATTAAATAATAAAGCACAAACATGTTCTTAGGCCTGTAGGTTAAACGCAGGTTAAACACATCTCACAAATGCCCATTTCAAGTTAAACATGTGTATAGCTAATCCATTCTGATCTGGCTTTCCTGCAGTTATCCATACAGATAAGAATTCTTATTAGCAACTCTGATTTATCTCTCTTTCCAATCCATTTCAGATTAAATAATATTTTTTTTCCATTACAGCTTATTATTATGCCATTAAAAATAATAAGCAAGCATCAGATTTAATCCCTTCAGTGCTGCAAAGGCAAAGTTTGATTGATGGATTCCTGGGACAGCTTCTCAAAATACTGAAGTTCTTCATCTATCTTACCACAACATACTGTCATTTTTATTAAGCAGGAAGCAGTGATTTGGAGGAAAAAAAAAAAAAACTCTTGAACTTCTTAGCTCCAATTTGAATGTGTATGTCTAAGTCTTAATCTTCAGCATTTCACTTGTCAAAGTTACTGGGTTTGACAGTTTTTGCCTTTCTTTTATGGGACTCTCCACATAGACTAAGGCCAGTGCACCTCCCAACCCTGCTGCAGAGCTTTCTTCCATGAACTCTGAAAGGGCTGCAGGACCCTCTGGCTGATCCATCTGGGCTGAGAGGATGGAGACTGAAATGAAGTGGTGGTGAGAGCATTCCATCCTTCTAAAGCCAGTTATGGGGTCAACATCCTTTGAGGACTTTCTGATTTTTTCTGTCATCTTTCTGAGTTTGACTGTTCTGGCCTTTTGTACCTGGGTTTTGGAGTAGGATGAATGGTGTAGAAATTCCGTGGATTTTGGAGTCATCTTGTGGAAGTCAAGCTCTTGATATGACCATGAAAATCTGTGGCATTGTCTTTTACTGTTTAATATTTTTTGCTGCTGCTGCCAGCATCTGAACAGACCCTGTGACAGTGACATGACAAATCTCTTTGCTGTTAACTCCACAGGAGTGGTCAGGGTCTTTATGGAAAGGGTCATCCCGAAAAGTCGCATTTGGTTTGGTTTTGCTGTGTGCTTTTGGTAGTTCCTTCTGTATAACATCTGTAAGTAGAAACAATTCTTGTGGGTGATCTAATCAGCTGATTTTATGCTTGTCTATATAAATTATTTCCTTAAGACACACTTTCTATTTCTGTAGACTGTTAAATAAAACCCATCTGGTTGGTTGAGGCCAACTAAAGAAAATCAGAGTCTCGTTCAGGTATGAATCATTCATTGAATCAGTAATAGTGACAGCAAAGTAGTATTCCCTCTAATTTAAAACCTGAGAGCTCCCTTCAATTACAAGTTCCACAATTTTACACTGGAAACCATGCTGACTTTCTAAATTTGTCAAACAGAAAGTTTCAGAACAGACAGAGACAGACAAAGCAATAAACGCCTGAGCCAGCACACCCTTGATCAATGGTTTGTGCTTTTTCAAGGAGGATGCTCTGTTAAGCTTTATCAAGATCATTTTTTGTCACTAAAAACGTTAGGGTTTTTTATCCCCTTAGCGTTCTGTCATTACTTTTTTAAAAAAATTAAGGGTAGAATTAGACTTGTGGTGTCTAGTGACATCAGTCCCCCCATATTTCATGGAGACATCTCTGAGAGTGAGCTATTGCAGCTGCCTGAGTCCCTGCATTAGGATGGGCAGTGTCTGCTTTTGGAGAAGCCCATTTCCCTCTTCTGATGATAGGAGCCCAGGCAACTGCTGGACCATTTGTCTTTTGGAACAGCCAAAGTTCATTGAGATAAATCCTGCCTGTAGGCAAATCTAACTATCAGAGTGAAACACGATTTCGTTTAGAATCACATATAAAAGCATTTTATTGATACCCAATTCAGATTAATTCAGTCGTCGTTTGGAGTCCATTAAATTGAAGAAAGCTGCAGTAGGTTAGTTTCTCTCTTTCAGACAGGCTGCTGGTATAAATTTTTATTGACATGAATTATATGGGCCCCACTAAAGGAATGTCTCCATTTTATTTCCATCAAACATTCACAAGAAACTGGATTGACTTTGAAACTCCTTACCAGTACTTTCTCTTGTGTCTTTTTGCCTTGAGCTTTGTTTGCTTAGTAACTAACTTAAGTCCAGCTGCTCTAACTGGAAAATGCTTAGGAATGAACCTTAAAATATTGAAACTAATACTTTTTAATGATCTTCTTTAGGCTCTGGTATCCTCTGAGTTACTAGCATGGATATGAGACCTATATCCCTCTGCATGGATTGGGGATGCTTACCCTGGGTGGAGGACACAGCCTTTGCCTTTCAGTGAACGTGGGCTGCCAGAGTGCAGTGAGTTGCTTGTCAGTTCAGCATCAGAGGCCAACCACCAGCACAGCTGGGACACGTTGGGGAGACTGATTTCATCTTTATGGCTCACCTCATTGCTTACTTGATGAAGTAATTATAATTTGACCATGTTAACTTAATTGCTACCAGTCACGCCTGTAACTTAAATGTGTCTGTGGTCCTTGTCAGCCCCTGGTCAGTGCTGGGGCAGTGAGGAGTGTCTGACACAGCAAGGTGGCCCAAAGCACCAGTGAGATGTGAACGAGCACCTGGTGCCTCCAGTGTTGTCCCAGCCAGAGAGCTCTTCCCCTCTCTCCTTGGGCAGAGCATACACACCAGTGCAGGTGGAGAAGCATCACAGCAAGAAAAGGTTTAGGAAGCAGCTGAGGTGAGGTGTGTCTAAGTATAGGGAGGTTCTTGCCCCTGGGCAGATGGACTGCAGGTAGTGACAGTCCAGGTCCTTTCATAACAAAAGCATTTTTATCTGAAAATGAAATTACAACAAACATGTGAAAGTGACTGTGGCAATCCCATGCTGGTGTGTAGCACTGGGAAGTTATTTTCACCACGTCTGCTGTAGAAGCAGTAGGAGAGGGAAGCCAGTAGTTTGCTGAAGGAGTAGCAGGTGTCAGCATCCTTGAGCCTCCCAAATTTCTGTTGAGTATTCTGACATGCTGGGCTGGAGGTCAGTAGAAAGGAACAGCACTGTGGGAAAATGACTGGAGCAATGGGCTTCTGATGGCACAGCCCAAAAAGAGTCACGGGACAACCTTTCATCGTGAGGTAAGAAAGACTTTTTGTAGTGAGATGGCTCAGTCACTGGAACAACCTCCCCAGCGATGTGGGAGGTTGCAATTGGAAATGCAATTGGAAAGGTTGCTAGATAATCTCATCTAGGCTCCTTTTTCCACCAAAGGCTGGGCCAGATGACCTTTTGAGGTCCCTTCCAACCTGGTCTGGTCTGTGATTCTATGAACTAATAGCCTTAGGGGACATGGGCCTGGATGTGCCTGTGTGAGAGCCCTGAATTTGTTCTTGGCATCTATCTGCGTATTATGCTGCAGAATTGGCACATTTTCTCAGGGCCCAGTTTCTGCTGAAAGATGCCAGCAAGAGAAATTCAACCTGCGATTGCCCATGTCAGGATGTGCCAGAGCAACTCCTCTTGGGCAGCGTCAGGGAAGTCAAGGACTAAATACATTGCTGTTGCTCCTGTGCGAGAGCAATTTCAGCATGATTTGATAGAAGGCCAAGCAGCACAAATCTAATCTGCTTTCATCATTCTACACACTAAGAGCCAGACAATTCAATTTTCCTTTGGTCGCTTCACAACACCAGGTTAGCACATAATTAATGAAATCAGAAGCAGTTTTTCCCTCTGAAGTCTCATACGTTGGTTAGTTGGGAGGTGGCAGAAGGAACAGATGTTTGCATACTCCACTCAGGGTACACAGACAGCTAAAGGACCATGCAGGCCTTTGATTCTCATTCTGAACACATCTTAGTGATGCATCCCACACAAGGGATAGTACAGCACGGAGGAGAAATGTGCAGGATAAAGATGAGCTCAGTGCTATTCATCAGTCTTGTACTTGTGAGCTAACGAGCCTATGGAGTCATCACCACAAAACTCCAGTCCCACTTAGTGCACCAAGGTCCTTGGGTGCTTCTCGCTTCCTTCTACAGCAGGAAAATAGCAGGAAAGGATGTAACTGGTCCCAGGGAGGTGTGGTCAGAGGGTGCTTGTCATTGCTAAGCCCTCCCATGCCAGGGCTCACAGCCACCACTGTAAGCATGGATTGCCCTCAAGGGAAGGGCCAGGAGAAGTCCTGGAGCTCAGTCTGGAGACATTCCTGAGTCACCCAGACCAAGGGATGTTTCCTAGCACACCCAGACCCAGATTTATCCTCCTTCTTATAAACACTAATAAAGGATTTAACCAACACTTCACCTGATGTCAAAGTTGCAGCCTACAAGTGTCAGGTGATTTTCCACCTTTCCACCCTTGCTCTTTATTTTCCATCCCTTGTAATGTGTCCAGCTTCTCTTGGTAGCTCTGTATCTTTCTTCTACTCTATTAATATTTGGATAAAATATGCCATATGGGACTGGAACACAGGCTAGGATGCAGATATTTTTCCTGTTAATAATAGGAATCCAGAGAATCCCAAGCAACTTTGGAGATGACCCTTACATTACCCTCACAGCTTTTGGTGGGCTGCCAGGTGTCCAATGCATCCAACTTCTAATTGATGAGTTTGTAGGTGTGAGTGTTTAATGTGTAAAATCTGCCAGCTACAAACTGCTACCCAGACCTCAAGGGTACACAGGCTGCAGTTTGGAAACTACTGCCATGCAAAATAAGGCCAGTAACTGTGTGACACTGCTTGAGAGTGTTGTTCAGTGGTGGCAGAAACAGAGCCTCCTGTGTTCATCAATACTGTCCCACTGCAGGTGGCTGTGAGAGGACCTATGCAATAGGGAAAGAAAAGAACATGCCTATGTAACTTAAGTAGAAATGCTTCTTCTTGTGTGTACTGGGTCTGTATGGTTACCTCCTTTGAACACAAAATAGTGTGTCCTAGTGACCCCAGTACTGTGCTCTACTGAGAAAAGTGCTTTGGAAGCAGGGGAAGTTTTCCCAACACAAATCCCTCTCTGTTCGTCCTGCTGAAGCCTCCTGTGATGCCAGGAGCAGGGCTGGGATGCTCACTTTTCCCCAGAATGGAAGGATTTGATCTAATCCCGGGGAAAACACATGCTGCATTTCTTGATCAGGCTTTTGTGCGTGACCTTGAACAGTTATTTCAGCTCTGCAGGTCAAGTGCCCACTTACAGGAGGAGATAATGGCACCGACTCACTTGTCTCACGTGAGCGCTCAGAAATATCCAGAGAGGCTGGTTAAGCACCGACAGTACTTGTGGGTGGGAAAGTTGCCAGTCACTGGTTTCTGGTGGCCTCCTCTCCAAATTCCAGAGCAGAGGAACAGCCTTTGTGTGTGCCTTGCGCATAACAGAGAATAATGACACCTTTTAACAGCTTCCTTCAAAATCACACTGAGAGCAAATGATCTGGTTTATGACTAATCTTAGCTGCTTGGTTGAGAGAAGAGGAGAGCGATGGCTTCTTCTCCTCCTATACAGAGCAATGGCAAAGCACCAAACGGTGATGAGAAACGTCCACGCAGGCTTGAAGTAATGAGCTGCATCAGCAGGATGCAACAGGCAGCAGAAGAGGCAGGGGCCAAGAAATCTTTGCAAGGTGAGCAGATGAGCAGCAGTTGTCTCCAAACAGATGCTGCTGTTCTCCTTACATGATGCCTAAGATGCTCCAGAGGTTAACAGATTTAGGAAGGCAAGAGGAAAGAGTGAAGGGATGCATGGCAGCTGGCCAATGCTTTATGAATGACAGCAGCTTCCTTAAAATAAATGAGGCTGCTAACAAATCATTGGGTTCTTGGCATATAGTTATCAACATGCATAGGCAAATGAATCATTTCATTAGCTTATTCACAGCGTTTTATGCCCAATGAATACTAATTTAAGCAGCGTCAGGAAAAAGGTGAAGTTATTTCTGGCATATCCAATTATAACATAAGTAGTTTTTCCTTCTCACTGTTATTTTTAGACGCTCAGTTAAAATCTGAAGTGAATTAAATGCCTGCAAAATCTCCAGTCCCCTGCAGAGCCTTTGCAGGGGGGGGAGGCTTGCAGTTGCTCAGGGATGTGTACTTGAGATGAGCGTTTCATGACGCGCTGCCTGCGTTGCAGAGGCAGGGAGATGCAGTCATGGGGCGGGACTGTGAGCTGGCAGCTCCCAAGGGATGACGTTTCCTCCCTGGTTTGCATCATGTGAGGTCACTGCTCATTAGGTCCTGCGTGCCTGTGGCCAAGCTGGTGTCAGCACTGTATAGCTACGTACCAAAATCAAGGTGTGACTCCTGAATGTTCACATTGGGAGTGAGATGGGGGGGGTCTGGAGGGATGGGAAGCTGCTGGTGTTGCCAGGCTACAGGTGAGAGCCGAAGAGGGATAAAATTGATTTGCTTTAAGTCGCACAAGAAGGCAGTACCATTGCAGCAGTGGCTTCTGCTCCTCCACACCCCAGGCCAGCAGCTCACATGAGTCCTTCCCTCTCGACTCGCTGCCTGTAGCTCACTCCAACGGTGGGGAAAGTCCTCTTTTTATCCTTGTTTAGTATGTGCCTTTACCCACATTATCACATTCCAAAGTAGCAGTGGGGTTTGTGTTGCTTGGAGTTTTTCCTGCAGTTACTCAATATTAAAGAGCTGCAGAAAACTAATTACAGTTTGCAGATCTGAATTACAGTGGCAGAGTGAAGCGGTGAATTATGAATATAGCAGTTGATGCCCATGATTCCCCTTCTTTATAAGAATCGATATATTTTTGCTTTGTGAATTTTTTTTATTTAAAAAAAATTTGCTCCCCATCACTAGGAATCTGCTAGGCAGGATGGAAAGCTTTTCCACGGGACCTGTGCTGCAGCTAAGAAGTTACAGGCACAGATTGATGGGTAAAACTCTTTTGCTTCTGTAGTCCTGGTGGGGGGTCCTGGGAGGCCCTGGGATGCTGCTGCTGGCTGGGGGTCTGTGCAAAATGTGGGCAGTTCTGGGAAACCTAAAATCTGTTGTTAACAAATGAACCTGCAGTTGCGGTTTAAGAACGTTTTAATAGTACGCAAACTCATCCTTGGGGTTCGTGCGGGGGCCGATGTAGGTTCAAGCACACGGGTGCTATCCCTAAGGAACAGCCTGCCTGAAAAGCTTACTTTATAGATGCTTTCACTCAAATCCTCTTCTGAGTTTCCCATACAAATCAGGATTTCAGCCTTCCTAGATTGACTTCATCTCCTAAATGTGTGTTAGCGTTGCAAGAGCACCGTGAAGAGTTTAGACCTCTTAAGAGCAAATCCCACAAATTAAATGCTCAGTTCTACTCCAAAAATCATTACCTCCATAAATGGATGTTCCAGGGCTGACTGGTAACACAAATAAAAGAGAAGCCTTTGCAGCAGATAGTAAGACAGAAAAATTATCTTATCAGCTTACCTAGAAGTAAGGTAAGCAGCCAAGATATTGCTGAAAATAATGACTGAAAAATAATAGGTGATTAAACCGTGTAATCTGGTGCACGTGAGGAAGGAGTACAAAAGGAAATAAAATACTCTTTACAAACCCACTATCTCCAGCATCAAATCAATCAACACACTACTAGGAGAACAACTGGAAAGCGGCAAGTGTGAGCGTGAGCAGGACAGAGACAGCTCTCCTTTGGCAGTTGGCCTGTTCATCATCATCTGTGAGGCAATGGTGATTTTACAACTGGGTATTTCTTTTGATTTGCGTTGATTCTGCCTCTGATGAGTCATGTAATGGTCACCCGTCCTCCTTGCTGTGGTAGCATGTGCCCTGAGTCCAGAGCTCTGATTTACCGAATGCTGTACAAATGCTGGTTCCTAAATCTGGAAAAGGATGAACAAAATTTGTCAGGTAGAGATTGGAAAAGTAATTGAATTGTACCAAGTTGAAGGGAGCTTCTCTGAAGCAGAACTTCAGCCTGGATTGAGTTAACTCTGATTTGTTTGAGCTCAATAGGAGTACTGAAACCTGTGCTGGGCACTTTTGAGAGTCTCACTGACTTTATTTTTGTGATTCTTCTAAGAACACCGCTGTAGTCAGACACCTCTGGCCTGAATTCACATTTTCTCGATGTGCTTATGTAGATGGAGGCAACGTGTCTCACATTGCCCTTCGGGAGGTGAGGTGTGAGTTGGATGATGCTGTCCCTTTGCAGATCGCTGTGCCAGAGGTGTTGGGGTGGGGAACGGCTCACTCATAACCCGGAAGACAAACAAGGGGAAAGTTGCTGTCAGCAAAAACCACAAAGCAGACAGAAGTATTTCAGAGTTCTTTGATGTCCTGTGGCATTCTCCTGGCCATTAATCAGCACCACAGAAATGCACACACGTACTTACATGCTCACTGGCAAAGCTGACTTTGCTTAATACAGCTCAGTCTCCTCTTACAGCATACAAACCATTTGCAAGCTAAATGAAGAGATCTTGTTTGGGCCCTGGTTCTATAAATAGTATACTCCTATAAAAACCGGCCCTGTGTTTTGCTGCCTACACTTCCTCACATCCTCTATTTTCTCCTCCATAAAAACAGCTCCATAGGATCCCAAAAGGTACAATTTGTTTCCATATATTTGTTCAACACGTCACTGGAAATGCTCTCACTGACTGCAGTGTATTTTGATTTGGGTTGTAAGTGAGCAACAGAGAAGTTAGGAAGCCAGATTGTTAGAAAAAAAAAAAAAAAAACAAACCCAGGATTTCTTGTCGTGTCTTTGCTGCTGCCCAGTTGTTTGGGATTTGCTTTGAGTCAGCAATGAATATCACCAGTTTCCAGAACAGTTTCAGGAAAGGGTGATCTATCATATCTGACATATTACTTCTTGTCTTTGAATGGTAAAGTAACCAGATTCCTCAAAGGACACTTGCATATAAATGCTAATTTGCAACAGACCTCCTAGGGATCTCTTACATACAAAACATATACATTGCCGGCTTCTACTGGGAGGGGAAAAACGTGTCTGTTATTTACAGCAAACAAGTGATCTTCTTTCTATCTCTGTGTTTCAAAATTCTTGCCCGATGGGCCTGTTTTAAGCATTAGTATCTACAGAAATGTATTCTGAACTCTGAGCAGAAAGCATTTCTTATGCTAAATGAAGATCAAGCCGAAATTTCAACTTCAAGTTTCATTTTTTCAGCAATTCACCATAGCAAATTTTGTGTTCATTTCTACTTGATCCATTTCCTTGAACTAATACATAAAATTGAGCTTTTTTTTATTATTATTATTCCCCCAGGGCAGGGAGAGAAAATGGAAACACAGACATTCTGTGAGTTTCTAAGTAAGATGGGAATGGCATTCAGACAATAGGATTCAGATTGAAAAATGCCATTAAGGAAGATGTTTTTAGAATATTAGAGATTTCAGCAAACTGTCTGAGGGGACAGAATTAAATACATTTTCTTTCCAGATGTACACAATTCTGATTACTCCATGAAAACAAATGCTAAAGGAAGCAGTACACAATTACTACACCATTTCCTTGCACTATATAGACAATTAGGAGTAAATCCAATTGTGATGGTAATTTCTACCTAATGACAGTCCTCTTTACTGATGGCAAGGCATTAATAAAGAGTATGCATTCTTAAAGGGGAATTTCATTCTGTGTTGTGGGAACATCTCTTGTAAGCAGAGATGGAGACTTTCTTGTTCAGATCATGCTTGGTTCAAATGAGAGGTAAAAGTTAAAAGCCTGTGTTCTTTGTTAATAAATAAATAGGCAGGTTGGATTGCGGATTTCATTTTAGGGGGCATTCCTTATTGAGAGACCAGATGTCTCCTTTGTCCTAAGAGTGTACCATCCCCAGCACAATGGGGCACTCAGTGGTTTTTTTATTTGTGGGCACTAACAATAGATAAATAATTATAACTAATAGTGACACCACGGTGAGATGAGTTTGTTGTCTCTGAGATCAGTCAGAGGAGTGACAGTCGTGGCACGGATAGGAGGTAGGTGCTCTGTTTTAGTGGTGGTGTCCAGGCATGGGCTGGGCCCAGACTGAAGCTGAAGTTCATGAGCTGTCCACAGGTGTACCTGGTAGAGAGTTTTTAGGGCCACAGGACAACAGCTCAACCTGTGCTGTCCTTGCCTGACTGCACTTCACCCGTGGCAGGCAACGTGACCCTGCAGAGCTTGGGTGTCCCAGCGGGTCATGACCACTGTCTCACTGCAGATGAAGCCAGGCATCTGGCATACAAAAAGCAGTGCCTGTCTTCAGAATGACACAAAACCTGTTAAGAAAAAGTATTTCTGAGTCATCCCAAACTGACATGCATGAGACTTTTCAGCCTTTCCTCTCAGCCGTGGATGGTGAAATGAGCTGTCTCGGGAACAGCCTGGGGATCACAAGGGAGGGTGAGTGCCAAAGGCAGTTAGTTGGGTATGCAACATGGGTATTTGCCCAATGCATTACAGCACAGTGTTTGCAAAATAATGACAGTTCATTATTTTGTGTTGCCATGCAAGAACAGGTCGTTGCATGCACTGAGCTGGGTGCAGGGTTTTCCAAGCAGAGGTGTCTGTTAAGCTGATGTCTGTTTGCAGCTCCTGGGCTTTGGGTTCATCCATGAACCTCTCCCTGGAGCACTAATGGGGAGAAGACCCCAGGCTGGGCAGAGTACCAGAAATAACTGCTAGTAGCATGGCATGGACATTGTCCAAAACCCAAAGTGGAGTCCATCTCATGTGTCTTCAGATGGCTGCACGGCAGCTCCTGGCTTCCTCCATGGGCTGTGGAGAGGCCCAGGCAGTTCTCACACTGGGGTGGGCTGCCCTGCATTAGATCTCTGGTTTAGCATCACCTGAAGTGCCTTTTTCTCTGCAGAGACTCTAAAGAATGCCTGGGGAAGCGAACTGCTACATGTACTGTAGATAAAGGAGCCTCGTCCCCAGGCACTGTGCAAGAAAATCTGTTTGACTAGACTAAGACACCAGGAAAAGCACCAAGGCTTGCAAGTTGCTTTTATCACTTTCTTTGTGGGGGAATTTTCCTGAGTCTTGAAGACCTGGGGGAGCTGTTGGGTGCCTGTGAACAGATTTGTAATATGTTAAAAAAGAGGCAGCATAGAAGTCACCTTTTAGCATGTGCAAGGTATTACAATGAGAACCATTTTATTATCCTTTTGGATACATAATTGAAAATGTTTAGGAAGTTCTGCTGTCCCCAGATAACCTGGCATCAGTTCTGCTCTCCTCACTGTGTAGGAGGGTGAGTGTAACACCAAACTGAGGCAAAAAAGCGGGAAACTGGAAGCAAGGAAACACTGAGAATGATTTGCTTAGGGATAAGATCACAGTCAATGTCAGTGAGAAAGGCAGGTCTGAGGAAGCCTGATATGGAAGCTCCGACTGCAATAGATGTTTGCCGACTCTTAGAAAAACACATGGTGTGAAAACTGTCCAGGTTGTGTCCCCACTTGTGAGTACCCTGTGATGGTTTTCAGGAACAGTAACCACTCCTGGACACACCACACAGTCCAGCTAAAGGACTGCCCAGGCTGTGGTGGGGCCCTCCTGCATCCCCTTCACATCTGCTGGAGCTAAGAGGGAGGATTGTTCTCTGTGCAGAGCAGCTTGGCTGCTGTGACTGATGTGGGCTTGCTTCAGAGCTGGATGGTGCATGTGCTGAAATGCCACTGGTAATTTTGTGTGTGTTCTGTTTAGACCCTGTTGATGGGATCCATCTCTCCAAATATACATCTATATCTCAGCAAGTTGTCTAACCCTTTACAGAAGAAGACTGACATTTTCAGAATTTCATTCATTTCACAGAATCACAAGGTTGGAAGAGACCTTTGAAGATCATCAAGTCCAACCATTCCCATCCTAAGCTAAACCATATCCCTAAGTACCTCCACATCCAGGGAAGGTGACACAACCATATCCCTGGGCAGCCTGTTCCAGGCCCTGACAACTCTTTCATTCCATGGGTTTAGACAGAAACTATATTTAGAAATATTTAGAATGAAATATATCTAGAATAAATTGTTTGGAAAAAGGAGCCTGTTTCCCTCCACTGACCATAAATCCAGCCTACACTAACAATCTAAGAATGAGAGGTATAAAGCTAAGTGAGATGAGTCTTGTGTGGGTTGTCCATCACTGGAACAGGCTGCCCAAGGAAGTGGTTGAGTCACCTTCCCTGGAGTGATTAAAAAGATGTGTAGACAATGGTGTTTAGGGACTTAGTGTAGTGGTGGACTGGGTACTGTTAGGTTTATTGGTTGGCCTTGATGATATTGAGTGTCTTTTACAATCTAATTGACTCTGTGGTTTTAGAATGAAGCTCAGTGAAGAGACTCTGCAGTGCTGCTCAGGGGTATGCTGTCATTCAGGTGGGTGTGAGTCTTTTGTGGGTTTTGTGTTGTTGGGTAAGATGTAAGGAAAAAGTGCCCAAAATAAACTACCATAAAGGTTTGTCACTCAGTGGCTCCCTGGAAGAGCAGAGTTGGGGGAAGAGCTTTCCATTTCTGAGACATTTCTGTGCTTGCTGGCAGTCTCTGAGCACTGCCTTGCCCCTGGGTAGAAGTGAAGAACCCACCTTCCATTACTGATAACAGTCAGCCCTGGAGACACCACAGAGGGCCTGAAACATAACTCCAGGGCCAAAGCCATCTCCATTCTTCACTGACACATCCACAGGCATCAAGTACCAGAGGCACCTAAGACCTGACTCAGAGAGGCTGGGCGCAGGTACTAAGCTCCTGTGGAAAGTCCACAGGAGTGGGAAAAAGAGTTCTCAGCAATCAGCACAGACATCAACATACCCTGAGGCATGGTGACATCAGAAAATAAATGTCTGAGAAATTCATTGATGTGGCTGTGGGCAAGCAACTGAGGCAGAGCCAGCCCTCCACCCAGCTCAGCTGGTGGGCTGGGTGCTTTGGGGGTGGATGAAGCCCTGTGGTGGCCCCTTTCTGCCATATGGTCCAAAGCAGTATATGGGCTCCTGGGCTTGGTGCTACAAGGAGACCAGTATGTATTTTACTAACTGAGATGAAAGAAAGTTGTATCTTGAAGACCTGCCCTCCAGTCTCATCCTGGATGCCTGGATGGGAGATATGGCAGTTACCAAAGACAGAAAGTTGTGAAGTCCACTGCCAGTAACTTATTCGGAAAGGGCACTGAGATATGTAGTTTAAAATACTGTCTGGAATGGTTTGGTTTTTCCCCAGATATTTAGCTACAAGATAAATATGCAGGATGATTTAATTGAGTAATAGATCATTTGCAGAGGTGGGCTGTGTGTCTGTATCTTGTCCATCTTGGGAATTTTCCTATTTTCTGTTTGGAAAAGACAGAGTAAATAAATCGCTAAGTTAAAAATGTTGCTATTTTAAGACCTTTTGTGTCAGTTTAATGTCATTCCTATGGGGCTTTTGCCAATTGAAATATCAATACCATGCACCAGACTCTTCTTTCTTATTAATCAGAATATCTTTTTTGACTGGCATGTACATTTTTTGCTCTCCTCACCTCTCTCAGTCTCTTCATTCTCTACATTAATAACTGTGTCAGTCAAAACCTCATCATAAATCTTTTGTTCAAAGCTGTGGATTGCTTCAGCAATGCTGGAGTAATTACAATGATGAGAATTAAGGCAGGTGGCAGCGTTCTGCTCCCTCCTGCTGTCCCCGAAATGTCAAGGAGCACTGTCTGAGGGAGCACGTCGCCTCTGCAAGTCTCACCCTTCAGACTAAAGTTTACAACATGCTAAGACATATTTCTGACAAACAACCTTTGTTCTCTGACACCCAACAGATGTCAGCCCATTTTGGATGCCCATCCATGAGTCAGCCCTTAATGCATCTGATGCTGCTTCTAGTGCCTACAGCTCTGTCATGCATGCTGATGATCAACATACCAGGTCAAGTGTCTTGGGGGTGTCCAGGACTATATATACTGTGTAGATCTGTAATCCTGTTGGGAAAATGCCTGAGCCTTCCTTTCACAAGCCTATGCTGTGTTACATCATGGCCCCTCAGATTTGCTGACCTAGAGCCTAAATGAAATAGTTTAGTGGTGTGGGGTAGTACAATGCCTGTGGCCACCGTGTCCCTAGGACAGGCCCAGTGGGCAAACAGGGTGCACAATATGGTGAGTTAAGGGACAGGGGGAATGATGGCAAGTTTGTGCCTGACACAGCAGGTGCATCTCCTCCACTTTCCCAGGAGCCCTTGCATCATAGGTATGAGACTGCAAGTGGAACTGACAAAGGACAAAAACTCATCTAGATTGGAGGTGTCACTGAGATTAGGACACCTATGCTCTGCACCAAAACAACTTCATGGAATGAAAAAGATGAGTCGATATTATTGGAGACTCTTCTGAGGGGAACAGAAAACCTAATACGCAGACCAGAACCACTTCTTAGCAGTCTGCTGCCTCCTTGGGGCTTAGGTTGAAGATGTGAAGAGAAACCTTCCTACCATGGTATGGCCCTCAGATTACTATTCAGTATTAATTTCTCAGTTTAGGGCAGTGATGAAGTTACAACAGGAAGTGTGAGGGCAATCAAGAGAGGCAAATCTTACAGCAAATCAATATCTGGCTCCAAGCCTGGTGTTACTGGCAAAATTTTGAGGTTCTTGATCATGGGTTGTTCCACCCAACACCAGGTCTGCTGGCAACATATGGGTTATGCCTGTCTCAAAGGGGAAAAAGGATCTTCATGCAGGAGTTAACAGTGCTTGTTGAAAGAGATTTAAACTAGATCTAATGGGGGGAAGAGATACAGTCAGGCTCACTAGAGGTTAGCCTGGGGGCAGCTTGCCAATGTTTGAGGGACACTGTGCTAGTGAGGTCTTTTGGTCTGCCATCTCAGTGGAGGTAGGGGATGGAGATCCATGCAGATCCCAAGCTGTGTGGGAATATTGATCTGCTTAAGAGTAGGAAGGTGCTAGAGAGGCATCTTGATGGGCTGGATTGGTGGGCTGAGGTGATTTATATGAGGTTCAACAAGACCAACTGCTGGGTCCTGCACTGGCATCACAACCACTTCATGCAGTGCTACAGGCTTGGGGCAGAGGGGCTGGAAAGCTGCCTGGAGGAAAGGAACCTGGGGGTGTTGGTTGACAGCCGGCTGAACATGAGCTGGCAGTGTGCCCAGGTGGGCAAAGCGGCCAAAAACGTCCTGGCTTGTATCAGAACTAGTGTGGCCAGCAGGACTAGGGAAGTGGTTGTCCCCCTGTACTTGGCACTGGTGAGGCCGCACCTTGAGCGCTGTGTTCAGTTTTGGGCCCCTCACTACAGTAAGGACATTGAGGTGCTGGAGTGTGTCCAGAGAAGGGAAACAGCTGACGGAGAATCTCCAGAGCAAGTCTTATGGGGAGGGGTTGAGGGAACTGGTATTGTTTAGCCAGGAGAAAAGGACGGTGAGGGGAGACCTTATCACTCTCCACAACTACCTGAAAGGAGGCAGTAGCCAAGGGGCGGTTGGTCTCTTCTCCCAAGTAACAAGTGACAGGACAAGAGGAAACATCGTTGTACCAGGGGAGCTTTAGATATTAGGGAAAATTTCTTCACTGAAAGGGTTGTCAATCATTGGAACAGGCTGTCCAGGGAAGCAGTTGAGTCACCATCCCTGGAGGTATTTAAAAGATGTAGATGTGGTGCTTAGGGACATGGCTTAGTGTTTGGACTCGGCAGTGTTAGTTTATGCTTGCGCTCAATGATCTTAAAGGTCTTTTCCAATCTAAATGATTTTATAATTCTATGATTCTATGCTGTTGTTCTTTTTTGGGAGCTTTGGGTTTTGGCAGCTTTTCAGCCACATGGTGATTTCCCTAGTTTCCCCAGAGACACTGAAACATCTCCTGATTCTCCCTCTAAGGCTCCTGGCTGCAAATTTTAGCAGATGGCACTTCACCTCCTCTGTTCCTCCTGTGGGTTGAAAACTGCATTCACTAACATCATATAGCTTAAATATATCCCTTTGCTTCAGTCCCAGTTTGGCATGGGGAAGCCAAAGCCTGAAGCGGACTCCATGCCCCTCTGGGTACAGGGGGATATGCTCAGTCATCAACAGTGCAAGGGCCACAGCTCCCAGCCCAAACATGGCTTTTCCTGCTGTGGCCTCTGGTGGGACAGCGGGCAGGACTGATACGGTACAGTCTGTACCTACATGGTGTAAAATAGTACTAAAATATGCTATATATCTCACAGTCATCTGGGAATTGCAAAGCTCAACAGTTATACAACAAGCCTGGCAACTGTCTGTCTGAACCTACACATCTAAACCTGATGAGAGCTGATCTGAAGATTTTCACGTCAAAATGTCACAAAACCCAACATGGTTTTGTGCAGAACACTGCAGTTGGGTTCTACCTAGGATTTTCTTTCCGAGTGCCTGTGTCCTGAGGAGGGGTTGGCTCTGACCGTAGGCACGGCCCAAAGTGGCTTGTGGTGAGGGGAAGAAGCCATAAAATTGCTTTGACTTACCAGACAGTCACCGTGCTCCCCTGAGCCTGTGCTCCATGAAGACCTGTAGTTAAAATAACCCAGCATTTCTCCAGCAAAAGCAGTGATCTGTCCACACAACAGCAAAACTGTCTCAAAATACCACCAGGATGCTGTTCCAAGCAGGCAGCAGTGTTCATACGTAGCCCCCGGTGTTTCCTGCAGGGATCCTAAACTGCTGCTGAGGGTGGAAGTTTCAAAAAGGAGGAAACATTAAACAAATAAAGGTATTAAACTGTCTTTGTGTCTTATTACCAGGGAACAGACCCTCAAAAATAAATGCATTTATTACAGGCTTGCTTGCAAAACAGGTTGTGTTTAATATGGCTCATTCTCTGCTTATGACACCTCTGAAGCAACTTGTGAATTAAAGGGGGTTTTCTTGGCTTAGGAAATAATATCTTTGTCTGTAAGTTCATATGCCCTTCTTACTGTTTTCCTCCTGTAATCCCCTTTTGCCTGTAGTTACATCATCCATTTCCCACTCCCCATGGAGGAAAACATCACCATCTTCTAGGCCAAGCTGGCTAAATGTGTTGGTTCCCTGTGACCCAGCACTGTAGCAGGATAATTTCAGACTTTCAGTGGGACATGAGTCTGTCTCAGTACTATATTTAATAGGTACTTGCTTCCTACAGGCAAATGAAATAACCCCAGCCCCCAGACCCTGATACTGGAGGTGGAGTCCGTGTTGGGGGAAGCTCTCCAGCTGGAGCGACCAGTTGCTGGAGAGGACATGAGGCAAATCATACACAGGGCGGCTGCCTCCTCCTTTCAAGCACCACATAGATATTTGCTGATACTGGTCCCAGTATGTGATAGCTGAAGCTTATATCTAGCACCAGCTGGAGCTCAGGCAGGTATATTTTTAATGTCTTTCCTGAAGGTACTTTTGTGTGCACTGATAACAAAAATGTACTGGGCAGTGTTTGCCTGGTGTGTGGCTCACAGATGTTGCTTGTATTTGAGGGGTGGCACAAGATGGAACATTTTGGATCTCTTGGATGTCTGAGTGGGCACTTCAGTGAGAAAATACCTCCCAATGTCGGTATCAGGTGAGCACAAGGACGGTGGTGGCTCCTCCACAGCACAGTGCCATGTATTGGCAATCAGTGGAGCAATCTCCTCCCCACAGTGACTGAAGCTGGTGCTAGACAGGCAGGGCAGGAGATGCTGCTTGATTCAGGCTGAGGGTTAGGTTGGCCTTGTCATTTGTTCAAAGCATTGACTGAGAACCGGGACCTTCACAGTTCAAGGCTGTTTCATCCAGGTTTCACTGGAAAGATGAGGTATGAAGAGCTCAGTCTACTGGACCACTATGAACTGGACTTCTGTTATGCTCAGAAATCAAAGACAACAAGATGACATTGGAATAGGCTGCCCAGGGTCAGGTAGGGTCACCATCCCCGGAGGTGTATAGATGAAATCCTTAAGGACATGATCTAGATGTGGACTAGTCAGGGTTAGGCTGTGGTTGGACTTGATGTTCTAAAGGATCTCTTCCAACCCTATGATTCTATGACAGAGGATGGCATTCAAGGTTTTCTCTTAATGCTTCAGATCTACTTGTTTGTTTTTTTTCATAGAAGAGGAGCTTAAGGCAACATCCATGACTTTAGAGGAAGGTGAATATTTCAGGGAAGATTTCAAAATGCTGAACCTTCTTCGTCCTTTACCTAGGAAACTGCCTTTAAAACAAGAGATTCCTCTTGGAAAAGTCATCTGTGTGAGCAGAGCTGCACCACAAGCTGCTGCCTGTACCTGAGCACAAAGGCTAGCTCCCTGTAAGAAAACCTTCCTCTGTGCTTTGGGTCACTTTACTGGAAAAGGTCGCTGGAAAAGGAGCTGATGGGTGTCCTGTGTTGTCCTAATGTCTCTCTGTATGGGAAAGAGTTTCCTTTAATAAGCCAGCATTTCAGTTGTGAAGGACACCAATAAGTCTCACTAATTTGATGGGAGCTGTAAGCACTCAGCCCATAAAATACAGAAAATGGTGTGGGGAGGGGAGTAAACACACATCATCTCAGAGGAACGATGGAAAGCTGCAGTACACTTTCCCCCTAATTGAAACACACATCAAATCCTATGCACGTATTTTTCACTTTCTTTTAAAGCAATCGCATTATAAGGGAATTAAACTTAGCTGCAGAGAGAGAATCCTGCAAGTTCTTTGCAGTGGAGGGAGATAAAAATGAGCAGAACTTTATCAGGAAATGAAGATTGGGCTGTCTTTATAGCTGTGCCCAGTGTTGTTTATTGTGAAGGACTTGTTTTTACTCCATCACCCCATTAAAGAAAAGCCCCAAACTAGCCATCTGCCCCCTGGGAATACACTGACTTCCCAACACAAAGCCCTACACAGAGCTTTGCTGCGAAGCTCACTCGGTAGCTCAGTTTGTGGGGCAGAATGAATGGGAAGATTTGGCAAAGCACCTTGCCAGCGTCTTGCCAGTAGCGCAAGCGGAGGTAGTGACGAGAATGCAGCTGCACCCATGAAGCTCCATCCTGTCTTCTTTCCTGGGGTGACTGTGGGGACAGTGTCCCCAGGATCTTGTGCTCTGTGTGCATACCTGCAAGCTGACCAAGGCGGCAGCAGCTTGTGCCTCTCTACTGCCCTGATGGCCCCAGCTTTTTCACTTCTCAGCTGGCCACTGAGCTTCGGTGATTCTCTTGCTTTCCCTTTGCTAAAAAAATGTGGGATTGCCTTGAAAGCCTGAATGGATTTTTTTTTAACCAAGCTTGAAAGCTAGTCTGCCTTCAAAATGATTGCTTCTGCAGTCAGCTTTGATTGTTATTAATTATCTGCTAATCCGAAAATAATGTTATATAAACAAGTTACTCTCCCCCCAGCATCAAAACACATTTTGGTAACACACTGATCGATTTTCACTCTGCCTCCTCTAGACTTCGTGGATAACGGCGCAGTTATATATAGTGACAGTCTGGCAGCAGGGAGGAAGAAGCATTTCCCAGGGAAGTTATTACTGCTGTGTGTTGGGTAAGAGCTGCAGACACCATCCTGTCCCACCAGCGTGCATGGGAGACTCAGTGGCCTGTGAAGGGGAGTCATCATTTCCCATGCCGTGTAGCATCACTGTCCTCTGCGGTGGAGAACTGTAGTGAAGGCAAAAGACCCAAATTGGTGCTAATTCTGCAGTTTTCTGTAGGATCATGGGTGTATAAATATTAAGCAGCCAGTTAATGTCTGTGAGCTTTTGAGAGCAGTGGAGCTCTTAAATGGATTTGCACAATATCTGGCATAGTGGGAATATCAACTTGGCAGGGTATTAGATGAGGTCTTTACTTTCTTACACCTCTACAAGGTACTTGGAAGAAAAGATGGGCAGGAGCAGTAGATCAGGGTGGTGCTTCTCTGGCTTCAGCATTGCTGGTCTGCTTTCTCTGCACATTTGAGTCTTGAGTCTTGAGTGACACAAGGCATTAAAGAGACGGATGAAGATTTCAAAACCACTTGTTATCTGATCTCTTGCCTAGAGCAGTTCTTGCAGTCATAGCCATGACTTGGCCCTTCTTCACCTTCTC
Source organism: Gallinula chloropus (assembly GCF_964237585.1). Taxonomy (NCBI): domain Eukaryota; kingdom Metazoa; phylum Chordata; class Aves; order Gruiformes; family Rallidae; genus Gallinula; species Gallinula chloropus. The sequence continues at coordinate 13,269,748 of NC_140086.1, forward strand.
AGTGTTAATTCAGGGCTTGTCACCCCAGGTCAGCATGTGGTGGCAACAGAATGGGGGAATGAGATCTCACTAAAGGCAAATAGGAAATCAGAGGATGAAAATTGGAGAGAAGTGGCGATACAAAGGTCATACAGATCATGTTTGTGGGGGCCATACAAGGTTGTGAAGACACCACAAATCTCATCGAACTAACATGGATGATTCAAGCAGAGCGTTGTCTTTCAGCTGCCCAAAGGCATCCTGGATCCAATCTGCACAAACAGAACAACTCAGCCTGTTTTGTTTTGTTTTTTTTTTTTTCTAGGGGAATCACAGGGAGAAATACTATTTAGTGGATCAAGCAACAGATCTAGAGTCAGGACCTGGACACTTCACCTCTACTTGCAACACCCCTCACCCCTGCCCCTGCTGCTACCCACGCTGTACCCCAGCCCCAGCGTGGTTGGCCTAGTGTCAACACAAGTCAACAAATCCTGTATACCCAGAGCACTGCTGCACAGCAGCACATGATCAGTAACCCTGCAGCCTCCCAAGGAGATCCCCCACATTGTTGTGATTTGCTTGGGGCACATGGGTGCCGTATGTGTCTTGTGGTGGTGTCTGGCAGGGAGAAGGTACATTTACAAATCATTCTGACTCCTCCTAATAAAGATGTTTTAAAGGTGGCAGAGGGGTGCCAGCCTTCTCCTTTGTGCTTGATCAGGGCTGCTTCAGCTTCTAATGTATTTTGGAATAGCAGTAAAGCTTTTGGATAAAGGAAAGGAAAGAAAGATGTTAGTGGTGGACTTGGCAGTGTTAGGGTGGACTCGATGATCTTAACGGTCTTTTCTAACCCAAATGCTTCTGTGCTTCTCTGTTGGCCTTTGGAAATGAAGCAGAGCAAGTCTCTCACTGAAGCTCCTGGTGAACTGAGGACTGGAGATGCTGTGCCACCCCTGAGGTCACTCTGGCTCTGTGACAAGAAAGAGGACCCATAGAAAGGGCCCTGGACACCACCATTTCTTCTCCTGCCACTGAGTTTTGCTGCAATCCTGGCCGGTTTGCTTAATGACTGTGTCTGGATGAGGCTAAAGGCCCATGCCTGTAGCTGTTCCTGCCACTGAGCCCAGCTGCCATGGGGTGGCCCATGTCTTCCAGGCAGATTGCATACGTGGCCACATCCATACTGTCTGTTGACAATGGTGCCTGCTTGTTCCACACACGCCCCAGAGACATGCCTGGGATTTATCCATGACAGGATTGCTGGCCTGGAGGCCAGAAATGTGCCAGGACTATGGTAACAATTTAACAGTATGGAAAATTGAGTTCTTCTGCCAGGGAATGTCTCCTTTGGGATCTCCAGACACAGGCACATCTTTATGTCACCAGATGTAAAGTTGCAGGCGTGCACACACATGTATATGCATAAGTTATATACAAAGGCATACTTATGAGATTACATATAGGAAAGGTTTGTAGGTGCTGGGATTTATAGTAAAGGTATTTAGGCCCCTCATTCCCAAAGAAATGCCAGTGGGAATTCAGCATCCCTGTGTATTTGCAGATCTAGGCCACATTCCCTGTCCCAGAGGTTTTGTGGCCCCACTAGATACCTCTCTGCTAGCAGGAGCAAAGGACCAGAAAAAAATGATGATATGCAGTTTCCTTTGATCCTTCCCCTGGATGGCATTATCTTCATTCGATAAACTAGCTCCCTGCTGCAAATCACCCCCCGCTGCTTTTATGCCAGACTACACAGAGGAAGCTCAGAGGTACTTACAGTGAGTTTTAGCCTGCTGACTCGCCTTCCTGGCCCTCAGTGCCCCAGGAACAGAGCTGAAGGCCATAAATCTTATTTAAATTGCTATCTTAATGTGATCTCTTGAGGCCCTTTAGGCTGGGGTATGGATAGAGCTGCACATCGAGTCGATTAATTTTCTTTACCCTGTTGCAGATTTCACCAGCTTGCTGATCTGTAACTAGGTCAGCTTCATAAAGCGTCATTTCTGTTCTAGGCTTTGTCTTCAGCTGGGAAGACATAATCAGGGAGGCTGGATAGCAAATGGGTGAGACTGCACGGGTCCAGGAGTTAGTGTTTGTTGCTCTTATCAATTGTCTTGTAACTATTTCCAGAAGACTTGTGAATGTGGGTAAATCACGTGAGACCAGTCCATTGGCACTTGCTATTCCACACTGGAATTAAGACCACAGAATCATAGAGTTATTCTGGTTGGAAAAGACCATTAAGATCATCAAGTCCGACCGTTAACCCAACGCTACTGAGTCCAACCACTAAACCATGTCCCTAAGCACAGCATCTACACATCTTTTAAGTAACTCCAGGGATGGTGACTCAACCACTTCCCTGGGCAGCCTGTTCCAGTGATTGATAACCCTTTCAGTGAATAAATTCTTCTTCCCTGCTATCCTGTCTTTCTGCACATGGGGACAGCCAGCTCCTGTGCCTATAAAATTTCCTCCTTGAAGGATGTCCAGCCTTCCTGGAGCCCTTTACCCATCAGGACTGCCTCCCAAGGGACTCTGCCAACCAGATGCCTAAACCAGCCAAAGTCTGCCCTCCAGAAGTCGAAAGTTGCAGTTTTGCTGACCCCCCTCCTTACTTCTCTGAGAACTGCAAACTGTTATTTCATGATTGCTACACCCAAGACAGCCAAAGAGCTGCCTACCTTTGCCCCATGTGAGAATCCAACTCGCAATATTTAGACTGACTGATGTGCTGCCAACTGCTGTAGTGAGGCCGCTTAAGATGTCCTGTACTGGGACATTGCCCAGTGAGCTGTGTCCCTGCTGTAAATGGCATGTAACCATTGGTACCCTATGGTAACAATGTACTATCATTTCAAAGTAAATTGAGCAAAAATGATATAATCTAAGCTTCAATTCATCAGATGGTTCATTTACCAAAGAAAAAAATACTCTGACTTGCTCAGGATGTAGTTCCAGCAGTATTAGCACTGCCTTCAGACACAAGTGTCTCCAGTAATGTCCCAGAGGCCAAAGAGCTTCTAAAAAGCAACATCCTAGCATGTCACTCACACTTTGGCAAAAAGACCTTGGGTTAATGTATGTTGCCTCTGTTCATGACCTCCACATACTGACCAGATTAAGGGCAGTCACAGATTGTCCTTTTTTGCCAGGTATAGATCTTCTGCTCGTGTTGATCCTCATGTATCCTGAGCCTGTAGTGCAAAGGCTGATTCCTTTCACCATCACAGTACAAGGATCACCTCACATGTCTGCAAGATATTTTACCATTTCCCCAGCTTGAGGCATTCCTGAGCCATCTTTACCAGCTGTTCCCCATCAAGTATTCATGCAGTCAATTGTTCCTGCCTGTGTGTAGGACCAGGAGCCTCCAGGTCCACAAGAAGCTGTTAACTCCAACAAGGTAGGCTTCACAGCTCAGCACTGCACCTTTGGCAACCTTAACATCAGTGGTGAGGATTCTCAGCTTAAGACCAGAAAAGTATTTGCAAGGTGTCTTCTGCCATATCCATATGTGTTTGGGGTTTTGGTGAACTTTTGCCCCTGAAAAAGAGGTCATTCCTTTTCTCTTTCTTTTGGATTCAGTGTGTCAGATGTCTGTAGAGCAAACCCCTCTTGGAGAGGTGTAATGTTTAGGCTGCATCTAGTATACTGCATTCAGTGCTGGGACTCTCAGTACAAGAAAGATGTTGAAAAAGTTAAAGATGCTTAGCAGAGGTCACTAAGGTGGTTGGGGCTGGAGCACATGACACATGGAGATTGGCTGAGGGAGTCAGGCTTGTTCAGCCTGAAGAAGGGATGCCTTTGGTGAAACCAAACAGCACTTTCCAGTGCTTGTGTGGGTGTTGTCAAGGAGATGGAGCCAGGCTTGTTGATGCAGTGCATGACAGGGGGTCAAAAGACAGCAGCCAGAAATGCAAACAGGTGAGGTTCTAGTAAGATGTAAGTAGAAAATATTCATGATGAGAATAACTAAGCTTGGAGGAGGATGCCTGGAAGGACTGTCTCTGTCCTCTTTTCAAGAGGCTGGAGATCTCCCCAGCCCCTTCCAGCCTGAACGGTTTGGTTCTGGCTGTGACTCCTGTTTTCACAACACCCTTTTCCTTCCTTTCTGAAAGGGATGGTTTGTCTGTGATGGCAACAACAAAATGAATCTCTTTATATACCCAGTGTGCTGAGAAGGGATTCAATTTGCAGCAAAGATTTTGAAGAGACACTCTGTCCTGCCATCCTGCCCTGCAGTCAGGGCCAGTCAGTCTCTACAAAGCCCTGCTATATGGGAAAGGGAGTCATAAACCAGAAGGGGTGAGGAGGAGACACAAGCCTTTTCCTGCATACAAAAAGTCATGGTGGCTCTGCTGTAGTTATGTGTTTGGTAAAAAGCCTTATTTTTTTTGTCATCATTCACAAATCCCAGTACAAACCCCGAGAAAGGATTACAAGTCCTTTCAATGGCACTGAGATGCCATTCAGTGGGCCCCAGCAGCTGTTTTGCCACTGTATTTTTTTCTGTGTGTTTTGGTGTTTGATATTTTTCTTGCTTCCTTTTTTTTTTTTTTCCTAGAGTTCCCCCTCTGCAAGGCCATTTTCTTGTACTTGGCTGTGCTGGGATGAGAAAGGGGTCAGAGCAGGTGCCAGCATTCACGTGCTGTGTCTGGTTCTTCCATCTGCAGCAGCCCCACTGCAGAGGGACCAACGTCCCCCAGTCAGCCTGGAGCTTTGTGTAGAATCATAGAACTATAGAATATCCTGAGTTGGAAGGGACCCATAAGAATCTTCAGGTCCAACTCTTGATGCTCTGGGATACCCTCTGCTTTCCTTCCAAACTTTGCTACCTGCTTTTTCAATTCTCTGAGCTGTAACACTAGCAAGGAGAACCGGCATGGTGTTTGGAACTAGAGCTCTGCTCTGGTTTTAGGAGCTGCTGAAATAGTTTAGGAACTCAGGATATCTGAGGTGGTTTATCTCCCTGAAATGTGAATGTCCAAGGCTTCTTTGCCTCATTAAAAGGTAAAGTTACTGACTGTCAAGTGCATTTAAGACCTGGGATGAAAACTTTCTTCTCTTAAGCATCCTCTGATTTTAGTGTGATGACAGTAGACTGCCTGCTAATTGCATGGCTATCTTGAAACTAGCTGCCCCGCTGCCTGCAGGGAAACTGCTGTGACTCCAGACATGTGGGCTCTTAATTTTCTGCAAGCAGCAAGCAGATCTGTCAACAGCTTGTAGATGAGAGGATAATGCTGCAGTAAGAGGAAGCTGGGACTTCAGGTTGTTTAATACAAAGCATCCTTTTAAAAAGTACCAAAGAAGCACAGCTAACTTGCTTTTGGTTCAGCCCAGCTCTTAATGCTTTACTCATTCTGCAGGGGTGTAGCACTGTGGGGTTTGGTTTTACATCTGAAGAAGAGCTGAATGCCACAGGGTCAGGTTATTGGGCACAGAAGCACCTGCTGTGCCAGGAGAAGGCTACAGGGATATAAAAGCATTTGGGTGAAAGACAGTCTTTTGGCAGAATCTGATTTCCTTTCAGGTACTGACCAAATTAAGCTCATTAATATTGCCATAGAGAGAGGAGAGCCTGGCAGCAATGGGAAGCTCTAGGTCACTGCCCCAGAAGCTTCCTGAAGGAGGAGGGAGTTATCTAAACAAACAAGACCATCAAAGAGAACTGGGACCACCGAAACTGAATACTGGTTTCTCTGAGCTCACACAGCAAAGCTGAAAAATCCCACCTTCTGACACCAGACCATGCCCTTCCCCGGGTTCCCCCCACCTTCAGGTGTCTCCATGCCCACACCTCACCTCTCACTCCTGGGCAGATGAAAGAAAAACCTTGCTGGTAAAATTTTCTCTCCACTTTTTCTGACAAGCAGTCTGTCTGTTGCTTACCTTTACTACACACTGTGCTAGAGAGAGCCCTGCCACTCTGTCTGTACTTCCCAAGGCCTTACAGCTGATACGGAGATGCCCGATGTGTCTGCATTCACTGGACCTCGTGTTATGGGTGGGTGGACATTTGACTTGAGGTCAAAAACCATATAGAAATAGCCCCCCTTCCTAAGATGTTATAAATGAACTTGATCTGTATTCCAGATAAAAGCTCCTCTGAGCTATCAAGGGCACCTCTGTTCCCTACTGGAAAATAAAAGCATCCCCTTGGTCCAGGGCTTTGTTCCCACCCTGTGAGCAGGACTAGCACCTTCCCCACAGGTCAGTCCAGCACTGAGATTCTGATGACCACAGATTTGTTTGCACTGAGCATCATTGGCTTTTCAGGCTTATTTGCCTGTTTTGGTGGCAAAAATTGAATTAAGGATCTTGGGCACATGTGTAGGAACTCAGGGTAAACACTGAATTGACACAGCCTTGTCCCAGTAGTAGCCAGCCTTCCAAGGACTCTTTTCCCAAAGCTTTCTCAGTGTACTGTGTTATCTATCATCACCATTAATCATTTGAACCACTGTACTGCTCTATGTCTGGGCTGGGACTGGGATCTCCCTGCAGCAGACAGAGTGCACCTGTGTATGGCAAGAGACAGCCCATGCTATAGAGAGTTCACACCAGAAATATGTGAGATTGGAGAGCTGGGGGAAAGCAGGTGGCAGATCCTCTGCTTGAAGCCTGCCTGCCTTGTCACCTCTCTTGACAGCAAGGGAAGGGCTTCCTTTCCCACAACAACTTGAAGTGATAGGCAGGGTCTCCCTATATAGAGCTCTACCCTACTTAGGAAATTCAGAAGGGTCCTTGACAGCCACATGCTAGGAAAATGCAGTTGTTCTTAAAGCCTTACAGGGTGCTATCTTCCCCTGTTTCTTATCTCCAGCTATCTAAGAGTTAGCTATCCCCTCTAAACTAGTTTGCATGGTCCCAGTATAACCTTGAGAGAGGAATTTATGGGCTGTACTTGTCTTGGTTACTCTCTTCTAAGTGTTACTCTTCTTCAGAGTGCTTCCTTTGCAAGTGCCCACCAACTAAAATGGAAGGTGTTTAGGCTGGTTTCTCAGACCAGAGCCTGACTTCCATGTGGTCAGATTGAGATTTAAACCAAACATGTGGGTTGAGTAACAAAGGAAAAATTTGAGCTGCCCTGATAAGCAGGTAGCTGCTGAGGAGTTTTGTGACTGTGTCATTTTAAGTTGACATTAGATGAGTTGAATACCTGTGGGAAAGGGGGTGTTTCTTCCACTGTCTTTATAGAGGTTGTAGATCTCACCCAACAGATGCAACTGGTCTTTTTGGACCTTTTCCACAGAACAAAGCCTGAAGGCTACAAAAGCCTCAGGCCCCACTGATGGATGGTGAGTCCTGTCAGCAACAGAGCGACCATTAAAAGGCTCAAAAACCTCATACAAAAAAATAGGATGAAATCCAGAGAAAAAAACCATTGAAAGATCCTCAACATTTTAATCAGCATTCAATTTCCATCTAGGAGTGCACTCTTAATATAAAAGTACCAATTACATTTATTTTCACAAGGCTTTGCTGAATAGACCCCTAGTCTAATGCAATTATTAAGTATCTTTTTAGGTTCTACACAGAGATGAACAGACAGCATTTCTGTGTGTCTGTGTAAGAAAAACCCTTTCTGCAAACAGGGGATGTCAGCTGAGTTACTCTGTGCTAATTGAATGGAACAAATTCACACTTGTGTGGTAATGGTGCAGCAAAACAGAGCTTACTGCCAGGTTAGTTTCCACTCAGCACAGGTAGATTAATTAACTTTCCAGTGTGTTAATGGAGGAAAACTGTGATGGATATGTAGGTTTTGTAGCTAAGTAATCCATCAGAACACATGCTGCAAGCAAGACCAGGAGCCTTTGCCTTCTTGGTGGTTTCAACAGGAGTTGGTTTGATCCAGCCCATGGTAAGCACTGTGGTAGCTCAGTGTTGCTTGGACAGGGCAATGAATACATAAAAATACAGCTTTAAAATCCCATTGAGGAGTAAAAGATTTGAGGCTAGGAAGAGTCATTAATGCTTATCCCAATCTTCTGTAGGACAGAAAGATTTTCAATCAGGTTCAGATGTATTGCATTGTATCTCACTGTATTGCTACCACAATCAAATGCTGTTGTATTACTGACTGCTAATAAACTGAAATATGTATAAAGGTATTAAATCTCATGAACTGAATTAGCAATACATATATCTATGTGTTTATAAAATGGGAAGTGCTGCTGAGTATCAGCAAAGTCATTGTGACAGCTCCCATTTGGCAGTAAACATCTGTGATGAAGAACCCCTCTAAGCTTTGGGGAGAAACAGTGACTTTAAGGGCTTGTCTGACTCATGTTAGGCTTATGCATGATGATGAAATGGCCAGAACGCTGACAGCTTCGATTGCTCTGCACTGATTGAAAGGAGGAGGTGATGGTTAGCACTGAGGTCTGCACTGCAGGCATCTGTATTTCCTAAATACATCTGACTGTATTTTAACTGGAAAGCTTTTAAGATTAAAAAAAAAAAAAGAAAAAAGAGAGAATGTTTTTCTTAGAGGAACCAACTGATAACAAAATAGAAAAAGCAACAAGCCAGTTGATAAAAAGTGTCCTGGAAGAGTTTGTAAATTGGCCACATCATTAAAGTGAAAGTCCCAGGCTCATTTGTCATGCACCAGAAATGACAATGAGAAGCAGCTCAGCCTTGAATCCAGTGTGCTCCTGGGATTTCACTGAACAAGGGCATGTGACTACCCAGTGAAGACTGACATACAGGCTGCATTTGAGCCACACTTCCTAGGAATTAACTTTTTTATTAGACTTAATCAGAATCAATATCACTTTTGATTGCTTGGTCTCAGATGTGGGAGGGATGGTGAGCAAATTGAAGGCAGTGGAGGCTGTGAATAATGATAAATACATGTGGAGTGCCTTTGTTGTTGTAAATAGGAGAAATTCTACCAAAAGCAGTGGTCTGATTTAACTTGAATGTTTAGCCTGGCCTGTTATTATACTGCACAAATTGCATGTTTAAAACTTTTCATCTGCTTGATGCCTCTCTTAATGGACAGGAAATTTCAGCAAGAGATAGGCATAAACAACAAGCAGAAATGGTCTACATCTGACTTAAAATAGCCAAGTATCATCAGTGTTCCCAAATCCGCTTATTAATCTTCAGTGTTCAAAGTTATTTAAAAAAAAAGAAGATGAAGAGAAAAAAGAAAACCCACAACCAAAACCATCCTAAAATGGAATTGTTGGTGAGATGAGGAAATGCAACATTTGCAAGATATTGCTCAGAAAATGTCCCATGCAGAAGGAATGGTGAGATGAGATGTTTTTTCTACAAACTCACACAAAGCAGAATTACCCCCTTGATTACCAGAGGTCTCAGTCCTGTCTAGGGTGCTCCTTCTACGGGGACTCCAGGAGCTCATGGGGCTCATTAGCTAGCAGGAAGTCAGGGAGTATCTTCTGTCCTGCTACAAGTCAAGTGGGCTAATGTGGTAAATTGAGAAAAGAGATACTCCTCCTGCCTGTAGCTCAGCAACTTATACACATCTTCCCATCAGTGAAACCAGCCTCAAGACGTGTCCTGCGGACCTCAGAGCTGGGGAAGGAGGAGACCTGGGCACGACCTGCCCTGGACTCCACTGCACAGCATGTAGCTGGCCCTCAAGGGTATGGGCCTCTTTAGCCCTGCTGTCCTCTGTCCTTCCCTAACCCTGGACTGGCCCTGTGGCCAAGGCCTTGGTTGGGGCAGCGTGTCAGCAGCTCATGGTGCACAGCATCCCTGCAGGAACATCTATCTAGCAGATCCACCCCAGCTGGAGTCAGGTCTTGCTCTGCAGATCAAGGAAGCTTTTCCTCAGCTACTCCTTCTGTACAGGAAGGGTAATGATGCCAGGTAACTAATACAATTTCACATCCAACATATTTAGGCTTCTTTCTGTTTTCATAGAAAGCCAAGTGTGTCTCACCATGTTCTGTTTATAGAGCAGGGCATGGAAACAAAATCAGGGACATATGTTGTGTTTGTACCAGCAACTGTGCCTCTGTGGCTCACACTGCAGATTAAACCAGTAAGCACTGGTATGCTGAGCCACGTACAGCAAAGCTATGCAGCCCCACACAGCAAAGATGTATAACACCACCAAATCCTGTAGCTCCCACTGGATGCTGCTTTGGGTCTGTCTCCTTGGGCACCCATGAGTTGTTGTCCTTCTGCACTTGTCCTTTGGGCCTTTTTCTTGTACTTACTGCTGATAATAAATTGCCATCTGACACAGAGAAATAACTGGGCCAAAGCCCACTCGGGCAGGAGGGAGCAAAGGAAAATGTGTGTTATATTCATATGTGTTTTATAGCTGCTGCAAAAGCATGAGCTTTGCTGTGCAGTATTTTCAGGGGTTCAAACCCTAGTAATCATAAGACATGAATGGTATTTCCCATATGTGTGTGTTCTTTAAGGGGGATGATATGAGGCCATCGATGCCATCCATATTGGCGTTTTTGGAAAAGGACACACCCTCTGTCATGCAGAATCCTTTGTGCCTCATGTACCCCCTCTCTTCTGCTGAGGGCAGCAGCTCAGCTATGTACCAAAGGTTAGCTGCAGGGTCACTGGAACCAAAGCATCCAAAAAGTGACTTACTTGAAAGCTACTTGCCAAGACTGGTGATTCACTGACCCAAAATTGAGGTCTTTTTCATATGAACTTGAGAGTAATTTGATTATCCTTCTGTTTTCCCAGAAAGATATTCTTATTTCACACTTGCTTATTTTCCAGGAACAGAGGCAGCAGAGCAACCACACACTGCTGGATGCTCATCTTGGCACTTTCCAAAGTGCTGTGAGCAGGGTATGCCAGGAATCTTGTTTATAAGCATCCACTCAATGTCCTCTGCCTCTGTAATAGTCTCTAGGCCCCTTATCCTGAAAGCTAGAAAGCTTTTTTTAATGCATAAATATATAAAACCTCCCTGTGCATGCTTAGACCTTTTGGCATATCTGAAGAAGCTGGCCAGACACTTCCTTGGAGTGGATCTACTTTTCCCTGCTGACTCCCTGCTCCCCAGACCTTCAGTCACCAAGCCAGTCGTGCTGTCGAAGGTTGAAACTCCATCCCATACTTGTCATTCCAGAGGCAGTCTCATGACACCGAGTCCTTCCTGATGTGGCTTTCAGGTAGGGGGGATTCAGCCTTATCTGAGGTGAGAGCTGCCTGGAGGAACTCAGAGCAGAAAGCAAGGAGCAGAGCTGGATCCTTTGCACTGCTACTTGTCAGACTTTAAAAGCTGCCCTCGATGTTGCTATTAGTCTTGCTTAAATATCGTGTTCTTTCCATACCTTCTGAAGTTTTGCACTGAATTAATAATACCTGTCTTTAAAATACCTTCCAGTGTGAGATCTCAGAGTATTTACTCATGGTGGGTAAGCACCAGTAACTAGCAGGTGACTCAGTCTTTTAGTGGAAGCAGCAGAAGCAGAACTGGGGGTCCCTCATGAGCATTACTTGACACAGCTTACCAAGGGCAAGATCCTGCCTTTCAGTTTGCCCATCTGTGCTATATAGCGAAAGGTAATTAGTGGGGGGCTGTGATTGTTTACGGGGGGTGAGAACTGTTTCCCTAAGGTCTTGGGGCACAGGCATACTTTTTCATTTCCTATCTGCCTGGTGCCCAGCACCCTGTGTTGCTTTCGTTAGTGATAACATCATCGTAATTCAGAACAGCGTCTGCATTGCCTGAACTGGTATTTCTTCCACAGATTAGATAGCCAACCATACTAAAAATGAATAAAGACACAGTCTGCATGGAGCAAGGGTCCATCAGTCTGGGACAGAATAAAAGAATAATGATGTTCTCTCTTGGTTGTCTGGATTACAATCTTACTGAGCACAGCTGGGAACTGAAGTAAATTCAGACATTCAGAGTAGAGCTGTAGACTCTTAACGGTGTATTGTCAAACACTGCCTGATAGGAGACAATCTTTTCCTGAGCTGATTGAGAGAAATAGTATCTTGCCTCTTTTCTTTTATAACTCAGGCAGGGAAATGTATGCTGTGTGTCTGGAGCTACAGAGCAGGTATATGAGCTGTAGCAAGAAGGGGAGGAAAAGGTGTTTTCTTGCTGCAGCAGACTGCAGCATTTTGTCAAGCACTGGGACAGGCTGCCCAGGGTGGGGGTGGGGTCACCATCCCTGGAGGTATTTACAAGGCATGTAGATGAAGTCCTTAAGGACATGATCTAAAGGTGGACTAGTCAGGGTTAGGCTGTGGTTGGACTCCATGATCTAAAGGGTCTCTTCCAACCCAGGTGATTCTATGATTCTGTGTAGACTTTAGATTTTGTGTCAGGCAGAGTTGGGGACTGCCTGCAGAGATGTTGGGCAGGATTCATCTGACCAATGCCTCTAGTATGGAGACAAGAAGCTAGCTACCATCCCTTACAGTCAACTGAGAGAAACAGCGATTGCTACACAGGATCACTAAAATACATTGACTGGAAAGGGAGATGTGGTTGACTACCACAACTGTTACTACCTCTACAGTTAGACCATATATTTAATTTGTGAGTTTATGGCTGCTCATCTCAAGTGTCCACCCCGCCCCCAACTTTGTACTCCAGGTGGTCACTCAGTATTGCATGTCTGATAGACTAGGAACTAAGAGGGGAGGAAAGCTGAGTGGATGGTCACAGGTAGATTTATCTGCAGTGAAGAGATGGAAGTGCATAAAGAGATTAAGTGTGAAAGGGAACAGATAAGCTTGAATGAATATACGAGGGCATTTCTACCTGTATCCCACATAAACTGGGATGTGATTACTGGAGCAAGTAGAAGTGTATAAAGTAAAGCCCTGAAGATATATGAAGCTAAATGGAACTTGATACCAATCAAAAGAATAACTATACCAACTTCCCTCTTTTATACCCTGTACAGAGTCTGCTGAAATCTCTTTAAGGAGAAAGGCTGATGGGGACTGCTAGGACTTGCTGGCTTTTGGACTTGCAGCAGAGACTGAAGACTGGGAAACCCCACACTTCTGTGCTCTAAGCAAGGCTGCAGTGAAAGGGGGAGGTGAGCAGAGCTCCCTCCTCTCCAAGACCATTGATCATAAGGAGAAGGTAGCGTAAAAGTTGCCTCCTTCTCTGCTAGAGGAATATTTTGAAATGGGCGGGGTGATATTGAGCTGTCATGACTTATCCTGGTCTTGCCAGCATTATTGCAGTAGTTAGAGAAGGGCTTCCTTGCTCTAGAACATTTCATCACAGATAGTGTTTGAGAACTTTGCTGACAGCCTGGGAAAAGGTGGGGGCAAGTTGTGAGGTGGGTTGTCTGGGAGAGGCTGGTTTGGGTGGCAGCCCGTAGTAGTGTCCTGGCAGGATGAGATGAGCTGGCTGCCTTGTCCATACTGAGAGACTGGTAGAGTGTTCTCTGAGGAGGAAGAGGGGCTACTCTGACCAGAAAGCCTTTCAAGATGTGTGAGACAGAAGCAGCTGTATGGGAGAAGTCTTGTGCAAGTCCTCAAGGTGTTTCTGGCTGGTGAAGAAGGTCTTGGTTCACATGACCATGCAAGCTGCTGAAATATTAGTCCACTCTTGAGCCTGAATTTGGAGTCAACTGACCAATTCACAGTGTCATAGATTCAAAATGCTAGTTGCAAGTGACCTCCAGATGTCATCAGTTGGCTCTGCCATGCCCCTCAGGTTACTGTGGACACGCAGAACCGATAGAATGCATAATTGTATCTACAGTTGGAACTGAAGCCTTAAAACACTGGAATCTGCTAATGTTATTGGTCACTCAGAAACCACAGAACTGTTCTGGAAATGATTGTATAAAACAGAACTGGCTGCTTTGCATGGACACTCACTCAGCTGCTGAGGCTCTTATCAGCCTGTGGCAGCTTAAGTCAAGTAAAATCTACAGCAGACTGAAACTTGAGAGCATCCGGCGTTTATGTGCCTGACGGGAGGGATTTTGGAGCTGTGAATCGATGTGCATTTGGGTACCTTGAACTCTGTGAACTGATGCTGAGTAAAAGAGAGTGTGATGGTGAGTAAAAGAGACTGTGATGGTAACAGATGCCAACACCATCGTTTCCCAGAGGCTGGAGAAGCAACAGGGCACTGCGAGGACCTGGAGAAAGGGCTTTCCGATGCTTTTGAGGAGTGACTGAGGAGGGATTTTCCAAATTAGAAACTTAAATCTGTGCAGTGATCAGCTAGACCTGGTACCACTGTTTTAAGTCTCTGAGACTGCTGCTGTGGTGGCACACCCCCCACTGCAGCACTAGAAAGATTCCTGCCTCTGCCTTACAGGGGATGAGACCTGAAGCCTCTTCTCTCCATCAGTCAAATAAACTTGCTGGATTTTTGTGAAGGAATGCATTTGCTTTACACACCAGTGGGGAAACCACATCAGCCCTTACTTCTCTCAGTGAGACAGCAGCTGCAATATTTAACACTTCAGACATGTAAGTGCAACCCTCTGTGTTGAACAGCTTAGTAATGAGAACCTTTCTGGTCAAAATCCCTGCAAAAACACTCTCTTTCTGCTTGCCTGCCCTGACCTTCCTCTTATTCCTCTCTGAAAGAAGCTGAGAGACCTGTTAGAGAGCAGGGAAAAAAAAGAACCAAAGCAGTGCTTTTCTGGTGTTTGGATTGCTGTGGTGATTTATGCATAGGGTTATCTACTGGAACTTCAGGGAGCAGCAATTACAGATCTCAGGTCATCAGATTAGTTCTCAAGGGTCTAAAAGCTCCTATTAGAAGTGGTGACAGATTCAGCTACCAAGCGCTGCCTTTCATGGAACATCTGTGGTTGCTTCAGAAGGCCAAAGGTTTTACTGCAAATTAACTTTTTTCTTTTTTTTTTTTTTTGTTCTACTACAAAGCAAAGGCCCAGAAAACAGCAGAATGAAGTGCTCATTGCTGGGAGGGGAGTAAGGCTGCTGCAGAGCCTGTGGGGCCAGCCCCAGCACCCCACCGTCCCTCCCCACACAAACACCAGTGTCTGCTGGCAGTGGAGGGGCCAGCTAGGCAAGGGGGTGGTTACAGTTCAGCACACTCCAGTCTGTTGCCTGCATGCTCTGCTCTGGGATGCTTCCAGCTGGCAGATCTTCAAGGAGCTTGAAGGCTCGTGCTGCATCCCACAAGGGACAATGCAGTGCTCTGAGCTCGTGAGCTTCTGCAGCACTGCTGCAGGGAGCATCAGTCCCGTGTACAGGAGGACAAGACCTGTCTGCTGTGCCTTTTGCAATTTTGGAAAGTAAGATAATGCAGCCATATATATGTGACCTTATGTTGAACTGATTAAAAAGGCAGCAGAGAGATGATAGAGGTTGTTACTTACACTTGTGAAATGAACAGAGAGTTAAATGTGACAGGAATGATGCTGTGAGCAATCATAAGCAGTATTTGCCCTGAAACTACACTGAAATTTTATAACAACTGTTACTGAGTTTTGTACCTTTATGAGACCAGTTCAAACAGTGGGCTGGCTGCTAAGCACGTGCCACCATGGCCCAAAGCTGGTCCCATGACTGATAGTATAGACATCAACACAGGCCTGTGCAGATTCCATGTAGTCATGTTATAAACTAGCCCCCAGATTGCATTCAGGTGCCAAAACATTTTGCTTTGGCTTCTGCCATCCTGAGTATTCAGCAATAGCCCTTTGCCCAGAAGGAGCTCTGGGACTGGCTGCCCAGAGAGGCTGTGGAGTCTCCTTCTCTGCGTTCCTGTGTGATTTATTCTAGGTGAACCTGCTCTGACCAGGGGGTTGGACTGGATGATCTTTTGAGGTCCCTTCCAAATCCTAATGTTCTGTGATTCTATGAAGGATGTGGAACAAGTACACAATCCAGCACAAGGTTACAAGCTTTCTAAAGCAAGAAAATGGAGCATTTTGTTTGAAAAGACCAGTTAAAGTTTTAAAAAAAATAAATCAGTTCATAATCATTGGCTGTTTAGTAGGCAATTAAAGAAAGAGGTTCTTCATTAGTTAATCTCATTAAAACAAAGCCAAGGAAATCAAGCAATTTACTGACACCAATACGGGCAGTTGGTCTGCTCATTTACATTGATTTGTCTCACGTCACATATCTGGTATCGTGCTTACCAACCCTTTCCATGAAGTCTCTAAATTACATTATGCACAGTGCAAGCTCTTATCAGGGAGGCTATAACACACAAAATAGTCTCTTCTTTAAACAATCTAACCTTGCCCCAGGCAAGCAGAGTATCTTATCATCTCCTCCTTAATCAAGTCAGGATATGTTTTGTAATACATATGGCATTTCCATGGGCCAAAGAACACAAAAAGTTGGCTTTAACCCTCATTAGTGCTGGAATAAAGAAAGTTATTTTAAGCAGTATCTATTAATATTTATATTTATTAAGCAATATAGCTTGGGCAATTGCCATGCCCTGTAGCAGTTTTCAAAAAGAAGTAAAATTGGTTTCATGTAGGGTGACTTTGGAATGCTGTTTCCATCTGTCCTGATCCACTGACTGACGTCTCTGCGTTTGAGGTTGGGGTCCTCAGACTGTTGCTGATTCACAGTCACCATTCAGAGGCGGCATCTGAAAGTGTCAAAAAACCCAAGATGTGGACCCATGACCACTATGGAAGTTTCCAACTCCTATAATTATCCTATGTGATGCAGAAAAAGCCCACATGAAACCCTTGTGTTTTCCCCTGTGTCTGTCTATACCTTGCATTCTGCTGGGGATTGCCCCAGGTAGAGCAGAGAAGTGCCCTCACTGCTTTTTCTGTTAAAGCATTGGACCTTCACACTGTGATGACAATAACATGGTACATTTTCTATCTGTTTTAACCTCTCAAAGCACTTTGTGTGCATTATTTCTCTCTTTTTTTTTCTTTACTTTTTTCCCCCTGCAGTGGGTAGATTGCATTGCATTCATCCTGCCTGGCAAAGTACAGAACTGACGTGCCTTGATGTCTCTTCATTTAGGTTTATGATGAGCAGAGTAACTTCATCCCATTTTCAATACTGGCTTCAGTCATTTACACCCTGCAGTGCCTGAATACCTCTTGCAATCAGTGTCTGATTTGGTGAAAGATGTAGGATGAGGTAATTTAATGATGGGGTTCTGAATGCAGAAATACCTGGAATCCTGCCTCAGGCTGCCTTTGCTAGCCCATAACTTAAAAGAGATCCATGGTGACTGGTGGTACTATGGGAATTAGCATTAACACCTAGGACTTCCTTGGACCAAAAAAGAAAAGAAATCTTGAGTAATTCATCTTCGCAGCACATCTGAGACAGTGAGTGAGTATTTGCCAATGTGAAACAATGGGGAAACTGAGCTGTGCTACTTCACCTCGTGTCAGACGTAAGATTCAGGGTCCAAACACAGCCTTGATTTCCTGTGCTGAACCCCTCAGTCAGCTACAAAGGGAGTCCACTAATTTTGTCATCCTGTACAATTTTGGGGGATTTTCTTGGGCAAATACCTGCCCACAGGCATTTTCCTGGAACAGAAGTGAAACTCTGTGGCTCTCAGCGGCAAAATCTCTGAACTCCATTCCCAGGACTTCGGCAGGGGTTTGCCAGGGAGTTTGGTGGAATAATGTTTGTATTTCCAATACTGCAGGTTCACAGGAAATACCCAACACATTAAAAAAAAAAAGGTGATTTAAATGCAAATGCAGCTCTCCCTTAGCACAGTCATGCAACTCAAGATGCCAAACAGCTTCTCTGCTCTAGCCATGAAATAACAATCTCTGCAGTATCCTGCCCTTGCCTTGCAGTCCCAAAATACATGTGGATCTCAACCAAGATCTGGAAAGAAATGCATATTCCTTCAGAATACCTCCTGAGTCAGAATGAAATGTAGCACCTCTCACTACACAAATATCAGTTCTCTTATTCTTGAGAGAAAAAAAAAAATAATCTGATTGGCAATTTTTTTAAAGCTTTGCTCAAGCTCCTGATGAAAACTAGGGATCAGCACGCTGCTTTGTGGTGTATATACACCTACAAACTAACCAGCCTCCACTCCCCAAATCCTTGTGGAGACTGATTAGTCCATGTAAAATGAAAGTGAATTGGATAGAAAAATAAATTTGGCTGCTGGGTTTTTCAGGATTTTTTTTTATAAACTTTGAACATATTGTGATTGATCAAAACGTAAAATGACATTATAAAGAAAAATACCTGTGCAGTTTGCACACATTAAATATCTCCAAGAACATATTGCAAATAGGGAAAACCAGATTTTTGTTCTAAACTATTGCCTAAATAGGTTCTGTTTGTTCCTATATATGAATGGTCTGGGAGTGATTCTTTGGTGAAGGTCATTATTGATTTACAGAAAATGTACACATTTAGAATTTATATCTATTGAGTAAATAAATAGATGACTAAATAGATAAATAAATAAATAAATAAATAGATAAATAAATTAATACTTATCAAAACTGAAGTTGGTCTCAGGAGAACTCTGGCCTTGACAGGTATTTCAATTTTAAAAGATCTGGTGATATTTTTAGCACAAAAAGACGACATATATGGCTCAAATGAGCTTTTAATTATTTAAGTTAATATTTTTGGCAAATGCAATATGATATCAAACCAAAATATTTTCCACTGACATAAAGCTTTTTTGACTTAGAGTTTCAAGCTTCCAAGATTTTGACTTCTTGTCTTTACCTAGAAACAGAGGAAGGCTTCAAAAGTCACTGTTTTATCCCCAAGACAGGAAAGCAACTGGGTAAGATTTTTTTTATTACTATTTTTTCACTGATCACAAAAGCAGTGACTTGGGGAGTTCATTTGTCTGCCAGCCTTCAAGGCCAGTCCCTTTTGGGAAAAGAATATTCTCAGAGGTCCAGGAGTGACCCTAGTGCTTGGCCAAAATGTGGCCTTATGTACCTTGATAGTTGTGTGTGATTTGGGGTTGTTCAGTATTTTATACTCCACCCACACTGTTACTGGAAGCCCGTGGATATCATTTAGCCAGCCAATGCTGCAGAGTAGATGTTTTCTAATAGTGCTTGATGTGCAAAACAAAGCAGCTAAATTAGACAGAGTGTAATGAGCTGGTAAATAATCTCAACAGGTGGTGTCTTAATAGGCAGCAGAAAGTAATTGTCTCCAAGGGGAGTGTCAATGAATTAATTTTTATCCAGGCAATTCAGCTCACAAGTTGTTCAGAGACCCCCAAATACTGTTCACATCCCCACACAGGCTAATTCCCTTAGCCAGGAGCCTTCAAATGATAACATCCTAGGCACAAATAGGATTGACTTGACCACTGCTTCTGCCCATGTTGAAGTGCAGCGTTAGCCACTGGAGTTAGCTTTGAATTTCACAATAAAACGAACTGACTGGAGCATCATAGAGTCATAGAATCATAGCATCAGGTGGAGCTGTGATTACAGCAAGGTAGAGACAGATTCTGGCAGTGTTAATGACTTCTGGAAGGGTGACTTCAGAAGGGTTTTGATCAGTCTTCATAACCTTGAGATCATCCAGACCTTTGTGCTGTTACATATCTGTCCCACAGAGCTGGAGGATCTGTCAGGCTGTTTCCCTCTGGGCAGAGTACTGGTCTGGTCCGGAAGGAATGGAAACTGGGGAAAGGGAACCTGAATGTCCCTGCCTCCTCTGCGACTGCAGCAACCAAAAGCTGCCGGAGCCTGGTGCGTGAACGAGGTGGCACTGCCAGTCACTGGCTGCCAGGTCGTGTGGTGGTGCCTGGTTTTGGGATTGGTGTGGCATGGGGTGTGTGAGGACAAGCTTAGAGCAAGAGCAGGGGACCCAGCTTCTGAATGTTCTCAGCTACGGACATCCCCACATTGACCTGAGCTGTTCTCCTTACAGTGGGCCTGGGGGGGTAGCCCGGGGCTGGGGACAGCTTGGGAACTGCCTGACCAGGCTGGGAGGGGGGTGAACTGAAAGCTTTCCATTTTGAAGGCTGTGGAGGGAAGGAGTTCTTCTCATTATAGGACTGGCTGGTGATAATGAGCGTTTTCCTGAAAAGCTTTTGCTTTTCCTTTCATTTACAGGAGAGATTCATCTGTGATTCCCTGTAATATCTATAGATGTGCATACCTCCCACATATAGATGTGCATACCTCACCCCCCAAAAATCCCTCAGCCATGTCTCAGGCTCTGAAAAAAAGCTCTCAGCATCTGTAGCTACTTTCTGCATTTGATGTAGCTGCACAGGGTGGCCAGAGATGTGTAAGCACTCACGGTGTTACCCTTCTGCACAGCAACTCCCTCAGAAGGTCTCCATAACGGGGGCTGAAACTGCTTCTCTGCTCCTCCCGTCCCCATTGTCAGCACAAATCAACTTCTGCAGAAAATGCAGCTGTTGGGAAGGAAAACTCTGTCACAGAGGGGCTCCTGCCTGGCCAGAGACTGACAGCTGGCTATCCAGAGATGGCAGACTGGTAATGCAGCAACAAGCTCCATGCTCATCCTCTGCCTAACTCCAGCAAGGTGCTGTGTACAGTTTCACTCATAGCACAGGGATCACCTCAGTTGCCTTTGGCCTTCTGTAATTTTAGATAGCTGAGGCAGACAAGCCCATCTGGAAGAGCCATCATCCAAGACCACTTAAGCACTGCTTTTAGGATAGCATGCATTATGTCCCAATTCCTGGATTGTTAGGAAAAATTAATCCCATCTGGAGGCTGGGAAAACCTAACAGCAGGGTATAATTTTGCCCACCTTCATTTTTGTGATTTCTTGGATATATGGCATTCATTTAGAACAACTTTATGTTTATGTTTGTCTGTCTTTTCCACTCTGTCCTTATTAGACTCTTCATCATACTCACAGTGGTATTGGTACAGTCAATAGGTCAATAATGCTGATCTCAGTGATGCTGATGTACATAGACTCACACCAGCTCTCTGCTGGCCCATGTTTTATTGATTATCTGCCATATATATGGGAATATAACTTAAGCAGGTGGATATTCCTGTTTGCTTCACTTTCATGCTTAAAGATGGAAGGATCACACCTCCTATCAACACAGCTCTATTGCAAGGTGCTTGATACTGATGTCCCAGGGGTACCAGATGCCATGGTCCTTTCAGGACTCCGAGTAACACCCCTGCCCAGGTTTGTCCTGCCCTGCTAAGTTGCACCAGCCTCACTAGTGTCCTCGTGGGCTGCCAGACACAGCTTGAGTCATGCTGACAGCACACTGAAATGCTGCCAAGGGATGTTAAACCCATTTGCTTGGCAAAACACGCCTCCTACCAGCCCCAAGCGTGGCTGTTTGCTGAAGCACCCATGCTCACCTTCCTCCAGCAAGATCCCTGCTGTCCCTGTGCCCGGCATTTTTGCTCACAGCTGAACCCTCCTGCCCAGAAGCTGCAGTGCCTGGAGGGGTTCCTATCTCTCACAGTACCTACCGCTCTCTGCAGACAGAGGTGAGCTCACCTTTGCGTGTCTGGATACAGCTTTTCAGTGGCACTATCCCTTCCCAGGAAGACCAGGCAAAGCCATTTGAAAAGGTTAGAAGGAGGTGATACACACCATCAGAGAGCCAAAACCTTGCTTATACCCCGATGAATAGAATGACAAATTGCCTTCTCAGCCAGGGTCAAGGTTCACCGAATCCATTAATTTTTGTGTGCTTTTCAGAGCCTCCAAAAAGTCACCTTCTTTCTCCACTCAGATGGCAGATGACAGTGCATTGGCAGGGACAGAAGGAATTCAGCTGTTGAAATAACTCACCAATTTTAAGAGCATGACCTGGCAGCACAGTTTAGGACTGAAAAAATAAACCCAGGAGAGAGCAGCCAAAATGTCTTCCCACGTCAATACTCTGTAATCGGCTTTGTTGCATAAAAAACCTCAGGCTTTTGTGGGAATGTAATCCACACAAAACACATTTCAAATGAATAAATCAGCTTTCCCTGATGGCAAGTTATGTGCAGAGCCGTACTGAAGCATTCAGGGTCGCTATGGTGACAGTGTCTTCCTCCTAACAAAGAAAGATGCTGGAATTAGGGAAGGATTCGTGAACAACCAATAATTGTGCATCAAGACCACAGGAGTTTGGAGAAAAAAAAATGGGTTGCAAAGTTCTTGAACGCAAGTTTTAATAATATGCTATCTGAATGTTGCAGTTAGATCCTGAAAACAGCCAAACCAGCCCGATTTGCTGAAGGGGTGTGACTTGGCCAGGCTCACAGCATTTCGTCATTTGTAAAGGCTGCGATTTATCTCTGCTTGCACAATTTTCAGCTCCTTTGGAAAAACTTTACTGAACTTTTCACCCAGCTGGTGTTTGCTCACAGCCTGGGTGTTTGTAGGCAGAGCTGACTTGTTCCTCTCACTGCTTCAGTGGCCTTTCCTGTGCTTTGGCAGGGGGTTTGGACCCGATGATCTCTTGAGGTCCCTTCCAACCCCTACAATTCTATGATTCTATGATTCTATGAAATCTCCTGAGATCTTGGAGAAGATCGCTCGTTGAGGGACAGTCATTATGGTATGGTGGTGGGCAGCCAGAGAACTTCTTGGACATTGTCAGACAGATGGTATCCCCTTCCTTCCCCCCACAAAGCATAAATCCATCACGGTCTGCTCAGAAAATTCTTAATTTGCACTGCATTTTCCCTCAGGTCACACAGCCCATCCACTCCCACCCTGTTAGGCGATCCAGAAGTGTGCCCACTGAGCTCTGCTGCTGTTCAACAGCCGTGAATACAGAAATATTTACACTCATATACATTTTTTTGGCTGTGTTTTGCAGAGTTATATTCATATTTTGATTTTAACCTTTTGAATTTAGCAACAACAGACAGCCTGTTTGGCTTATCCTTGAGCTTGTAGTATCTCTAAGAGCTGTTCGTGCTATACCTGCTGAGACCTTCCACGATGAAGCGAGAAAATATATGAGGCATTCACAGAAAAAAAAAATGAAGCTTCAGAGTCTGAAAATGCATTTGAAAGAGAGAGCAAAGCACTAAGAAGTATGCACGTTTGTCCTCGAGGTATGCACATTTGTCTTCCAGATCCCGGCACAGCAGACTGGAGCACTTCACAAAGACAGAGAGCGAAGAGCTGAAGGGCTCCTCCATAACCCTTCTTGATGTGGTGCATCAAGACTGTTTTTCCAGTCTTGGGGTGTAGGACCACTGAATGCATCCACACTTTCACAGGATCTGTGCAGGCACTTTGTTTTCTGAGCAGTTTGTGTACTGTCGTTGTGTGGATCCCAGTTGTGCAAAAAGCCAAGTTCTCCTCACTTCTGGTGCAGGTGCACAGTATAACTGCTCCCTCCTGATCTGGAGGGCTCCCAAAGATAAAACAAATAGCTCCTGACTGTACAGGCACAAAGCATCGTGCTGTGATATCTGCCACTAGCAGCTATGTCAGGCTGTATGGTTCAGGCTCTCCTCACTCTCTCAGCGCCTTGGCTGGTTCATGTCCCTGCCCTGCATCTGGCTGTTGGGAATCAGCAGCTGGGTTGTCCCTTGTTCCCATCAACTGAATGTTTCTCTTGGCCCTTCAACGTCCAAAACAGTGTGTACTAATAACAGAAGTGTTTGCTGGGTAGCTCCCAGCCTGTTTGTACAACCTTTCTATTGGTTTTCAAGTTACCAAAGGCTCGTGTCATGATCTTCCAGCATCTGCTCCTTTCACAACATATTCTTTTCTTGCTGTAGGACAAATTGTAATTTTTGATATATCTCTTCATTTCCCAAGGAAGTGAGAGTATTGTAGGACCTTCAGAAACACCATCAGCACAGCAACACTGCTAATATCAGTGTGTTAGGTTGGAAGAAAATGTCCTTGCCCAGAGCTTTCAAAAACACTTTGTGTCCCTGTGATCACTGATATTGGTGGAGCATCAAAAGGTGAGTGTGTCTTAACAGCACACATAGCACATTCAAAAGAAACATGAGAGAGAGAGACTCCTTCCTGCAACATACAGCTAAATGGTGGGGCTCTCACTGCAGAATATTCTGAATATTAAGATTTTCCATGGGACTGGACAACTGTTTCTTTGAAGATGGGAGAAAAATGAATGAAAGACTATTATGCCCCCAAAACTTACACTCAGCTCCTAAAGTCCCTGAGCAGCAATTTGCTGGAGTTCTCCAGGGCAGTGTTACGTTCTGGTTCCCTGTAGTTCTTCTTCCTAAAGCACCTGCTGTAGGCCATTATCAGAGATGGAGCAACAAGGTTTTATTGGCTATAGCTTCACACACCCTGTTCATTCTCACCCGTTAGTGGTGCACTGCTATGAGGATGTGTGCACCAAGAGCCCAAGATGAAGGAGAGGCAGGGAGGCACAGCCAGGAGATACTTCATCTGTCACCCTGCAGTTGCTGCAGTCATTGGAGAGAGGTCCCACACCAAGCCAGATGCCCTCCAACAGCAAACTGTTGTGGCTAACTTCTGCAATACCAGTCATTCCTTCACCTGGACTCTATTGGGGAGAGCTGGGAACACTGGTGGAGCAACATGGTTTCCCCATCCTGAGGACCTGAGGACAGACATTTTCTCCAGCATCCCAGGAGACCCCCTCACCCTGGCATTCCCACTGCAGCCACATCCTGGGAAGATGGGCTTCCCATGCAACCAGGAATCAAATGTGAAGCCCTCAGTTGGAAAAAGGATGCTGAAAGCTGTATATTGGGATCCTTTCATCAGTTTACGCCAGATGAGGTCTCTGGCTTGACTGTGCCCACTGCTGTTGGTAGCAGTTCGAGGGCAGATGCCTGACTTGGACTGGCTAAGACCATTTTATTCTGAGTACTCTGGACCTTGTTTTATGATAGTTAAGACTTCTACTCCATGCCTCAGTAAGAAAGGTTGGATTGTGCATTTATTATTAGCATGCACTCGGGCTCTTAGCAGTGGCAGGGCACAACCAGTAGTACATGCAAGGACATCGGGTAAAGTGACCTTTTGTTTGTGCCAGGGTATGGGCATGAGTGCATAGATATGGAAAGTGCCTTAGACCTTTCTTCCCTCCCTTGTTCTATTTACAACTTGAGTTTATTTAGGGTATAGGGAATGAATCAAAACTGACTTAGACTTTATTTAGCACTGTAGTTGCAGTTCTTATTTTGACTATGTTAAATATTTCCTTGGTCAATTGATTTCCTTTGGCTCATTCATTGATCATTTGACATGAGAAGTATGCAGTCATCATTGAATTTTATCTCTTTTTACTTATTTTCTTTTACTTTTTTTGCCTTTACAGTCAATTTTATAAACTGGTTCTCCAATACAGTAGGTCAACAGTCACTATTTCAACATAGCTGTTACAGAGACATGTGCACCTGGTGTTATCATAAAATGCTATGAGGAGTGAAACAACCAGTATCTGTAAAGCGTGAGCTCAGCTTGCTCATTAAACAGTCTTTTCATGCTTTTTCTTTCTAAAATAGGAAATGATGATGTAAAAGATGATCAACATAGGAATGGAAAAGTAAGCAATTCAGTAATAATATTTAGGAAGTGTATATCATCTTTTGCCTCAAGATTTAAAAAAGTGCTTTATCAACTACTAATTAAGACTCAAAACCAGCAGGGAGTAACTGTAATGAGTCCTGAGACATCCTACTTCATGCTGAGCTGAAAATAGTCTTGAGCATGCTAATAAGTTTCGATGGTAGACCTCCCTATGGTCAGTATTAACAGGGGCTGAAATATTATGAAGAGGATGGGCAGTCAAATATTAAGGTCAAAGTAAAAGCTGTTGTGGTTTCCAAGGACAATGGCAGTAGTTTCTTTTCAAGATGCCTGCATTGAAAACAAGATCTTTTTTGCTTTATTTCTATTAATACAAATACTTATTTACCTAGCTGGGGAAAGCATCCCCTGCTTAAAATTTCAAATTAAAATCAAATTCCAAATCCTGTCATTTCAATGTTTTCAAAGTTTTATTCTGCAATCATGTGGGAGAAGCTTTTTTCAAAGCAGAAGTGCTCACATCACAGTGTGATTTCAGAAGCTCTGGGTTTAGTAAAGTAAAACACTAAATAATATCAATTTTGTGATAAAATGAGGAAAGCTAGAAAATATTAGGAAAAAAGTATTTATCAAACCCTTAAGAGAACCTTGTTCAGTATTTCCTTCATGGATCAATAGGGATTCTAAAGAAATATGAATTGCTATAAAACAATGTAGGCAGAGGAGTAATAAAAGTGATACTAAATTCTCACATAGCAAAGAATTAAACTAGATCCTGAACGGGATGTGACACAAACTGTTGTAAAGAGCAAAGGTGTGCTGAAAAAATTGCATTTCTAGTCTCACTGAAACAAGGCTTTAGCATTTCTCAGGTTGCTGTAAACATCCCATCCCAGTGGAACCTCAACAACTGAAAATATGAGTAAGGTCACAGAAAGATGCTTTGGTGAATTATTTTTGTAAACTAGGAAGGAGCACAAAACTCAGTCAGAAAAAGAGATTTAACACACCTTTAGTAACCACATGGCAACCTTCAGGAGTTCACCCAGATCCAAGTAGCTGCAGCTTAATATGTGCTGGTTTCATCACAGATCAAACTAGTGATATCCCATCAAACATGCAATTTCTGTCTAAAGAAGAAATATCTACTAAGGATTTCTGCTAATGGGTTTGTCATATAATTATTAGATAGCGTCCTCATACACATTATAGGGTTTTTTACCCACTCAGGCAAGGATATAGTTTGATCTAGTATTTCCTGTACACAAACTGTGGCCCATCCACCCATCGAAGCCCCTGAGGTTTCTTGCTAGACAAGGGCTTCTTCTATCAATGTTTGATACATCGTTCTGTCTTGGTCTAACCATGCTGCCCTTCTGCCTTCCCTTTTACACCATGCAAAGATTAAGGATTGGGTTTCAGAAGAGTGAAAGGTCCCTTCTGTCTCCTGATTCAACAGCAGAACTAGACAGCTTGAAAAACCTGAAGACTGGTGCCTGCTATCTTGCTTTTTGCTTTCTGTTCAGCCAGGAACATTTTTCTTCTTTTGCAACTTGACAAAGGAAATACAGTCCCCTGGTATTCAGCATTTGCCTATTTTAAGTGTGGATAGGCAGCTGCCTTGGAATGCACACTTTGCTGCCTGTTTTTTGGCAAGATCTGACTCATCCTTGCGGATAATGAAAACCATACTCACTAAAATGATTTGTGCTGCCTTTGCACTTGATATTATTCCTGTGTATTTTGCTCTGTAACATGTCTGGGACAAGGCTTGTGCATAAGATCATTGCTAACACCACATACAGCCTGCAGCAGCCAGTTATGCAGCACTGACACCAAGGCTAACTAATGAAATTATTTGTTTAAACCTGCAGTAAAACATTCAAATTATTAGGTTTAATATATATGTGGGGTGGCATCTCAAGAACTGTATAATTCAGAAGAATGGGCACCCATTCAGCAGTTTCTTCTTCCCATCTAACTCTGTGGCAAATCTTCATGGTGCTGGGGGACAGATACGGGCAGAGACAGCCTTCTCCCTTTCATAGAGAGGGGATAGAAACTCTTGGTTCAGGTCTAAAATGACTGTGCTTTTCATATGGAAATGGACAAACCCAACCACAACATTCCTGTTCATAAAGACTGGCTGAACCCATTGCATGTAAAGAAAACTAGCACAAGAGACAGTCCCAGTGTACAGCCCTACAACTTAGATTCTGATTTATAATCATAGCAAAGTCATGGTCACATCTTAAAAACATTCCCCTGAGGAGATGCTTGTGTGCTGGCTTGGGAATCCACCAGCCATATGGTGAAGTCCAGATGCATTTGGCTCTCCTCTTACCTTGGAGAGGTGTTTGCTGTGGCAGCACCAGGAGCTGGGGGAGCAACCCAGGTGCAGCACCCACTGCCTTTTGTCAGCAGAAGAGGAGGCTTGACATAGGCTCACCTCCCAGCTGGAAGGGCAGTGGGAATCTGTTCTGAGTGATGGATACAAGGAGGCTTCAGACAGCCTCCTGTTGTGCCTGTCATGGTTCTAACATTATTTCTAGAGCAGATGCAGCTTAATCATTTTTCAGTCAATACTCAGATATTTGCTTTCTGCTTAAGCCTGGCATATACTTCAGAAGAGATATATAGAGCTATTATTTTAAAGCCAGTTGGTCACTTTTCCTTGCACAGCCAAAAAAGTCAGGAACAAAATGTGCTTGGATGTTTTTGTATATATATTTCTAAGGAGTGTAACTCAAATGCTGTGGAAAATGAAGGTAACTGGCAGGAAAACAGAGCAGCTCTGCACTGCCTTCAGAATCCCTGCACTTTTAACTATTTTATTAACTTAGGTTTTCCTATGCATATTGATTCTGTCAATTCTGATTTCAACTGAGGCTGTGCTCAGGAGAAAAGTAAGGTCTGAGCAGATGGTTGATGTGAAATGGACAGCATGTTATTACACAGCTGTAGGAAATCCAGCACATTCTGCAATGCTGTAAGTCAACATGTGTTACAGATGCCAAAGGAAACAGACTCAAGGGACACTTGAGTTTGTAGGAACGGACCTGAAGTATACAGCCTGCAGACTGAAATCCCTGTTCTTATGAAGAGAAATGCTTCATCAAGATTTCTATAGATTGCACTTCTTATTCTCCTGGTGAGGAAGAAATACTGACAGTGTATGTTGAGGGAGTATGTAGAAATATCAATCATACTGGTCAATGCAATGTAACTTCCTGCAGAGAAATAGACCAGATATCCTGGAGGAACAGGGCTGGGGTATTTTAAGGATCTGGTTTTCAGGGAAAACTGAAAAGGAGATAGGAAGAGGCAACTGCCTCAGTAACAGCAGTACCTGTGATCAGAATTGACAGAGTAAAAACATCGGTGATTTTGTGGAATGGATTTCTAGTTCATTGTTTTGGGTCACAAGCTATATGGACATACCTGAAAGGGGATTGAAGCAAGACATCTTCCTGGGCAAATCATCACACAGTGGCCCTGGGGGACAGTTTTTCAATATTTTGGATCCTCCAAAGACAGTCTTTCTCAGAGACGGAGGACTGGGCTCTGAGTACTTTATGCTGTGGGGCTGTCCTGGTAGTCCCTTGCTGGCCTATGTCTTACCTAAATATCAGGCCTGATATAAAAAAAAAAAAAACATTACAAATTGTGATGTGCTCATCACGAGAATGTGTTGTGCCTGGCATCTAGCTTGAGTAGCTCCACAGCACCTATGTAGCACCCCACTGTACTTCTGGGCATAAAGAGAGGGAGAACATCCTTGATGTGTTCTTGTTTTTCCATTTCTATGCAACACACCACCTGATTTCAGTGGTGAGTGAAGTGTTTCCTGAGCCAGTTGTCCCAGCAGTTGCTGACTTTGCAAAATACTTTGAAATCAAAAGGGTGAGATGTGCTGAATGGGGAGCAGTGCACCATTTTCTTATTAAGGTGAAAATTAAGTAGTTGTTGGATGATCTGGCAGTGCAAAATCCTGACAACAATTTTTCTGACCTAAAATTTTCCTTTCCTGGGTTACCTGGGTCATAGAAAAAGCTCATTCAATATTGCAACCATGGGTACTCTGCTTATGTGGATTAATGGACTACAATGAGCCTTTACCTCTTCCCCCTCTAATACTGTATCAAAGACCATTAGTAATTATTAAAACTCTTGGCCTACTTTCCTGCTTACTCATATATATGTATATATTCTATAAGACTGCTATTAGGATAAATTTCTTTACTGTGAGAGTGGTGAGTCCCTGGCACAGGCTGCCCAGAGGAGCTGTGGCTGCCCCCTCCCTGGCAGGGTTCAAGGCCAGGTTGGATGGGGCTTTGGGCAACCTGGGCTAGCGGAGGGTGTCCCTGCCCATAGTAGGGGGCTGGAACTAGATGAGCTTTAAGGTCCCTGGCAACCCAGACTGTTCTGTGATTCTGTGATTCTTTGGTTTTAGCCTGATGAAAGACACTTTCTGGTGTTCCTCATTTCCAGGCAGGCTGCTGGATCGCAGGCTGAGCTGTCATGCTTCAAACGGAGTCTGGGCTGCACACAGGGATCATCGCCTGTTTCCTCTAAACCTTTCTGGCCTGATAGACAACAAAGCATCCCTCACCCATCACAGGCTTTTGAAAGGCCGGCGCAGTGATCTGGGCATGAAAATCTGGATGCAGCTTTAATACCCTGTAGATCTGCAATCTAGTGAGCTGACAACTTTAGGCCTGTTGGCCTGGGGCGAGGTGAGAAGCTGGAAATGACTCAGCTCAGCACTGAGCTTGGGCCTGAGCAGCCAGGTTCTCTCTATCCTTTTCAGCGCTGCTTCCCAGCACTATTCTTGCCAGGCAGAGAAAGAAGAGCTGATCTGCTTTATTTGCCATAGCAATTGTCAGAATGGCCCAGGATGCGGGCATATGCCATACCAGCATTTCAAACAGCTACATGGATTTCTTCCCAGAGTGGAAATGGGATGGAATAGAGGATTTCCTGGGATGCAACCAGCTCATCAAAATATTCAATTTCCGTTTTCATAGCTGCTGTCACAGCTCATGCTCTGTAGGAAAAAGTTGGCCACACTATACACATGCTATTTAGAAACAGAGAAGAGAGAGCTCAGCTTACTAAGTGCTGACCTTTGTGATAATTCACCTTTTTGCAGACTGCAGCTTCAAAAAATGGGGAATGCATGGGGCAAATTTCCATGCT
This sequence comes from Gallinula chloropus, assembly GCF_964237585.1. Taxonomy (NCBI): domain Eukaryota; kingdom Metazoa; phylum Chordata; class Aves; order Gruiformes; family Rallidae; genus Gallinula; species Gallinula chloropus. Next base: position 13,300,297 of record NC_140086.1, read on the forward strand.
TCCTTGACTCTGGCCTTTATTTTCCATCTGGAGAGCCTACAGAGAAAATGAGTTTTCAATAGTGCATGGGAAAAATCTGAAGAGAGGAATTTGGAAAATACTGGAGGTTTTAGCAGGAGGTGAAATTGCTTTTTATTTGGGTCATTCACTTTGGAAGGGATTTACACTAGGTGTTTGTGTATTTTAAAGGACTGAGCAATTAAAAGCAGTCCTTGTGATATCAGACAATTAGGTTTCATGTTACGGGCAAGATGCTGCTTTCTAGCACTCTTACTCCTATGACCAGGGAAGTTGTTCAGATGCAGTGAAAGCAGGTTGAAGTATGTGATTCAGAAGTGTTCTGGCACATAATTAACTCCACAGATAACCACTCAAATGTCTGTAAAAGGGAAGATGATTTACCACGAGGTCAAAAGACTTATCAAGAGCTTTAATATAGTTGGTCTATGAATGAATTATGATGCTACAGTTTAGAGCAGACAAATTTTGACAGTCTGGAAGGAGAATGGATGCACTTTGCAATGTTACTTCTGGTGTTTATCACCAGATAGAACTGTCCTTTGCCTATTCTTGGAGGTACAGCCTAAGCCTCCTAACAAATGTTCTTGCAAACCAGATAGGCTTTTGGTCATTTGAAATACAGGGAGAAACATCCAACATACCTTCTAAGCAGCAGCCACTTTTGCTTTAATTGTTCTCTTGTTTTGAAGTGATCTTTATAATAACAAGAAAGTTAGCAGAGAGGATTTTTTTAAGCCTTTTTTCCAGTAGGACAAAACTTGTTCAGCACCATTTCCATCTGTCCATCTGTGAGCCACTGCCTCCCAGTACTTCTCAAATCCAGCTTTTTGACCAGTCTTGGCAAAGATCGAGGAGTCTGGAAATTAGCAAGTGCCAGTTAAGTTTTAGAGAGGTAAAAATTGAAAAAAACAGTCAGTCTCACTGCTGCAATGAAGATACCAGTGCGAGCTCGCTGGTTACCTGCTCAGTTTGAGTAACCAGCTTCCCTGCAGGAGTCAGGACACTGGGCAGCAAGAGCATACTGCCTGGCTTCATATGTTCTGGTAGTCCCGGATTCTTTTATGCAAACAAAACAAACTAAACAAAAAAGGCATTTATAACTTGTGCTCTGGAAGGCGATGGCCAGGTTCAGAGAAACAGTTCTTGGTGATTTTAAGGTGCTGTGAAAATAGGATACATCAAGCTTTTTCTGCACCTAATTAAGAGGTAACTTGTTCCACAAGCAAGAAACTATGTGCCAGGTTAATTCCTTGATACCTGCAATGCAGTTTGATTTTATTGGCTATCCCAGGCTTTAATTGGCATCATTCTGCTCCCAGACCAACATTTTAGTATGACTTGAACAGAAACATGACTGAGATGGACATATTTGTGACAGCCCTGATTCCATTTGGAGTTATCCACCTTATTCCTCAAGGTATTGGACTACACTGAGCACCCTGTATGCTTCCTACTCACTTTTTCAAGTCTTCCTTCCATAAACACAATAACCTTCCTTTGCCCCAGGTGCTCTAAGCCCCTGACATCTCAAAAAATAAAAAAGGCACCAAAAAGAGCATGAAGTAGTGCTTAAATACCCCCAAAGTGGTACTTAAATATCTCTCTTGTCCAGCTTTTGATCCCTAATATTTCTGGGATGAGGTGTTTGCAGTGACGCCGGGTCTCCAGGTTATGTACAGGCGAAGGAGTGTGGGTTCCACAGCCACCGTTCTCACTATGTAATTTAGCTGAGTCCAATTGCAGCCACCTGGATGAGGGTTTCAGGGATGACCTCCCAACATGGCTTATTGCAGCAAGGGAGCTCTGCATTCCTTTGCCCTTTTGATCATGTTCTGGCTCCAGGAGTTTTTCTCCAAGGACTACAAGAAGTGGCAAGAAGGTCCTCTCTCCTTCCCCAGATCTGCATTAGTAGGGTAGATGTTTTTTTCCCTCCGTTTATTCTCAGCTTTATAAGTTCAGGGTTGGAGAGCAGTGATGGGTGGAAGCTGCTCATCCTTTTTCCCTAGGGGAGCAGGGAAGAAGGAACAAGCAGAGCTCTTCTGTGCCGCTGGCCTCTCTCTAGTCCAGGTCATTTGTTCTCACAATTTTTCTGCCCCAGCATCACCCAGCACAGTTGATAAAGCAAAGCTCTATTACAATTGTGGTGTTATGTCTTACCAGGGCATATTGCCCAGGCAGGGAGGTCCCCGTGAGTGTACCCAGGCATGTTATGCAGCTGAAGCATTTTGATTTCACTTACACATCTTTTCAAGGGTACATTTAGCAAGGCTATACTCCTTCCATGCCCTCCTCATCCAGAATTATCTAATGTGACCCACACCCTGCAATTAGGACCTACCATAATTGCTCCTGGCTCACATTCATCAGGCCCACGGATGTGCTGGAGATAACACCACCAGTGCAGCGAAGCGGCAAGTCAACAAACATATTTCCAGGAGAAGAACTATCTCCTTGCTCTTCTGCCCTCTCAACCCATCCTCCCAGTGCTCCTTCAAACTGTCTGGGATGTGGTGTGCTGGGGCAGCTGGCCAGAAACACTGTCAGCTTGCTGGCTCTGCTCTCTGCCGAAAGCAAAGCGTGAAACCTGCAGTGAATTCAGGAGCTCAGAGCTGACATGGAGAGCTACAAGGAGCTTGGAAAGCAGAGATTAATCTCTGGCAAAGATGCATTTGATGTTCCCATGCTATCAGATATAAAAAGCACTGGCCCGTTTTATTACTTTATGAGCTAGCTGGGTTTCTTTGGTGTGGGAACTGTGACATGGTTTAACCCAACCAGCAGCTGAAACAGCCATGCAGACAGTCACTCCCCCTGCAGTGTGATGGGGGAGAGAACTGAAAAGAAAAGAGGTAGAACTCATGGGTTGATATAAAGACAGTTTAATAGGACAGAAATGGCAGATGATAATGATAATGACAATGTCAATGACAATGATGGTAATAATAATACGTAAAACAAGTGATGCACAGCACAATTTCTCACCACCCAAAAGCCAGTGCCCAGCTTGTTCCTGAGCCACCTGCCACACAGAAACCCCCCAGTTATATATTGAGTATGACATCATATGGTATGGAATAACCCTTCAGCCCATTTGGGTCAGCTGTCCTGTCTGTGTCCCCCTCACAGCTTCCTGTGCATTCTCCACCTTCTCATTGTCAGGGCAGTATGGGAAGCTGAAAAGTCCTTGACTACTTGGCAACAACTAAAACATCAGTGCATTGTCAACATTGTTCTCATCCTAAACCCAAACCACAGCACTGCACCAGCTGCTAGGAAAAACATTAACCCTCTTCCTGCCAAATCCAGGACAAACTGGAGTGCTGCTTCTTTATGATCCCATGAGTCACTGTTTTATAACTCTGTTTAATCATCATTTATTTGCTTACAGTCTCACCACATGTGCTTGGGTCAGAGCTGAGTGACATGATCTGGCGTTTGTTCCACGTCTGGATCCCGTCACTAGAAATGGAGATATTTTTAGCCTCAGCTGAATTGCTACTACTTTTAGCTGCTTGGCTGGGGCTTATTCTGTATTCTCCTGTCTTATCCCTCCCATCCTTTATATCTCCTGAAGGTTTTTTTACTTACTTATTTTCTCCCAAAGCTTGCTAATGAGGATATTTGGAATATCTCACTGCTGCTGGGGGAGAAAGTATCTAGGGATTGCACTGAATTTTAAAAGACAGTAAGAATAAATTATGCTTTGCACATAGTGGCCTAGACTCCATATTTTCTGGAAATGAATCTCCTCAAGTCTTTATGTAGGAAAAATGAAAATTGCCGAGTTATTGGAAGGGAAATACTTTTAAAATAAATCTGTCCCCATATGTTTTTGTTCCAAGTAGGGTTTAGTCTTGACTTGCTTAGACTAGGAAAAATGTAGAGGCAAGATGCACACAGTTCCTGACTTCTTACATTCAGGTGGTGAAAGCTGAAAGAAAGGAGAGGTGAAATTATCAGTGATCCCTTAAGGCATCAGCACCACCATCAAACCCAGGTCTTCTCAGCTGGGTGTGAGGTTGCCTTTGCACTCTGGCTGCAGTTATTCTTGCTCCCATTTTCCTGACCTTCTCTGCAGCCTTCTGAGACAGCTGGTGGTTTGAGACTCTGCTGTGGGGGAAAAAAAAGAGCTGATTATATCCTTTTTTTCCATTTGTTTAGAAGCAGAGGTATTAAAATAATGACAAAAGTTGCCATATAAAGTCTTTATTGATATGTTAATCACCCTGATTTAAATCATCTAAAGTTTCATCAATAGAGCAATATACTGGTTAACTGTTCTTATCACTCTAAATATTATCCATATTAATCCATGCCAGAAACATGGTGGGGGAGCTTGTTTCACTCTATCAGGTTATAATAATATCTAAGAGTAATGTTGATAATATGATAAACAGGGCAGGGAGCAACGGAGCAGGACTTCTCTTGAGATATTGGATATTGCCATGGCACAAAGCTGCCAGCTAAGGGCCATCCCTGGGGTCTTCATTGCAGCCAGACACTAACAAGCAAACACTTGGATGCTGTGCTGAGGTAATTTTTAGCACAGAGACACAACAGCTGATTTTTTTTAGCTACTCAGCTCAGTGGCTCCTCCGACCTTGTGGTTTCTCAGGCTGGGAGACAAGGAAGAGAGGATTGTGAACACAGGTTACCCACTCCCTTCATCCACAAGGCACATGGAGACTGGTGAGTAGTTATGGATGACCCCATGAGAAAGGGGTTAAGCAATACAGTGACCTCCAGAACTGTCTATTTCCTACACTTTGTCCTCTAATCAGGAAATTCATCTGCCCTTACCAAGAGCTCTGAGCATCTTCCAACAGCACTTAGAGCTGCAGAATAGCGATGTACCCACATAAACATCTCCTTTCTCTGCTTCCCCAAACAGATTACATTCAGCTGGGATGCTGATAAGAGTGTTCAGTCCTCCCCTGTGACTTGGATACATATTTTTTGCAAACTGCCCAGGACAGAAATGGGAAAATTATCCTTGTGGAAAAGTTATTTGCAGCTGTCTAAAATAATGAACCAAAATGTTTGCCGGACATCCCGTGTCTATGAAGACTGGCATATTTGCAAGTATGTTGGTCTATGTAGGACAAGAATTTTCATAGTATTATAAAGTGCTAAGGAGTTGAGAGAATGTCTCTCTTGGCCTCACAGGAGGCCATCTGTGAGTCTGTTACGGCTTCTGTCTGTATCTACAGGTCCACAGTTGTCAGGGCTACAAACTGGAGTGGCCAACAGAGGTGATTTGATCTGTAAAACTCAGAGACAACAGCCTCTGAGGGCTTTACCCCACTTGGAATCAACTCTGCAACTGCAGCCTCCAACTCAATGTACCCCACATGCAAGAGCTCCAGAGACAGAGACAGTAACTTTTGAGTGTCTAAGTTTGCAAAATGCAAGAGTGAGATTAACAGGGACATCATTTCAAGTAGTGTGAGTGTGTGTGCATGCTTCTGTTCAGATTTCTGAAGCACAAAAATAGCAGAAAATAAGAAAAACCTTACAAGGAAATAGTTGAGGTGCTTTCACGTTGACAAAAAATTAAATACTTTTATTCAACTCAGATTTCTGCTTCTCTGGTTACCCCAAAAAGACTTTTGTTCATTCGAGCTGTAGTAGAAGCCTCTAAACCTACCAGCTAGATGGTGTGGTGAGGAAAGCACATTTGCTGCCATTCCTCATCAAACCCCAGTGGCAGAAAAAGAAAGTAGATTGTGTTTCTTGCCCCACAGCAGTACTTTCAAACCAACTCACAGGAGAACACAGTAGTACGTTACATTAAATTACTTTCAAGGTAGGAATAGCAAGATGACAAACCGAAGCGAGCAGCTAGACATAGTAACACATGTAGTGCTGTTGGATCACCTGACATCAACCATTGCAATAACGTACCAGTGCATCGTCACTTTCCTACTTGCCAGCCTGCAAGTTCGACTTAGCTCTATCCTCCATAAGACAGTTACACAAAAATAGATCACTTTAATTGCATTTTAATGCATCTAAAATTATCAAGAGCTGAGCTGCAGAAGGGAGGCTCCAGTTCCTTTTCTCTGTGCTGGACGTGATCAGATTTCTGTATTTCTGTAGGTTTGCTTCCCACCACGGCCCTTCCTGATTTGTGGTACTCTCCCACAGTGCTGTAGTATTTCCATGTTTGAAGTTTCATGAAAGTTTTGGATTCTCAGGTGGTGTTTGGTTATCTGGCCACTTACACAAGAAAGCAGCTGGGGAAATTGGAGAATCCCGAGGGCTTTTGGGACTGAGCTCTGACAGGACAGATTTCGGTCACTTATGCACAGCTGTAGCGTCTTGATGTGGATCTCAGCCTGATATGGCATGGAGACCAGGCTTCTTCTGGGGCTGTAGCATAGAAATAAATGAAGAGATGGTTTCCATGTTGAGTAAGTGCTGAGCCAGTGTCCCTGCGCAGAGCTGGAGAAAGCAGGTTTAATAAGTTACCTCAGAAACTCAGTTTCCACTTGGAAAAACAAGTAACAGTAAAATTTCACCCAGCCTAGAAGAGAAAATACATCTTAATAATGTTACTGTCTGCTCCCTCTGTCATCCTCCAGAGCCCATGGTGAAAGCAGCAGGCATTTGTATGAGGAGCCCCAGTTGGCCTTGACTGTCCCTATGTTGGACCTCTGAATGCTCCTATGGCCGGATGACCATTTTAAACACACCAACTGGTCTTGCTGTAGTCACACAACAAGCCCTGGCTGAGTCACATAACAGCCCAGGTTGCAAGGGACCTTCAAAGGTCATCTGGCCCAACCTTTTGTGGAAAAGGGAGCCTAGATGAGATTATCTAGCACACTGCCTAATCATACCTTGAAACTTCCAGTGTTGGGGACTCCACCTGATCCCTGAGGTGGTTGTTGCAGTGTATGATCATTCTCGCTGTAAAATATATCTTTCTTATATCAAGATGAAACCTTTCCTGGGGCAACTTGTACCCATTGATCCTCTTCACATGCTTCCTTTGTGAAGGAACCCTCCATCCTCTTTGTAGCTTCCCTTTAATTACTCAGATAGTGTGAGGAGATTCCCCTCTGAGCTTTCTCTTTTCCAGAGAGAAAAGACCTAACTCCTGTCTTCCCTCACAGGGCAGGTTCTCCACCCCTTTGATCATGTTTGTAACCCTTCTTTAGATCCTATCCAGTCTGTCCATGTTTTGGTTTTTTTTTAATTGTGGGGACCAGAACTGGACATAATAAATGATCTCCAAGCGCAGGTTCATTTTGAACTATTGTCCTTACTTTTATTGTTACCCCCCCTCTGACATTATCATCCATATCAAACTTTTCATACACAGACCATACAAAAACTGAAAATGGAGGTAGGAATTTAAAAAGAGGTTCCTTTGAAGGAGTTTGGAAAGTTTGCAGATCCTGGGAACTCTTCAGCAAGCAGTACATAACCCCTCGGAACATTCTGATGAGCGATTATTATTGCTAGCTGTGAAATGACACTTCAGACTTAGAGCTGTGATGACTGGCATTTTAATCTTCATATGGGGTATTAAAAAAGGCACATTGACATTCGTTTATAGTCAGTGTCATATAAAAACTTGTGAAGCTGTTTCAGGGTGCTCTTGATAATGTTTGAAAATACTTTGTCTTCATTGCAAAGCAAGAAGTGACAGAGCAGGGGAAAGCACAGAAATGCATTTTGACTGTTTCATGTGGCTGAATTATAAACTTCTATCCCACAAGGAATTAGGATTTGAAACTGTTCCTGATAAACTATTTTTAACTTGGGCAGAATCATACACTTTATGAAAATACTCCATTTTGGAAAGGATAATTTCTTTGGTCTGGTCACTTCCATGACATACTTGCTGCTGCAGCATCTTGTTGTGAAGCACTGCAGTAAGGCTGGATAGCAGGTTGGCTGCTCGTCTCTTCTTTTCCAACACAGAATTCGGTGTTTCAGAAGTGAGACTTTGCCTAATTAAAAGTTATTTATGTGACATAGAAAGCTTGTTCACTAGAAATTTTTTTCCTAATAGATAAACAAATTCATTCCTTTGTAACTGTGGCATTCAGTTGTCACTCAAATTGAGATGACTCCTCAGACTGGAAATTCAACGCTTTGCTTTCCAAATCTTTTGTGGCTTTCCCTCGCCCATTTAATCTGGCACTGTAGGATACAGGTGACCCCTTTGTGCCTCCATCTCTTTCTCCTTTCAGACTTGGAGTCCTTTTTCCCCAGTATTCTCTTGAAATCCAATTTCAAAGTGCCGTGGTGCTGCCAGAGTTATCAATGCAGCAAATAAATACTGAGTGAGGTTTTGTTCAAAAGGACAAACTGGTTAATCATGCTTATCTTTAATATATCAATATGTGGAACGGTGGATGTGGGTCAGGTCACCCTGTCCCACAAAGATAAGGTACAAAGCGAAACAGAACTGAGAAAAGCAACAAGAATGATCTCATTGCTTTAGTATGAGGAAAGGCTTTAAAATGGACCTCAGTCTGGAATGACAACAGAGGGGATGTGACTGAAGTCTGTAAAGTCATGAACATCAAGGAGAAGGAGGAATTGAAAACACTCATTTTCATAATACGTATGACAGTTAGAACTCAATTAAGTTTTTATTCCAGCTGAAAGAAGCCCAGGTCCTGTCCAGTAACACTGAGGGCACAAAAAGAAGCACAAGTCAGGATGAGCAAGAGACTTGTTTCTGAAGTGCACTTTTGATGTGAACTGCAACCCACATGAAGGCTCACCAGTACATGGTTATGGACAAGGCACTTTGCAGTGGATTCACTTTCTTTGGAAGGTGAGGGTGGGAGAAAGATTATCTCTTCCCATTGGTATGTAGATAGAATAGAGGCTTGAAATGCACTTAATGCATCTAAATACAGGGAATAACGTAAATGTGTTGACATTCATGGGTGATGCTGTGAAGCACCCTTAGAAGTTCTTATGGTGACCATGTGGAAAATGGCCTTTGGGTTTGGCTGTCATGGACAGAAAATGAGTTTGGCTTTCATAGCTGCTGCAAAGGCTTGGAATTTTGTTCCTGCAGGGACCTGTTTTCATGGTGTATGTCCTCTCCTGCTGATCCAACAGCAGAAATCTTGAGGGTTATATATGAGTATTCACTGGTTTACACTTGACTGAGGATTAGATTCAGGCTTTGAATTTCCCTTCTTTCAAAGCAGTGCAGCACATAAAAGCTGCCTGGTTTTGATATGCCCGAAAAGGAGAAAGAATACAGAACAATGTAGAAATTCTTAAATCTCATCTTTTTTTGATGCAAAGATATGCTGCTGCTGTTCACAGTCCCATCATGTCCTAGGAGCTTATAAAAAATGAGGATGTGTCTAGAAAACAGTGTTTTCCACTTCTGATTGGCTCCAAATGCTGCAGTGACAGTGTAGGATAAAAGCTGAACATTTTTCCTGTACTTTGAGTTCTCCTTTTCATCTGAGAGCTGCAGTGGCATGTGATAGTTGATGAATGTTTATTTCTCTTTGGCTAGAACCCTCTTGTTTAGAAAAGGTAAATCTTGTGGTTTGAGATATCAAGAATCTGTTGATTCTCATGGTGTTGATCCTGGTTTCCAGGTGGAGTTATTCAGGAAATTTTATGACCTGTACATTTATAATCATTTCACCTTCCTTTCTGCTTAGAAAAGTCTCTCTTTTCTGTGATTACATGACAAATTCAGAACACAGCCAGAACAAAATGTACAGGCTCAAGCAGCAAAAAGCATAGAAAAAGATGCTAAAATATTTATTTAAAGTCTTGAAAGGATGACATCAGTGGCTGTATTCTGTGGTCTGAACAGAGATTTGTTTTAAATGCAGCCATTGACTCCCACCTCACCTGGGAATGTTTTTGGCATCATACATTTCTGAGAAACACGAATTCTTACAGAAGTCTCAGGGAATTTGCTCCCAATTTGCTGATCACTTAACATGAAAATCATATGCTAATAGCATGCTAGAATTACTCAGTTGATTGCTACATATAATTTTACATTGGTCAATGTTGGGAGGTGGATACAATCATAGAATCGTAGAATGTGTTAAGTCAGAAGGGACCTTTACAAGATCATGGAGTCCTGCAGTATGGACAACAGATTTTTAAAAATCAAAATGTCTCTTAAGCTTCAGAATTATAATTTAGGTACCTAGTTTGAAGTAATATGAAAGGCAATAAGAGCAAATTATTGTTTGAAACAGAGCAGAAGGCAGACTTGCAATGCTCTGACCTGTGCCTCAGTAAGCAATCAGTCAAAAAAAGAATATTAAAGATTGTTGATGAGATACAATTTTCAGAAGAATACCTTTGTCAAAACTAATCATAAATCTTGTAGGCAGAAAGGAAGGAGAGCTTCAGCATTAATTTCATGGGGACAGAGATGTTCAGATCCACAGGTCATGTCAATTGACATTAGTCTTTTGAAGTCAGCAATTAGTAGTTTTATTCTGTTTCTCTTTCCCAGAGACAGCCTGGTACTAAGCTTCACACATACCCTGACTGAGTTCTGTAATAACTCCCTCACAGTATCAGGTGCTTCTCAAGGTTTAAATTCCTGTGAATTTATTTTTACAAGGCCTTATCAGGGAAGGACCTATGATGTTTGGCATGCTGAGGTGGGCAGCCACGGCACGAGCAGGTGAAGGATTCAGCCACACAATGGAGATATGTTTCAGCAGACCCATAGTGCTTTTTCATACTTCGGAGCCGATGGCAAATGTATTGCAGCTTGGCTGTGTTTGATCCTAAATCAGATGCTAACCTGGTTTGATCTGTTTCACCAGAATGACTATGTTGCAAAGGTACATTGTTACACAAAACAAAACTAAGGCAAAATAGTTCAGCAGTTGAACAATGCTGAGAAGATCCATTAGTTGAATTCACAGTTGGCTTAGCCAAAACAACTGGGCAGAAACTGGAGATGGAAATGGTACATCCAGTGCACCAAGTTCCCAGTGGCTAAGAACCAACCCCAGTCCACGTGGGGTGTCAGGGCACACTGCCCATGAGAGCAACACTCTTGTTCAGTCTGCCTGGCAGGTGACTGATGGAACAACACGGAGGGTTTTGCATGCTCTTTTATGCCTCTTCTGCTCGTACTGCCTGATGTGAGAGCCCAGAGATGACAGCTCAGCCTTGGAGGAATTTCACTGTTCCTAGGATGCTGGGGGCCTTCTAACCAACAGTGGCAGTTGCATGCTTCAGATCCTTGAGAAAAACGTATCCTGACAATTTTCAGCAGCAGGAATCTATAGTTTCCATTAAATTCCATTAAAAAGCCGGTGTAGTTGTATCCTGTCCTTTCTGTGTCTGTTCCCCCATCTGCACAAAGGCACACACACACCCCTTTTAATGCCTTTTGGGGTTGTGAAGTCCCATGTCAAACTAAAGTGATTCCACTGGTGGACGAATGGAATGGTGAATCAAACCTGACCCATCTGGCCTCCATACTGCCCTGCAGCTGCTCATCCATCATCCCTTCTCATCACATAATCTGAATGAGAAGAATGGTTAGGAAAACCAGGATATGTTTCAAAGGCATTATTCAATGACTGATGGAACTGCTTTGTCTGAACAATCCATTCAGAACAGTGGGTTGTTTTCTGAGTCATGGTATCTGCTGAGGTAAATGAAGAACTTCAAACTAATTATTACTAAAGAATTGACTAAATTGATAATTGATGTTCTCACAAAACAGACAGCTCAAAGAAAATAGTATGAGGAGCAGCATGTCCTCATCTGGCATGGATGTTTGAAAGGAAGATAGGAATGGCTTTTATTTTAAGACTAGTCAGAAATATCAGTCTCTCCATTTCATGTCTGATCAGTAGGATTGCTTCAGCTCTTGACAATTTTGTTCTTTTGTCAGTTTTGTACATTCTGCCCTACAAATACACAAAACTGGGCCAAACAGCAGGAAACATGCAGTGTGACTCTGTCTTTCCACCATTTTGGCTCCATGTAGGAGAAAGGGCCTTTTTCCAACCTGCTGGCATGGTATCCTAATTAATTGTCTGAATAAATGTATCCTCTGCTGTATGTTCAACATTACTAAGGAGCTGAGAAAGCTCATTTTCTCAAGGCTAAAGGATTCTGAGATGCTATTGAGCATCCACTCCCACTGTTAGTGCACCAGTGCTGTAACTTGCCAGGCAGACTGTAAAGACTAACTCAAACCAAGTTTTTCGAAGAGTCATAGTAAAAGTACAAGAAATGGAGTTAACCACTTCCATTCCAAAAAGTGACTGTAAAAGTAACCACATCCAATATTAAAAATCTGCACCTAGTGTATGTAACTAATTTGTGTAAACCCATGCTTAGTTCCCCTGCCAATGTAGCCTCCTTCTCCATCCCTACACCTCTAACCTGAAGTACAGGCATATGTCTGGCCTCCAAGAAACATTTCTATATATCTGATTCTGAAATGTAGTTTATAGAAACACTACATGGATTAACTATGATGGCTCCTGGGACAGATTTTCTCTTTTGGTAAAGGTTTTAGGACCCTTAATACCTGTAATTCTTTCACTTTTGCTAGCATAAAGTAGCTGGGAACTTAGTGTACCCATAAGAGGCCATTAATTTCATAACTTACTCCTGAATGGAACCCAATACATTTTGTTTGAATAAAGCAATAACATCATTAAACCCATCATTCCATATGCCATTTCATAGTGACACAAAACATAGTGCTAAAATTTAAAGATACTATAATCTGGGACTTATTTCACATTTCTAGGGAGATGCAAATCATCACCTCCTAGGATGATAAAATTCTAATCATTATTCTTGGTGTGTTGTAGGTTGCTATAAAACCTTTTATTTGTTGATAGTCTGCAGTTGGATGTTGCCATGATATATGTAATATGGGTAAAATGCAGGAAGAAGGGAACATAATATTCACATATTTAAATTCCTTTACATTTTGTTTCTGATCTTATTATTTTTATCTCTGATTAATAGTATTTAATAAACCAAGACAACACTCAGCCTGTTCATTTCAGTCCTGATCAGACAAATAATAACAAAGAAGCTGTAGTCCTTAGAAGCAGTCAAAGGGGGACTGCATATCTACAGTGGGAACTGCATATCTACGGCACTGCAAAATTTTCTGTCTGGTTTCAGTTATTATTCAGAAAGATGTCTGAAAAGATTGCCTGCTTCTACCTCCTATCTTCTGGTGGCTATTTTCACAGCCCCCTAGTTCCTGACTTGGATGGTAATACCTGACACAGTCTGAGCTTCTCATTCCTCCTGCTTGCAGAGAAACTTGAAAAATACATTTCATGACTCAAATACCAGGCAGAAAGCAAAGTATTTTTTCCTAGATTTGATAGCTTTAAAGACACAGTTTCTGCACCTGGTTATTGTTTTTTGAACTTTTGGAGTTAGCATTCAGAACTATGCTCCAAAAGAGTTAATATGAAGCAGTTTAGCTCTTTGCCCTAACACAGGCATATCCAGTGCTTATCAGTTCTGACAAATTTCTCATTCCACGGAGAATTCGTGTTGCTGCCTAGAAAATGCCAGAACCACAGAGCATGGTTGCACAGCGCTGCTGGTGAGGCAGGGAGGGGTTGCATTCCCAGCCTTGGGCACCTCTGGGGCACTCCTGCAGACAGCTCCTTAGGCAAGTCCAAGTTACTGCTGTGAATTCCTGCCCCTGATCCTGTGTCTTGCTGCATCCCGCTTGAAGGGGGCTCATTAACAGGGAGATAATGGAGCTGCATCACGACCTGGGAGACATTTGCCCTATATTTCTTAGCTAAATTTTTGGCAAAGGAAGAGCATGGCATCAGTTTACAGCCTGGCTGGTTTCCACAGTGAAATCTAACTCCCTCCCAGGTGATGAAACCAGCTGTTTGCACAGAGGCTGTATGGGATATCTGTGTATAAATGGTAACCTTTTAGTGAAGTAAGGCAGGAAAACCAGCAAAGACAGCGGCTGCTTCCACGTGCAAGGCCCTGCATGGCTGGGGACAGAAGGGAGGTGATCTGCTCCTGGCACTGGCATGGCACACACAAGCTCGGTGCAGCCCTTCTTGGGAAAGCCTGTGGAGGGGTAAAGGTTTGTGGAAGAACTTATCTTGGGCTGCTTGGGGCAACAACCGACAGAGACACGTAGTCCAGGGCACCAGATGGAAACTCATCAAAACTGCACCTCCCCCAGCCACATACAGCACAGAGGAAAAGATCTCAGCACCAAATAATCTGTTCTACCAAACTGCTTGCTAGTGTAGGCATAGCTAATATGAGCCATGAAATGGCTGAAAATATCTTTATTTTTAAAACCACACCAATTCCCAGCTGTATGAAAGACTGGATGACTATAATGATGTTGTATAACCACTTAGTACCTTCTTTTCCCATCTGTAAATTGAAAATAGCAACCCTAAACCTAAGAGCAGATGTTGTGAGGCTAAATGAACATCTGACTCCTGGCTCACATCAAAAGATACTGTTTAGGGCCACTGCCTTTAATGATGCTGTGCTCATACTCATCCTGGATCTATCCCACTTTCTCTTTTAGCTGATCTCTTTGCACTGCAGGTGTTAGTTATAAAGTGGAAACACATATCCAGTCTGAAGACTGGTATCAATTTTGCCAAACATTCAATAACCAGGAAAGTGATAAATCTCCAAAAGTTTATTTTAAAAAATGACAATACCCAATGGAATTATTTTCACTTGCCATCTTCTTTTTATTATGTAAGTGCATTAATATTAAAGCCGGCAAAGACTGTTAAATAATTTGATGTGGCAGTCTGAATGGAAGGAGCTGAGACTTCCACCTTGGGACTCCTGGACAAAGCCTAACAGCAAGTGTTTTACTAAAACAAGCCTGCCAGAAATATGTCTGGTTCTGTTAAGATTTCCAGCGAGGCAGAAAAGTCTCAGCTCCACACTAAAGTTTAGAATGGAAACTGCCTAAAGAAAAATTGACATATTTTTTCATTGCCAAAGATGACCTACCTCAGCTTTCAGAAAAATACACTGTAAAGCCACAAGAGTTGGCAGCTACAGGAGTTTTAAATGTCTGATGCTCTCTTCTAGGTTGCCTGTGAACCATTAAGCAGATGTTTGCACCTCTAGTTTCATGAAGGCTTTCCAGTTTTGCTACCGATTCTTCACACACCTGCTCTCTCTGACAGGGAGCATACACCCCAGACAGCACACTTGGAACAACACCAAGAACTCATTCCTCACCACTTTCTAGCCCTGTTTAAAAGTAGGTTGGTTTTATTTTTTCCCATAAAAATGGGGAAATAACTCCTGTCCTCCACATGGGATCTGTATAATAAAAAGGTTTGGGTAACACAAGTTAATTGTATATCCTGGCAGAAATAAAAAGGGTATCCGTAAATTTTCTAAGGTGCCCTGTGCCATGCTGGTGCAGATGAAGAAGATAAAGGGTCATTCATGAGCCTTCTGTCTCATTCCCACCTCTGGTACAGCTGCAGTGTAAGGGCAGTGGGACCACCTAGCATGCAAACAATCACTTTGCCACAGAAAGACTCCTCTCTAATCAGAGGTCCCCTGATTCAGAGGCAAGGTCATGCTGCCTGTTTCTAATTCTCAACCCTGGTCTGGTTTTGGAATGTTAACAAAGCATCACTTTGTTGTTTACTCCAGCTGTTTGAACATGTGTGAGCAGGACACCTTCCTGAGCTGTTGCATGGTTGGCCCTGTTCCAGCACTTGAAAGTGGAGAAGGTAAAGCATACCTGTACATTTCACCCTCCAGACCAGCTGACAGCCTGTGGTGCCTGACTTCAGATGTGGATGAGTATGGTATGGGACTGACAGTTCCATGCAAACATAATGGAAAGACAGCACTGTATGGAGAGTGCATTGGAAATACTGTTTTATTATCATGGAATCACAGAATTACAAGGTTGGAAAAGACCTTTAGGATCAAGTCCAACCTTTCCTGTCCTATGCTAAACCACATCCCTAAGTACCTCATCTACCCTTTTTTTAAACACATCCAGGGATGGTGACTCAACCCCCTCTCTGGGCAGCCTGTTCCAGGCCCTGACAACTCTTTCAGTGAAAATTTTTTCCTAACATCTAAAATATTGTAAAGAGTGTTTTATTTTGCTCTTGGTGGCTCAGTGCTGCAGACTAGGAATGCGAAGAACTCACTTCAGCCAGTGCTGGAACTGCATTTACTTCTTATCTTTGTATTTGGAGGTCTGACTTAGACCACACATCTTACAAAGTGTGTTATGCCACATGGCTGTTGCTCCTGATTGATTTTGGTTTACCAATGCCACAAAATCTCTCTCTAACATCCTTCTGCTGATCTATAGTGTGGAAGAACAAGTTGAAGGCATATACTTATGGAGAAATTAATTCTCATCTCATTATTGAAGTAGATTTTCAAGCTCACAGTCCTGTGCCTCCTCCACAACCTGCAAGGTCAGGAACAGTATATTTTTTTTCAGAGATGTGTATTTGGTTTTGGCCAAGCCCCACCTTGGGACTCCATGTGGCAGTGCAATCAATCAAAACCTGTGTTCATAGTGGATTTCTAAATCCATCTTTTATGTTAAGTTGTATAATTGATAATAGGCTTGCAATGATGAGGTGGAAAAATTAATGTAAGGCTGTTTAGAAATCTATGCTCCTTGCAGACTTCCACTAATTTTCTGAACACAGAGTAAATACTTTCTCTCCATAGACAGGGAAAAAAATTACCACATGTTCAAATGGCTGTTGCAAATGAAGGTTGGACATCTCAGAATTGGTCTGGCTCAGACAGTGGCCAAACAACAGAGACAGAACAAGTCACCTCTGGTCTGCTGAACTGTAGTACCCGACCAAGTTATTACAGCAAGAGGTACTACCCCAAAGAGGAGCTAGCAGATCATAATTCAATGGAAAGTAATACAGACCAACTTTAAGCACCAGATTAAAAGCTTGTGGCATTGCTTTCCAACTGGGAAGAGTTAGTAGGTTGCCCATGGACAGTAATAGCCAAGTTTGCTGATGTTTGTCAAAATCATTGAACTTTGTACGCCTACTGAACATCCTTACATCTCAATGTCTCTTGATAGTCAATGAAGATAGGGGCTTGTAGGAAGCCAGTCATCCTGCCTATTTCAACAGCATTATACAAAGAGACAAACTGCCTATTAAATGTGCCTTCTCCACCCTGCTGACTCCAGTGGGTGCCTAGATGATGCACATCAGCTGATCTGCAAAATAACAGAAGACTGGCCATTTTTGAAGACCTGCCCAAAGACTAGAGACTGCACACCAGAACCCCCACACCTGTCAGAATGCTAATGTCTCTAAAACAGTTACCACAGGTTCGTGCTGATTTTTGACAGTACTATTTATTGGGTTGAGAAGTACCTAGAGGATAAAAGTAATTTAGTAGTGATCGTGCTCTGAAACCAAGTTGCTCAAGGATTTTAAGAGCTTTTCTTTAAGTTGGACTCTTCTTCCAGATTATGCACATTGGTTTCACTTCTGGAATCATGCACAACATAGCCCTGATTTAACTGCCCAGCCAATGCAGTCATCTGCACAGGCCACATGTTGCCTTGTGCAAGTAAGGCCTAATACTGCAATCACAGAATATGAGTAAAAGGACCTGTTATCTCTGGTGGTGCAGGATCATTGTCATGGGCACCCATGTCTTGTCATTACTGCATTTCCCATTGCCACTTTCAAGACAGCTATCCATTGCTCCTAAGGTTTGCAGGATAGAGCCACACCACTCTTTTTTCCCACTGTGGGAGGGTCAGTCAATTAGTGTCAACTCTCACCTTATGGTTCAGGCCAGCTGTCCTTTGGGTCTATCCTGCTGTGTCACTCCACCTCCCTCCAGCTCCTGAGTCATCAGCATCACTCTCATTCAGCCCATTTTCTTTTCATCTTGTGTTTGAATCTCCAGTGCTTTCTGAAACTTGAAAGATGATATGTTTAAAAAGACCCTCCTTAACATGTGCATCAAATATTGCCTTTGCTCTCCTACTTGCTGCATCTTGTTACATCTTCCTCTTCCTATAAGAGGTAGAGCTAATTCACCTGTATTATTTTGAACAACTGCTTCATGTGACTCCAGCACTCATTAAAGGAATAAAGTGGCAAGCTGACCACACTCTGGGTTTTAGGTTTTTAAATCCTATCAGGATAATTCATGCAAGTCTGAGCACACCGTGCTAAATTGTTATTACTTTCCCCTCAAAATCTCTTTACAGAAGAAACAGCCAGTTAAAAGATTTAGGAAAACTCTCATCAAATGATTTGATAAAGAGGATTGCCCCATCCTCCTTGCCTCAGGCTGTTCATCTGGCACCAGGACTGATAGAGCTGGCAAACACCAGTGCAGGACAGAGTACTGCAGACCTTACCTGACCATATTTGTGCCCCTCCTGCTGCTCCCATAGGATTTGGCCCATCTATTCCTCTCCGTGCTGCGCAAGCAGAAAGCAGCTTATGTCCGTGAGTCCTTGAACCAGTGCCCAACACACTGCACAATCCTTGCATTACTGTGAGGCAGGAGGTACATGACCTCTACATGTCTTGGGAAAACATTTGATACTCCCCAAAGGCCTCTGAGGAGGGAAAGGTCCAGGTGCTGAGGCTGGGCTGTTTATCTCATGCATTAGCCTCTCCAGGCTAAGAAAACCTAAACCAAATGCATATACAGTAAATGCCTGTGATCTACTCAGGGCTACCTCAGCTGTATTGGCCCTAAGTCAGGATTTGGTCTGCTGTGAAGACAAGGATGCCCAATGCCTTTGTGAAGTCAAGACGTCTACATGTAAATTACCTGCGTTATATCTTTTTGCAAGACACATTTAGTCTTCAACATGCAAAACATAAACCATGTCTCAGATGATGGGATGGGTTGAACAGCTGGTAGAGAAGTGTCTCTCAAGGACTATCAAGGCAGTAGCACTTATATGGCATAAAGGTTATTGAAGAAAGGCCAATAAAAGCTGGTTGGAGCCAAAGAAGTCAAGAGACTCTTTACCATCCTCTTTTCAGCTACTGCCTAATTCTGGTACATTTGCTGGTTCTCTGGGCTGAGCTCCTGGACACAGGGGACTTGCTTCAATCTACTGTTGCAAAGTCTGAACAGTTTGGTGCTGAAATTACTGGTGTTGAAGGGTGGTTGTGGAACTACACCAGCAACTGGACTCTGCAAGAGGGTGGGACCAGGTCATGTGCATTTTGGGGCTATTGGCCAACAGCTGGCTGAACATGAGCCAGCAGTGTGCCCAGGTAGACAAGAAGGCCAAGAGCATCCTGGCTTGTATCAGAACAAGTGTGGCCAGGAACAAGCGTGGCCAGCAGGACCAGAGAAGTGATTGTCCCCTGTACTCAGTATTGGTGAGGCTACACCTTGAGTGCTATATTCAGTTTTGTGTCCCTCACTGGAAGGAAGGCATTGAGGTGCTGGAGCATGTCCAGAGAAGGTCAGCAAAGTTGGTGAAGGGCCTAATCCACAGGTCTTATGAGGAACAGCTGTGAGAATTGGGACTGTTTAGTCTGGAGAAAAGGAAGCCGAGGGGAGACCTTATTGCTCTCTACCTGGAAGGAGGTTGTAGCCAGCTGGGGTTTGGTTTCCCAGGTAAGAAGTGATAGGACAAGAGGAAATGTCCTCAAGTTGTACCAAGGGAGCTTTAGAACAAATATTAGGAAAACATTCCTCACCAAAAGGGTTACAAAACTTTAGAACAGGCTGCCTAGGGTCAACATCCCTGGAGGTATTTAAACAACATGTAGATGTGGTGGTTAGGGACATGGTTTAGGGGTTGGACTCAGCCGTGTTAGGTTTATGTTTGCACTCAATGATCTTAAGGATATTTTCCAATCTAAATGATTTTATCATTCTATGATCTCAATGTTGGATTGGGACAGAAAGTACTACTACCAATTAAATTCCTACCTGTAGGTCTATTGCTTTATCACAGAGTGGTGGGCTTCCACATCTAATGGTATGCAATTGTGCAGGACAGGTTTTGTAATAAAGGGTCATTTTTTCCCTTATTGATGCCTTTTTAAAAGAATAAGCTATCAGGCAGATAGAGGACATTTTCCTTTAAACAGGGACTGAGCAATAATGAGAGACTGAAAAGGGTTTGAATCCTGTTGTAAACATTAATTTCCTCCTTCTGTTCTTTGTTGCAGATTATAGGAAGTCATGTAATCAAACATAAGGACAAAGATAAAGAAACCACAGAGTTGGGGAAATGAAGGATTAGGCTTTGGCTTGATCTGAACCCCTGTGAAAAACTTCCTTTCAACATTTATTACTTATCTTAATCACCAGGAATAGGTTATGCTAAGCATTGGACAAAAAAAACCAACCCAAACAACCCTGCCTGTGTGAATTTACCATCTGGATACAAATGAAGCAGAGCACAGGCCACATGAAGGCTCTCTCATGCCTATGTTTAGAGCTGACAGTTTGGTCCTGAGCTATCTGCACTCAGGTTTTGGCCTGGATTTCCAAACCCATTGGGTTTCACCACAGAATCATTTAGCGGGGGTGGGAGTGGTCCTGAAGAGTGGGCCACAACTGTATGGTTGCAGGGGATGCATTAGAAAGGTTTTACATTAAAAGCAGGTTTTAAATGTCTTAAACAAACAGAGGAGGTAGTGTTTATGGGAGATATATACACATGTAATGGAAAATTATATACATCTCTTCCTGATCGCATTAAGCTCCATGAACTGTTTTGTGTGCTGTGTGATGCAGAACACGAGGAGATCTGTAACAGAGCATAGTCCTGTGACCTCTCCTGGTGGCATGTTCCCCTCAGTCATTCAGAGGAAAAATAAATATTCATGCATAATATTAGACAGAAAACAAAGGGCTAAAATGTTTCAGATGAAGAACAAATAGTCGACTGGTACTAACAATATTTGCATTTATTAACAATTAACACATAGGACCATGAGACCCTGGGACAGGCACACAGCAACTAGTGTCATATAAATGAATGAGCAGGAATAGTCTAATGACCTTTTCCCAGTGTATAAGGGGAGTATTGCTTGTGGGACAAATCACTGCAGAAGCTACCAAATTTTGAAAGCTAACACAATGGGCAGCTGTGTTTTTTCTACTACTAAGTCAAGAGCAATTACAAACCACAGTAATCATGGAATCATAGAACCATGCAATGGTTTGAGTTGGAAGGGACCTCAGAGATCATCTGGTTCTAACCCCCTGCCATGGGCAGGGACACCCACACTAGGCCAAGTTGCCCAAAGCCCCATCTAACCTGGACTTGAACACTGCCAGGGAGGGGGCTTCCACAACCAATCAAATATTAAGATCATATTTATAATAAGGACAGAGGTAAGAAGTGGGAGAAAAAGAATAAAAATAGCAAGCAGCAGAACTCAGTGTGCTCTGTAGCCTGGAGACACAGAAAGGGTTGGGACACATTTCTGCCTTTCGTCCCCTTCTGCCAGTCAGTTCATTTGGCAGGTGTTGTAAAGGAGCTGGAGAAACACCCCATCAAAAGTCATAAAATAGCAACAACATACAAGGAAACGTAATCCAGAGCCAAGATCAGGGTAGTACTGGGAGGGGGGTGGGGGGGAGGTGTGTGACAGTAGTTGTAGTAGTTCCTTACAGACAGGAATTCAGCCAGCTTAAAAATAGAAGTTGTCTGGCAAAACAGAAAGTCCTGTAGACAAGCAGGTGGCTGCAGCAGATTTTTGTTTGAAATGCTAAGGTGGAGGAAAATGACTGTCTTCATCCTGCCTTTCTGTTTCTTGAGATTCAGGAGAAACCAGGAAAGCACATGAAAACCTCCTGTCTTCCCACTGAGCATCCCTTTTCACAGGAAAACAAAAATAATGTGCAATATGAACTACTGCCTCTTCTCTGGGTACTGTATTGGTGTTCTTTTTGCTCCCACGGTTTGAGAGGTGACTTAGAAGCCAGATACTCTTACAAATGTAATTTACTGCCTATGTCAAGGCAGATTTTTTTCTTTTTGTTTAAGTTCCTCCAGGGCTCTGAAACACTCATCTGCATCCCTACTAACGCTTGCAGAAAGGAAGGGATCTATTCCTAAAATAACCAGATTATGTCAGTAATGGGAATATGCAGAAGCAGACAGACAAACTATGGCCAGAGCAATCTATCCATCATTCCCAAGGGGTTCCTAGCAAACAGCCCTGATGTGCTCTCAGTACAGGAATTTACTGGCAGTGTAAGTAAATAAACTTTCTGGCATGTGAGAAGAACAAAGCACTATTATCGATTATATATGCTACATGCAAAGCAGCAAAGAAGTCATCAAAGTACTTGCTTTCCTAGATATTCATTTTAAATAGACTGGGCATAGACTTTTGTGTCAAAAATACCTCTATTTGGTATTTTTCCCTCCAGATAGGGAAAGACATCGTACCTACATTTTGATGGCTGTAGTGCATGTATTCCCATTTCAGCTGCTCATCCGAGGCTCCTGCCACTGTCAATGGAAAGAAAAAGTAGAGAGCTTTAAATATGATTTACATAGTGTGTTTTATAGTGAGATAATGAGCACGGATATGCCTAGTTGTAACCACAATTAAGTGAAGCCAGATGAATGTCTCTGATGTGCTCTTCTCTACCGTTACCACCTGGATCCCACCAAAGAAGTAGTTCATCCTAAGAGAGCTTGGGTTGTGTGGAATCCCAGTACTTCCCAGTAACTGTACCCATCTGGGGTGCTGGTCTATGTTAACCTACAGTGTCTGACAGTCATCTAGGACAACCTTTCTGATCTGTTCATGCTGGTAGTGTCAGACCTTTGGGTAGCCCCAGGCAGAGGCAACACCCGCTGGGAGGATTATGGCTGGCAACAGAGCTATGCCTTTGGGCACCATCTGAAGCAGGTCTCTTTTCTGGACTCCTAGTGTCTTTGTATCTTGAGGGATGCTTGAGCACCACCCACTTAATTTCCTAACAGTGATAAGGGCTGCAAGAACTGTACTTTGCAGAATACATTCATAAAATCATAGAATCATAGAATCTTTAAGGTTAGAAAAGACCTCTAAGATCATCAAGTTCAACCATCTGTCCAATACCACCATGTCAACTAAACCATGTCCTGGAGTGCCATATTTACATGGTTTTTGAATGCCTCCAGGGATGGTGACTCCTCCACCTATCTGGGCAGCCTGTTCCAAAGCCTAATGACAGTTTCAGTGATGAAATTTTTCCTAATATCCAATCTAAACCTCCCCCGATGTAACTTGAGAACATTTTCCCTTGTTCTATTGCTAGTTACTTCAAAGAAGAGTCCAAGCCCCACCTGGCTACAACCTCCTTTCAGGTGGCATTAGAGAGCAGTAAGATCTCCCTTCCGCCTCCTCCTGTCCAGGCTAAACAACCTCAGTATCATGCACATCACACATATTGCTAGGAGGACAGGCAGTCCAGTGTTTTCTCACTCTGCTGAAACAAGTGTTGTCAGTAGTGTATCAATCTGTAAAGATTTGAGGCATAGGTAAGGTCCCCAAAAATTCTTTTGCCTTCACTAGCACACCCTGGTATACTCTGGTACTTTGGTGACTAATTTCCACTTGGATTCTGCTCTAGATGTATTCTCTTCTTGTCTTTCTCCTGAAGGTTCTTGCCATTTACTTGTGGGTTGGTTTTCTTTTTCTTTCTGCAGAATTAATTCATTTTGCATGTTTATATCTGTTCAAGGAGGATCTGAAAGGTTTGCAGTAGGCCTGAAAACAGCCTGAGGAGGACAATCCCGATTTATTTCTGTCCTTTGGGCTCCTCAGTAACAGCAGTTTCCACCAGTGGGAAAGAAAAATAGGAAATCTTAAATCTTATACCACTACAGGCATTTTTACCTGTAGCTGTGTGCCAGGAAATTAAAGAGGAAAGTTTAAATTCCACTAAACAAGTATTTTTCAAAGGAAAGTTGTTAAGATATTTTCAGCCACAACTTAACCAAGTCTGTCTCCTTATTCAGTTCTGAGTTTCTTCACTAAATTTACTTGATGGATGCTGCCTAAGAGAGATTATTTTGCCAGCATGCTGTAACATTTGCTAATTTTACTCAAGCAGCTTTTCCCCAGATAGCCCATGGGTAGCTGGTATAAACAGCAGCATATATAATGCGACTACCTTTCCAATTTCAAAGCAAGTTTAAGTTTATTTGCTCCTGTGATGTCTGTTTTGCAAATGGCTTCTGGTCATCAGCTACCCTGTAAATGATGGAATCACATTCTGTGTTTCTGCAATTAAAAAGAAACGATCGGTCTTAAATGCCAGTAATGACCTTATGTGCACATTCAGGCGATGAGCATTCTCCCTGTATTTCTTCTTGTGCTAATGAAGATGTCTTTGTTCTTGTTACTGCCTTCGCTGGGGCAATGGTAGGAAATGCTAGATGCATCTCTGGGGTAAACCAGTGAACCCAGTAAAGGGACAGATTTGGTTAAGTGAATCTGAAAAGCTGCTCTCCAGCTGATAGAAAACATAGACGTGAAGCATCAGAAAGCACAGTGGGATACAAAGGGATTTTGCTCTGTGCATACGCTAGAGAAAGCAATATGACTGCATAAATTTGCATGCTGAGGATATAAGAAGGAGGGGATTTTATATTGTGTGCATCAAACATGAACTTTTACAGTACCTTCTGAGTCCTGACTAAAGCCACCAGAGCACTACCAAGTAAGCCAGTCCCATGGGGACTGTGCAGCCATCACCTTACTTCACCTCTGTCCTGGCCTTCTAACGTTTCCTCCGTGAGCAACAGCTGCATGGAAGGGTAAGCTCTGCTCAGGCCAAGGATTAACTGGCATCTTCTTCCCACCACTGCCCTATAAAGGGATCTCACAGGCAGAACACCTTCAAAATCTCCTCCTCCCCCCTTCCTTTCTTTCCCAGCCAACTCCTCATACCTTCAGTCCTCAGGGGAGAAAACTGACCTTGTGATATCTGTAAGTGAAATGAATAATTATAATCCTTATAGCTTACAACTTTTTTGCATTTCCCAAAACACTTCAGCAATGTCTTTAAATTGGCATCTCATTCTTCTGAAGCAGAGCTCTCTGAGGGAAAACAAGGATTGAAGGGCAGTACCTGTGCTTGTCTTTAGACATCTGAAAGATGTTTATATTTGGTTTTAACTGCTTGAACAATGCCTCCTCTATAGGCATAGAACAATTTTTATTGAAGACTGGTATAAGAATCATTTCACCTAACTTTGGACAAGTCACCCTAGATTTCCTTTCCAGTTAGTGGAGAGAAGTAGACTGTGATTCATCATGTCTATGATAGGAAGAGATGAACTGCACCTATTCCTCTCCATTGATCCTAAAGGTAATGACTAGCTTGGCAACTGATGTCTATGTTTTAGAGGCGGATGTTCGATGAGTCACATTTAATCCATTGTGATAATTGTCAGTGTTCTCTGAGACTTCTTTTAGAATCATAGAATCATAGAATCATTTTTGCTGGAACAGACATTTAAGATCATAAAGTCCAACCATTAACACTTCCAAGTCCACCACTAAACTGTATCCCTACAGCATCACATCTACATCTTTTACATTCCTTCAGGGATGGTGACTCAACCCCACTGAGGAATCCTGTTCCTGTTTCTTCTTGTCCTATGGCTTCTTTGGAGAAGCAGCCAACATCCACTTGGCTACAGTCTCCTTTCAGGCGGTTGTTGTGAGCAATATGGTCTCTCCTCAGCCTCCCCTTCTCCAGGATAAACAATCTTGGTTTTCTCAGCTGCTCCTCATAAGATTTGCTATCTAGACCTTTCACCAGCTTTGTTGCCAGCACCTCAATGTCCTTCTTTAAAGTGAGGGGCCCAAAACTGAACATGTGGCCTCACCAATGCAAGTACAGGGGACAATCACTTCCATGGTCCTGCTGGTCACACTAGTTCTGATATAAGACAGGATACTGTTGACCTGTTGGGCACATTGTTGGCTCATGTTCAGATGGTTATTGATCAATATCCCTGAGTACTTTTCCCCAGGCATCCTTCCAGCCACTCTTCCCTATGCCTGTAGCATTGTCTGGGGTTGTTGTGACCTAATTGTTGGACCTGGCACCAAACCTTGTTGAACCTCATCCAGCTGACCTCAGCCCATCAATCCAGCCTGTTCAAATCCCACTATAGAGCTTTCCAACCCTCAAGGAGATCAACACTTCCACACTCTTGATACATCACCTGTGGCCGTGTGATGGATATCATATTCAGACTCAGCTCCAAGGTAAGAATAAGACTGATGTTGCTTGGTCTTTGGTGTAACTCATAGTTCTTATGGATTCACCAAACTTTCTAAGTAAGAAGTTCTACAAAGTAGTTGACTGCAAATGCAATTTGTCAGCCAGAACTTGTGTGGAGGGTGAGAAAACAAGATGAAAAGACCATTTTTGGGGTCTTGACATTAGACAGTATTATTGAGAGTTTTAAAACCAATTAGCCTTGATTAAGGAGCAGAACAGGAAAAGAGAACAATTGGACAAGAAATTGCTTTGAAGACCATTGTAACTTCTGAGACCCATGTCCTCCCTACCCACCACAGGCCACCTGAAGAGACACAGGCTTCTCCAAGCTTGGGCCATTGCCAACCCCATGTAAGAAATGTTCTGCTCTGGATTAGCAGATTATCAAGTTTACTCACTGTTAGCTTCTTCACCAAAACCTGCCTTGGGTCCTGTTGGCTGTTCTGGAAAACAGCATTTGTAGGATTGGCACTGTGCAGAGCCAGGATCTCTAGGTAGTATGACTAATAATACTTTTATGATCTTGTATGATACTTAAAATTAAGTACTTCCCACTCATTATATTTTCTAGTATAGAAGATCTGAACCGTATCTCCTGTGTAAGCAGTGTGGAAATTGTGTCTCATAACTCTGTGAGACACCTCATACCAGCACAGACACCTTCAGCTAGAACACAGACAGACACCTTCAGCTAGAACACATTACACTCGTTCCATCTTTGCTCATGCTGCTGCTGAAATATACAACTTCTTGAGGCAGTTATTTTCAAATCCCATTTGAGTCCCTCCTGATAGTCTTAGTACCACAGGAACCATTTAGCTGTGCCTCAAAGGGCCCTTTTTTATTTAACTAGTGGAAACAGGGAGATAAAATATTGTAATTTCTTCCTGATTATAAAAAATAAAAAGACATCTCAAATGTAATTGTAACGGTGTGGGAGGATGGGAATGTTTAAAGAGTCATATCCATTTGGCTGAATTAATTATTAAGATAAAAAGTTCTGATATGATCAACCAGGAAAAATGAAAAGCAAATACTGCATTCAGAAATGAAGACATTCATTTCCATACATGTCATGAGAGAAAGATGACAGCTTCTTGATTATCATTTTAGTGTTCATGTGTCTTTCAAATGATAAAGATTCCATTTTTTCTGGGTTATGACTTACACAGATGCCAGCTTTTCAGGCCAGGACAGCAAAAATAAAACAGTAAATGTAAAGGAGGAATATGTTTGTGGTTTATAGCAAGCACAGAATAAACTCTATGTGAACCATATTGGGCTTGAAATCATGTCCATTTCCAAGAGAATTTTTGTACAAGCACATGTTCTGGTTATTCCAATGTCGTCTTCCTCTCTTAAGGTGAGATAATTGAATTCATATCTGAACAGCAGCAAAAAACCAACCAAACAGAAACCAAACAAAAAGCCACAAAAAGGCAACAAAATAACTCCAAAACAAAAAAGTGAGAGGAAGTAAAAAGCCCAGAAAAAAAATATATAAACTAAGCCTTCTGTTCAGCCAAGTCTGAAAGTGTTGAGTGTCCCAGTGGACTGACAGATTCTCACAAGTCCCATGTACCTTGTTCATCAGGAGTAGCTCAAAACTGACTCACTGCCCACTCTCTCATCTCACAGCACTCATTAAGCAGCATGGCTGCCTGAGTACAGCATCATGTTTGCTCTACACAAAAGCACAAGCAGAACAAGTAATTTTAGACTTCAAGCTGTGCTTATTGTCTAAATGTCATTGAATGGATTCCTTTGTTATCCTTAGACAGCACTGCTCTAGACCTTGCCCACTGACCACAAGTGGAAAGAAAGATGAACCATGAGTCTGGAAGCAGCTGAAATACTCGTGTTGGCTTTTTTCAGAAACAGGTTTCTGAAGAGACAGTCATGCTGTAGAGTCCCTGATACTTGGTCCAGTTCCAGGAGTCCTTGGGGAGACATGTTCAGTCTGAGTTGCACCTCATTTCCCCACAGATATATGATGGAGGATCCAAATTGACTTTTGATGGATTTTATGCATACTGTCTACCATCTGCATTGTAATTGCTGCAATTCTGTACACAGGCACAGGTCATTAGCAATGTAAAATATTTCTAGGTAAGGTCCTCTAATGCACTAAACAATTTACTAGTGTAATCTATGGGGGGAAATAAGCTGCTACTTTGACAGTGCCTTTGAAGTACTCCTTGAACTTCCTTAGCTATGAAGCATTATGCTGTACCTGCTTCCAAAGTATTCAGAAATAGCCAGTGCTGAGAACACATCCGACTTTACTTCTTACTTCAGGAAGAATGAACATGGTGAGAACATGAAGAAAAAAGTAAGCTATCTCCTGTGCTGATATGTTCAGCCCTGTACCCCTATAAAAAGGGGAGACTGCCGAGACAAAGATAGGGCAGGGAGGGGCTCATTGGTCAGTTCAGCACAGGAGCAGGTCCCCACAGAGGTGGAAGAATCTCTATCCTTGGAAATGTTCAAACCTTGTCTGCACAAGGCCCTGAGTGTCTTGTTAAAAATTTGAAGTTAGCCATACTTTGAGTAGGAGGTTGGACTAGGTAATCTCCAGAGGTCCTTCGTACCCAAAAAATACCCAGAAGTACCCAAAGCAAGAGACCAGATAAAGCTACTGCTATGTTAGAAAATGCATCAAGAGTAAGTAAAACCCGTTACCCAGTGGTCAGAGAAGAAACAAAGAAAGTTCAAAAGAAATAACCCCCCTACAAACCTATTATCTTTCAAATTGATTATTTGCCATGGCACCCAGGACCATAATAATAACTGAAACCAGTTTTATTTCTTTCTCATACTGTATCCTTCTGCTGCAGTAAAGAACAACTTTTCCTTTTTGCAGTTTTACAGTTTCCTTCTTTCCTCCTGATTTCTGTCTCTCTGTTGTACCCTTTTTGTAAAATCTGTTCACTTACAAAAGAAAACACACTGCAAGAAGTTGTACCTGTTACCACACTCTCCAGTTACTGAGGTCCAGTGCAACACCTCCATAGGATGACATTTTCCTGTAGGCTCAGGCTCCAGTTCTTGAGGATCTCTGGTGCCCATCTGCTCCTTTAGGGATGGCAGGTTCCCATGCAGGTGTTGATGTGGGTGTTTTGAGCTCTTCCACAGTTCATCCTGCCACCCTGATCTGTCAGACATTGTATTTCTCTGCAACTGAGCGTTTACAAATCCACAGAGAACACCTTGCAATGACCTACCTTAGGGTTAAAGGCCCCCAACACAAGAAGGACATGGACCTGTTAGAGCACATCTAGAGGAGGGCCACAATAATGATCAAAGGGCTGGAGCACCTCTCCTGTGATGACGTGCTGGGAGAGTTGGGCTTGTTCAGCCTGGAGAAGAGAAGGCTGTGGGGGGACCTTATAGTGGCCTCCCAGTAGCTGAAAAATGCCTATAAGAAAGTTGAGGAAAAACGGTTCATGAAGGCATGTAGCAATAGGATGAGGGGTAATGATTTTAAACTAGAAAAGGGGAGATTTAGGTTGGATACTAGGAAAATGTTCTTCAATATGAGATAATAAATCACTGGAACAGGTTGCCTAGAGAGGTGATGGAGGTCCCATCCCTGGAAATATTCAAGGTCAGGCTTGATGGGGCTCTGAGTGACCTGATGTAGTGAAGATGTCCCTGCTTATTGCAGGGGGGTTGGACTAGATAGCCTCCAAAGGTACCTTCCAACCCAATGCATTCTATAATTCTATGATTCTGTAAAGCTGCAGAGTCTAATACCATGTGTTGGTCTTGAACACAGAGCCCCGGAAAATCCTGCTGGCACCTTCTGCTTGTTATTGAACCACCTGAAAAGAGCCAACAAAGGTCTTTCTCCAAAAATCATGGTATACTTGATAATATAACTGGTGGGATGGAGAAATATGAGCAGGATGGAGAAATATGAGCAGAAGGAAGGGGGGACAGTGTGGATGGGGACACTGAGTGTTTCATAGAAAGAAGATGGGACAGATAATAGGTGATCTGGAGGGAAATAAAGTCCTGGCTGGGACGTGTCTATGGCTCATCAGCCAGCTATATTCATAAATCACCCTCCCTTTAAGGAAAGATTTAGGTTCAAGGCTGAACTTTTAGTAGATGGTGCAGAGCTGAGCATGATTAGATGAAAGTATCTTTGAAAATTTGACCTTCTGCGATTTATACACCCTCCAGCTGGACTTTCTCTGACCTGGTGATGGAATGACCAGGTCACCCCACCCCTGGGTGCTGATTGGGGAGCTTCATCTGATCTTCATGATAGATAGAGCTCCGTGGTGGAGGTGCCAGCAGATGGCACTCAGCAATGCATAGAGCAATCCAAGGGTGGCAGAGGCTGGGGAGAAGTTTGTGCCATACAAAAGGCTCCTGCACAGCATTGTCTATAAACCACTCTCAAAACACGTCCAGAAAACAAAAAAGCAGACTTTATTTCTCACTGAATTTTTAAATGGAGATATTTATATATATATTTAATTTTATGGCTGTGAGAGTTGAAGACATCATTGCAGACAAAGTAGTAGGAAAAAAAGAAAAACAAATTCAGGTAATTTCCAGCAAATTCCAAGAATTCTGTGCACAGGAGATAGAAAGAGATGGAAACTCTACTAAGCACACATTTCCTACACAAGTCCAGTGTGTAAAAGACTGCAAACCTGGCTAGAGAGGAAAGAATAATTTTACAGAAAAGGAAAAATTAGGTATCAAGTTGTATTTTCAAGTGAAAAAAACCAGATTTTAAAATTTTGTTTTCTGTGGAGGAAATTTAGAAGTGAGGAATAGCAAGTCACAAACCTCCAAGCGTAACCAACTTTTGCTGAGGTAGAGGGAGGCAGGTGACTCAAATCACCAGAAGACCAGCTGGGACTGGGTAGTGGGTCTCCTGCATCCACACCTAACCTGTTCTGCCTCTCTTGCACATCCCATTCAGCAGTTCTTGTCCCTGGATCAAAACCATTAGGTCTGGTTATTATTTCCTAGAGCACTCTTCACCTGCCATGTCACTTGTTCAGAATTATGTGAGAAAACATCTGTATTGTGCCTCCTTACCAGGCAGGAAAGCGGCCTGTGCAGTTTTGCTTTCCCGATCCATTTTTTCCAGATGTGCCCCTTTTTGACTGATTTTCTTCTTTCTACCCACAAAAACAAGCAAAACAAAAGGAGTTAAGCATTCTTAATATCTAGATATTCTTACTGAAGAGCACAAGGCTGCAAACTGAGAAGAAAAAGTAAATTTCACCAATTTAGCAGCTCAAGGCATGCCAGAGACTGCTGACTGAAAGAAATGAAGATGTAAGAAACTCAGTGCTGGGAAGGAGGTTTTATTGGCATTCTATCCTCATGGAATTCTCAGCACTGGAAAATGATGAGCTCTTGTGTCCACAGAGATACATGAGAGATTGATTTGCTCTTTCTTCTCACTATATGATGTCACATACAGTGGATGTTACATGACAGACTGAAGTACACTATTTTGCAGAGATACAGACTGAGATTCATGCAGTTACCCACTGCCTCACACATATCAAAGTGTGCAATACACATTTGAAGAGGAGGTCCACAGCCTCATCCTTTTTCCATGAGCTCATGTGTAGGGCAGTAGATTGGACCTTTATGGAAGGTTCCTTACAGCACTTCTTTCTAGCTCCTTTTCTACCAACTTCTGCTATAGAATGTTTCTCTTCACAGAAAGGTTTGGGTTGGAAAGGACCTCAAAGCTTATCTGGTTCCAGCCCCCTGCCATGGGCAGGGACCCCTGCTCAAAGCCCCATCCAACCTGGCCTTAAACACTTCCAGGGAAGGGACATCAACAGTTTCTCAGGTGAAACTGTTCCAGTGTCACACCACCCTCACAGTGAAGATCTAATCTAAATCTACTTTCCTTCAGTTTAAAGCTGTTATTCCTTGTCCTATCACTACACTCCCTGACAAATAGTCCCTACCCATCAGCTGTCTTAATTGTAATCAGATCAGTGGCATGTGGACAGCCAGAGGAGTATTGCTATGTTATTCTCTGGAAACTGAGCTAGAACATGATACCTGACACAGAGCAGCCATCAGCTACAGACGTTACGCTGAGGCACTAAGCAGTAAGGTAACGTACACTAAGTATGCAGTGTAATGAGCATACAATCTATGTAATATGCCACAAACATATAAAACCATATGTTTTTCTGCAAAGGTAGCAACATGTGGATCAGGTGTGATCTTATGGATCCTCCTGGATCCCACTCAATTTATCAATCACCCTCCTCTAGTTTATTGAGAGAGCCAACGGGATCCTGGGATTCATCAGGAGGAGTGTGGCCAGCAGGTCGAAGGAGGTGATCCTCTCCCTCTACTCTGCCCTGGTCAGGCCCCACCTGGAGTATTGTGTCCAGTTCTGGGCTCCCTGGTATAAAAAAGACAGGGATCTCCTGGAAAGAGTCCAGAGGAGGGCTACAAAAATGATTAAGGGCCTGGAGCATCTCCCCTACAAGGAAAGGCTGAGTGAGCTGGGACTGTTCAGTCTAGAGAAAAGAAGATTAAGGGGGGACCTTATTAATGTTTATAAATATCTTAATATGGGATGCAGGGGGAATCAGCCAGCCCCTTTTCAGTGGTCTGTGGAGACAGGACAAGGGGCAATGGCTGCAAGTTGGAGCACAGGAAGTTCCGCACCAACATGCGGAAGAACTTTTTCACAGTGAGGGTGACAGAGCCCTGGGACAGGCTGCCCAGGGAGGTGGTGGAGTCTCCATCTCTGGAGATATTCAAGACCTGTCTGGACACCTATCTGTGCGATATGAGCTGGGGAGCTGCTTTGGCAGGGGGGTTGGACCCGATGATATCTCGAGGTCCCTTCTAACCCCTATGATTCTACGAGTCTATGATTGATGCCTGAATTACAAGAGGTGCTATAATATAACATAATGTTCTTTACATCTGTAAAATGTTAAGAAGAGTTACACATTGAAATGGGTGTTTAAAAACAATGGCATTATAATTGTTCATGTTTTAATGGATTTTCTTTGCCAACATACTCAACACCACCTGAGTAATTGCTCCTAACCTATCCACACCCCACGGATGAAAGCTTGGAGCTGCCTCCCTCCCACTAAGGACATGAAATGAGGTTCAGCCCATGCAGCAGGGATAGCATGCAGCTTGCATCACTGGTTCCTCCCAGGTTTCATCAGCACAACAGCTCAGGGAAAGACAGCGATTCTGAGAACACTGGGCATCATATCTTCCTGTGAGAAAGAATAAACCAGGTCCTTTTCTTTCATTTTCTCAGAAATAATAACTGGAAAGAATTATCCAGGAAGATCCTATTTAAGAATGATTTATCTCAGTCAAAGTGAGCTATATTAGAAGAATATGTAAATGTATACACAAGATAATCATATGATTTCTAGTTTGTGGGGGACATTTGAGCATACTTTTTCTTCAGTGATAGATGACTCTATCCAGTTTATAGCTCCATCAATGCTCTTTACCATATGTTTTGTACCACCTGA
Source organism: Gallinula chloropus (assembly GCF_964237585.1). Taxonomy (NCBI): domain Eukaryota; kingdom Metazoa; phylum Chordata; class Aves; order Gruiformes; family Rallidae; genus Gallinula; species Gallinula chloropus. Next base: position 13,334,064 of record NC_140086.1, read on the forward strand.
TGTTTTTCTGGCCTTCAAGAATCCCAGGTACCAGAGACCGGGGAAAATCTGAAGAGAGGAAGGTGTACCTTTGGTGGAAAAGGTACGGGTCAGGGAGTACTTAGGCGAACTGGACATACATAACTCCATGCACCTAATGGAATGCACCCATGAGTGCTGGGCAGTCTGTTAGGTATCACTGTAAGGCCAATCCTGGAAATCATTTCCAGGCACATGGACATGTATCTTGGAAGACCTTTTTTAATGAAAAGATCAAAAGCTAGGTGCAATTAATGTGAGCTATTTCAGACAGCTGCCATAGGATCAGATTAAATTGCACCCATAAAACTGTGGATTATATCAGCTCCAGGAGAAATCTGGGTTGACAAGCTCAGAGGTAGAAATCTGTATCTCTGGACATTTACATACAGTCGTCTGAATCCTGCCTTAAGACTTAGGGGAGCTAGCAACCCAAGTGGATAACCTCTGGGGACGTCTCTATAGGATGGTGTAGGAAAGACAAATATAGTGAGATACAGTATCACTGAGTGGTAGGGAAGGTTTTCGCTGTCCGGGTGCCTAATGTCAAGATATGGAAGCTGCACTGTTGCCTTTTACCCAAGAGTAGAATTCCTGGTGCCAAGATATGTAAGTAATCACTTTATGTGGTATGCCATGTTGTAACTGGACGGGCAGAGATAACAAAGGAAACTAAAACCTTGTGTTATATAAAGGGTGAGAGTCTGACGGGTGCCTGAGGGACAACCCTCACTGAGTCATGAGGTTCAGAAGGGACCCCTTTGCTTTCTAAACTCCTCAGAGAGGAGCCTAGGTGTGGCTAGGTCCAGTCATAGTCCCAGGCTGGGTCACTGGTTTACATCTAAAGGATTTTACACAAACCCGCATCTCAGAGTGAACATTTGCCTCTCAGAGCCCCCCAGGGTACTTCGAGTCAGTTTTGAAAATCTGAAACAGATGAAAAGTTTCTTAAAACAGCAGATACAGAAAGAGTTGGGAAATGCTGTTGTAAATGCACTCACTGCCACAGTGCTAATGTGTGCCCAGGGTTACAACCCCAGGAACTACTGCCCCTCTATTCGCAATGCTTACCAAGAATGTGTCCCTGGCTTGGGTGGAGGAGAAGGAGCACAGCCTGTTGACTTCCTCTTTGGGGTCTTCAATTTCTACTCTTTCCCCCTGGGTGTAGCTTCCTCAGTACCCTTTATACCCCAACCTTAGCTGTCCCCCCTCCCAGGGGTGACATTTAACATGATTTGGGTGGAGAGTCAAGAACTACAGTCATACAAGTTTAGGATGTACTGCTTTTACCTTATTATCCTACTCAGGGGTGTCACCTTTAATATTATTTGCACAGCTAATGCAGCAACAGGTCTCAGCTGGGACACCGTGGCCTTCAAGATACTGTGTAGAAATGGTCTATCTGTTTATTCTGCAGTCTCTGGCCAAAACAGGGCCATCCTGCTACCATAGGACTCCCTCCTCTGGATGATTCTCACACCGACCTTGCGGATCTCCATCCTCGGTGTTTGTGTAAGAGATTAGCAGTGGTTTTTTAACCACTTAGGTACAATTGTCACCCCTTGTCATACATGTTACGTTACTTTATTGCCAGGTTAGGTAAAGCAGAATAACAAAACAATGTGTTGTATGTAGATGTCCTATCTTGCTCAGGACCTCACTGGCCAAGCCTCCAGTTGCAGGACAAGGGTGATTCGTGTAACATGCTTAATGGTGCTTCAGTCTTCACATCCCAGACTCTCTTTTAGCTCTGTTTTCCTTCCAGTTTAAAACACTATTTGCACCCAGTTGGTTATATTTAAATGCCACAATATGGGTAAATCCTAAAGAAAGGGATTTATGTTGAACTTCTAAGTTATTTTCTGAGAAATTTTGCATCAGTGATGCTTTCTCTCTGGTTAGTTGCAGTATCACATCTTTTGTTTTGCCTTGTCTCACACTTACTTGCTCACAGTATCCCAGCAACAGCAATCAGGGGTCTGACTGAATTTACATAATTTGCTATTGGTATGGAGGGAGGGAGAAAGTGAGACAACGTAATGTGTCGCTTGCTCATTTATGCAACACGGAGTCTGCATACAAAAACTACATTATTTAAGCTATATTCAAGCCCCCTGAAGTGTGTGGGGGTTTTATGAACCAAAGAGGAGATTGTTTTATGACTAAGAAACAGAGAAAAAGGATAAACTTGGATTTGATTTTCAGCTACAGAAAAGAAAGAAACAGGATTCAAATCTCAACCTTCTGCAGCTGAAGTGTTGCTATCATGGGATTATTGCCTCAATTACTCAGTGATGGGATACAAACAACATCTTTCACTGTTTTTCAAGAGATAGTCCTGACTGAAACATTAACTCCTGGGAAAGTTTTATAGAGCAAAGTGAATTTAACCTGTTCCATCCTCCCTGTCACTTGCCCTGCTGAGGCTTAGGATCTGCACCACTCTCATTTACCACTGTGGCACTGTAAACTGTGTATGCATCACACTGAGAATTTAGGGTATGAGCTCAGGAGTACAGATGTAGTTGATGGGACAAGCGGCTTGAGTCTTGCCGCTGGGATGCTGCATGCTGCTCATCCCCTTCATGGACCTCACTCCCTCATCTTTAAGGCTTTTCCATGTTGTGTCACTCCCAGGGCTTGATTGATGCAATATACCAGGTTTTCCTGGTATAAATCATCTGTGTCTAACCTTTTAAACCTGAACTGATATGTAGCTTTAACCTTTTAATATCCATTTTAAATTTCTTTCTACAAAACATAGCATCCATTTTACAGCCAGCACACTAATTTCTTCCACTAATAGAAACCAGTTTCTCTTACATATTTCCTCTCTTCTAGCCTCTGGAATACTTTTATGCTGCATTGACACAGATAAAGAAACTACAGTACTCTGTAAAAAACTTGAGAAAATATTAAACTTATTTTAAAAAATAATACCTTAAAATAGAAATAGACTGTTCAAAAAGCTTCACTGGCTATGTTTAGTCAAGGTCTAACCTCACACAGTGGAATGCTGCTGTAGTTCTACTGGCTTTATAGCTGATTTACTTTGGATGGAATTATATTACAGAAATAAAAATAACTGAGTGGAATTTTAAATATATTCAACAAACTTCTATCGACTGATTTCTGATTTAGAATTACTTTTAACTAAGTTCTTGATTTCTTTTCATTCATTGCTCTTTGGATAGCTGAATCACTGCCTTTTATTGCACCAGAAGAGCGATCATAAAATAATTTATAACAATAATCAATCTTCTGCCTACCCTGTCACAAGTAATCCGCTGTTAAGAGAAGTGGGAGGCTGAGTGTGTGTTGGAGGCAGTCTTTGGGGGATACTGGCATGTGGTACATTTTGTGTCTGATCTACAAAGTTCACTCAGTAATTGCAATCTGATCTGAGGTCAGGATAAGACACAGAATTTAGTTGACATGCAAATAAGCCATATGCCTGCCCTTTACTTGGTTTTTGAAGTGTCCATGTTCTCTCTGAATCTGTACAGGAGCTTTTATTTTACTAACTTATCTGCTCATATTCTGATACAATAAGGTGTCTTCCACAATTCAATGTGTTGTGCATATCTGTCCTTATGCTCTTATGCTCCCTGAGCACACTTTGACTGAGACGTTTTAAGAACAGAATGATGGGGAAAATAAACAGCATTCTTTCACCATTCTCTTCCTTCTCTGGGGCTGGCTGCAGTACAAACCTATGAAACATGGACAACAGAGTAAGTGACTGGACCTGCCTGGCTCCCCCCCTCTTCCCCAAGCAATACAGCCTGGCTGGTCACACCAGGCTAATTATCAAGGTGACTTTTGTAATTAGCCTACAAGGCCCCCGAGGTTTCCCTGCTGCCCTGCTCAGCACAGAAGAGGTCTGGAGGGTTTGGGTCCATTGAGAGGTGGTTATGCAAAAACATTGAAAAGGCCTTGAAATACACATCAGGTCCTTGCAAGGGAGAAAAGAGTAATCCCCATGACGGGAAGGATAAGAAGTAATCAGAGAAACTTGGAAGAAGGTGCAGATTAGAGACCAAAAACCACTGTATGTAGTATCAGTAGATGAGGAATGAGCTACTTGCCTGCTCTGAAGTCAGGATCCTTCCAACCCTACACCTTGCCTTGTAAGGGTGTGTTCCATCACTTGTCATTTTGCTCAGCTGTGACTGAGCTGAAATTTCACAGCCTGAGAAATCTCCACAGACCTGAGATTTAGTGAAACGTTTACCCCAAGTAGTTACAAAGTTTTGGTTTCCACAACTTGGCTACATTTCTGACTTGGACTGGATGAATATGGTTTGGGAAAACTGCAGCCTTTTCGTACATACCCAATAGAGACATTTGTATTCTGTGGTTATCAAACAGAAGGACTCAGAATGTTTGGAGAATCGAGCTCAGCCCCTAATGGCTCTTGAAATAAGTGATGTTTGATCAGGTGTTGGAGAAGGTCCTTTTATTGCTACTTTTCACAATATGTGGAATTCTTATAAGATGCCCTTAATGTCTCACATGCCACTTTTTTCCCCTCTCTAAAATAAATGAAAAAGTGATGCGAGTGTGGTTACCTCTCTGAGAACTGGTATAGGACCTATTTCAGTCTCTTAAACACTCTCCTTAAACCTGGAAACCAAGATGAAGCACAAACCTTCGCCATCTATTTGATATTAGTCTGACAGGGTCAGTAGATCAGCCTCTTTTCTTGCCATCTGTACAAAGCTCTGGCACTTCATCTGTATTCTGCTGCTGATACTTTCAGGGGAATAGGGCCATTCTGACCCATTAGCCTTTCTGAACAGGATCTGCTCCCTGCTGCCATTCACAGAACCAGCATCCAGCTTCAGGGCTGGTTTCATGGTGAAATGATTGGGTTGGGTTTTTTTAATCAAACACCTATTTGCAGCATAGTTTAATTCCTCATCTTGTTAGCTTTATTATTTATTAAATAGCAGATTGGAAAATCCTTATTGATTTTTTAAGTCTCTGCATTGATTTTCCTGCTGATTACCTGAAGAACACTGATGCCCTGGACTGCAAGCAGGAGTGCAAGATGGTTCTGTATTAGAATGGTTATGAAAGTGTGGCAATGGTGTCAAGAAAATTAAACAGATATCTCATTCTCCAAAAGAGATTGATGGATAAATGCCATGATGATAGAAGGATAATGGTGTTCTCACTTGGTTAGATATGGAGGTGAGATAATTCCTCTGTTCTTTGTGGTTGTCTCGCATAGGGTCATGCCCCACATGTGCTGAGATGAGGTGATGCAGTCCATGTGAGGGACAGATATGCACAGGGTAGTTGTGCTGGGCACAGGCTGTGTTCTCAGTATTGTCAAAATGCAGAAAACAAACTCTAAGGCAGGAAAAACTCCAGGTTTTGTGGGGACTGTTTTGCATAAAACCTTCCATTCCCTCAAACAAGTGAGGTATGTGACAAGAGTAGATAAAGAGAGAAGGGTGCCTGGAGCTGGAAGCTGTCCCCAGCTGATGGAGAGGGACTTCTGTCTGGCAGCTTGCACCAGGGAGAACTGCCTTAAAAGCTCTGCAGGAGACATGTCATCAGTTGCCCTGGGTGGCAGGTTCCAGTGATGCTGCCTACGCACATCTGTAGTTTGCCCTATTACTGCTTTCTCCTTCCCCAAGACTTCTACCACCAGGCAAGGCAAGGATGGCAATGTGACCAGTTTATTTCAGCTGAGCCAAAGGATGGGTAGCTGCACTTCCAGGAGGGGAAAAGATTACAACAGAGGAAGGCAGAATAAAGGAACCCAACCTCAGATCCTAAACGTAGAAATATTTCTCCCTGGTAGTTTCTCAGATGACCTAAGACCTTTCTCTCTGCTGGAGATTAGAAAGAGCTGTTCAGGCGTTGCCACTCCTCACCTTCCTGCATGCTGCTATTCAGCAACAAGCCCTAAAGCTAGCCTGAAGTCTTAGCCATGACCAAACACCTCCCTCATCTCTCCCAGGGTAGCTGTGGCTGAGCTCTTTCTTGCCTCTTCTTATGTGTGGAGGACTACCTTTCCCAGAAATAGTTTAATTTCTCTCGATGGTTCTTTCCTGAGCTCAGACTGTGGCTCAGACTGTTCTTATATGAGACCATCTGCTCTAATGCCTTCCCCCATCATATCTTTTGGAAACAGACTTGGAGGCATAACATACAAATCTACCAGGAGTTCCCTTGTCCTCTCAGCTGACTCCTCTAGAACTTCTAGAGTCTTCTTTGGCAGGGACCTACCTTCTGCTGTAATGAATCACACATGGTGAGATGCATTTATTGTACATACGCTGTAGGCAGCCCACGGTCCTGCTGAGCTTCATCTCTCCACAGGGACTGAGAGCTACATCACTAATGCAGAGGATGGAGTTGTCCAAAACACTCACCCCCATGCATGCCTACACACTTCTCACAAGGGGCTCGCTGGGAAGTGAGCATTTGTTTATTGATTATGCAGAGGGGTGTGGGGGAAGCAGCTGAAGGGGTCTCATTAGTTTGGTCACCACCTGTGAGCAAAACATTTTCCTTGATGTAAATAACTATAAAGGGCACTTTCTGAGTGCCTCAACCTCTTTAAAGTGTTTTATCACCATTCTGCTAGAATGTCAGGTTTTACAGAAAGTTCAAGTATAAGTGATGAAGAGGTCAAGAGTGTCCTGAGCTGCACTGTGAGGAGCATTGCCAGCAGGTCCAGGGAGGTGATTCTTCCTTTCTGCTCAGCACTGGTGAGATACATCTGGGTGCTGTGTCCAGGGCCAGGCTCCCAGTGTATGGGAGAAATATGGACGTACTGAAACAAGTCTAGCAAAGCACCGTGGAGATGATTAAGGGACTGAAACACGTCTCTGGAGCTAGGACTGTCCAAACTGGAGAAGACAAGGCTTTGGGAATCTTACCCATGTGTATAAATATGTGACGGAGAGGGAATTAAGAAGATGGATCTATGCTTTTTGAGTGCCCAGTGACATAAGATGCAAAGGACACAATTTAAGATGTTAGAACCATCTCTTCATTTCACAAAGTCTCTCAATTCCATGAACAGGACAGAGACTATTTGCTTCTGCATCTCCATAAGAATAAATATGCTGACAGAGACAACTCAAAGCCTTGCTCTGTAGCACCAGTGTGACAACAGCTCTGGCAGCAGTGTGCTTCCATGTGCCCCACCACTTTGCAGTGTGACTCCATAGCCAGCCTTAGGAGATGATGAAATGAAGGAAAACCTCTCCAGGAAATATGGAGCACACCACCGCTCCTGCAACATATACATCTGTGCTCAGCTTGTGTTCCAAGTGGTTTTGTAAATATTCCATTTTCCAAATCACAAATCGTGTGTTCAGTGCAGAAACCACTGCAAAAGGGAACAACTGTATTATTGTTTCTCAATAAAGCAGGTGAATCAGGTCTCCCACATCAATTACATAACTCCTTTGTGAAGGGGGTGCAATGAAAGTTGGGAAAAAGCCCACAATGGTCAAGGACAGAAGACAAACCTCAGATTGAGTGGTAGATCCAGACAAACTGAGCATCCAGTCAGGAGAAGAGCATATGGTGTTTTTTCTACGATACAAAAGAAAAGCTTCACATTTTTCAGAAAAACAGTGGTCTTTGGGGAGGTTGCAGCTGCAAGTAGTATGGCTCTGAATTTTTTTTTCTTTACAAGTGTTCATTTGCAGATACATTAGGGCAGGACAAGAAAATTTCCACTCTAATTATCTACTTGAAAAAAGTGCAACAATTCCTAAGATCAGATTTCTGACTTGGAAAAGACAACAGGGCTCAGTAGCACTGCAGAGATCTCTACACGGATGATGTAGAGAGATCAGGCTATGTACATTGTTCGGACTGATGAGTGCAGTGAGGAAAAGCTTAAGAGCCCCTGACAGTGATGTTCAGAGAGCATATTAAGAGCAGTTAGGCAGGAGGGTAGTCTAAAAATCGCAGAACTTGCCCAGTCTCTAATTTGGGCTGTATAACATGTGCCTGTTTTCATACACATCAGCCAGGGACAACCAGCCACATGCCAACTGTTGGTTCACTACTGCATTTTCATTGGACAAGGACATGCAATGTGGAGTCTCTTTGTCCTAGACTGCCAGGTGTGACGGTATGCTTCCCCTGGTGTGCTTCCCCTGCTGCCCCCACCTCTGCCTGACTTTTTCCCATAAGTCTGGATTAATGGATAACCATTGGTGATGGTCGTGATGCATCCGCCTCACGGGGATTTCGGGAAGACAGATAACAACACAACAGCCAAGGGCTATCTATGCTAATGTGCCCACCTGGACGGAGCACTGGGCACTGTCCACTGGCACCTGCAGGTGGTATGTAAATATAGCCATGAGCTAATCACCTTACTCCATAAATATTGAGAAGCCCAAGAGCCCTTTGAGCTCTCCTGAAATGACAGTGGGCTGCACATCAGGATCTCTCCTTGAAATAGAGCCTCTCAAGGTTACTCCTTGAGGTCAAGAGAATCCTTGCCACAACAGATCCGCAACAGATCCTCAGTAAGTGAGTTGGGAATAAGTGCACTAAACTTTGTGGTCTTAGCTAAGAAGTGTAAAGGATTGATTGTACATATATAATCCTTTAGACATAAACTGTTGACCAAGTCTGGGACTAAGACTGGATCCAGCTGCACCTAAGCTCCTCTCTGAGGAGTTTAGAAAGCAAGGGGGTCCTTTCTGAACCTTGTGACTCAATGGGAGGGTGTCCCTGACAGCTTCATCTGACCCTGTTCTCTATGCACTAAATAATCAAGATTACCTTACCATCAAACCTTAATCACTGTTGTTTATTATCCAACACCATTACACCCTATTTATATCAATAGACATATTGTTGCCTCTCTGCTAAGAGTGAAGTGCATCCCTCTTAACTCTCCATCCGCGACACCAGGGCCCAACTCTTAGCATAAAGGAGAAAGGTGTTTTTTACATAGCCACTGTTACTCTGAGATTTGGCAGCTCCTTGGTAGTGAAGAGCTGAAAAACAAACTTGCTGCTGGGAAAGATCAGCACAGTTACTGTAAAAGTCTCAGAAAACATCAGGTTTTAGAAAGAATTTAAAAGTGCATTGCATACCACAGCTAATGTTTCCTTCCAGACAGTGTGTCCACTGAGCTCCCACTCCAACACCTTTCCCTGATACAACCAGAAATGAATGCAAGTCAATCAAAAGCATCAGGGTGGCTAAAGGTGATAAACTTCTTTGCATGGATTAGGGTGTATTTCTGTACTAGAGGCAGCCTTCTGCAAGCCAGCCACAGAAGGGATGGGTGCCTCCAGATTGGACTTGGTTGCTTCTTCACTGCCCCTGAAGAACTGAATGTGCCTGGCGCGGTGCTCAGCAGCTCTCACACCTCCTTGGAGTGCTCCTTGCCATCTGAGGCTGGTTTAAATATGGTGAAAATGGGATTATACCAGGCTTGCTTTCATTTGATACCTAGAGGAGAGGTGGGTAGTGGCCATTTCCATGCAAACAGTCAGGAGCTGGTTTTGTTTAAAGGTGGCTCCTGCCAGGACCGTGAATTCATTTGCTCAAAAAGCTTATGGCTGGGCTGTGTTTATTGGAAAGGCATCAGCAGCAACTGCACGATTAATGAGACCCTGATCTAAAATCTGATTGCCACCCTGCCTAACCTTGATTGCAGTGAATGGGCAGAAGAGACAGGAAAGCTGAGAGGAGGGAACGAAGCGAGGATCATCTGAGTAGCTGGAAAGCACAGTATCCCAGCTCCCATGGAGGTTTCAGATGCTGATCGTCACTCAACCCAGTGTGCGAATGACCATCATTATCACAGGAGAGAATTACAGCACTTCAATTGCATTAGGAGCAGTTGAGTGTCTTCCACGTTCCCTCCCACTGTTCCTCAGCCAGTAAAAGCTTGATCTTCCCCTGCTGTAAGCACTGAGTAAATGGTACTTTGTCTGGCTTTTCCTTGTTCTCAGTGCAACGTTCTCTGAATTACAGGATACAATTGTCTTTGCAGAAGTGCTCAGAAACACAAAGTGAAGAAGACTCTGTGATCATGAGGTCTCAAGAACATAGGCGTTAATCATGGCTTATTGTCTGCTTCAAAAGGCTGACATCAGGTAGCTGCTTAAGGAGGGCACGTAGAGCCCACTGTGAATGCAGTGAGAGATGGGAACAGGAAGAACACTGAGGTCCCTCCACTCTGTCTTGGAGCAACCCACTTGTGTGCAGCAGCGAATGACTCTCCTCAAAAAACCTGTATCCCACTTTTAAATGTCAACATTCCTCAAAAAAAATTACTTCACAAATAGTGAATTTTCATACAGCAAGTATGGTCCTTGAAATTATTGACCACCCAGAAATCCTATCTCCGTCTCCCATGACCACTTCAGGCAGGCAGCGTGTTGGAAATAACCTTTCTCAGCCCTGGAACAATCTTGCAAGTAGGGGGCAATGGTACAGAGCATTTTTAAATCTGGTTCCACCCAGGTGAAAGGACCCCTTCTGTTCCCAGTAGCCATACAGAGTCATCCGTCACAAGACATTGTCCCAGCTACAACCTCTTCAGCTCTTCTGAACAGATGCAATTTGCCTCTGAAGACCATGTGATGGGTTGTGTGCAGATGCCATTTGAACATACATAATATTCAAGCCCTAGCAAAGTATATTGTATTCTCACTCACACACATACACACACACACAGTCTCCTGCTAAGGCATACAGCTGTGCAGAGACTTTTAAAAAATCCTCCTAAAATCCAAACTCTTCCTACTTGTTCTCTCAAAAAAACTCCAAAAAAAAGCCCAAACAAATTAAGAAAGCCTACAAAACTTCGGCCAAATATCAGCTGAGGAATTAAAATTCATACTCTTATTGCATACCAAAAATCAGTAGCTCTGTAACTATTTTGCTTTTATGGCACTTAATTTCTCTTCTCTCTGATAACCTCTTTGTGCTCTGCATTTCCTACACTACCTCGCCTTCTCTTTCCTCGGGTGATGTCTACCTCAGCACTGTTCTCTCCACCCTGTTAGTATCTCTCCACTTAAGAAGCACATTTCCTTCAGCGATGGTCTGATGTACAGCGCATCAAACACTCTTTACTCTGTTGTTGTGTGCCTGGGAAGTTTCCTGTTCCTGTTGCAGATCTGGAGAAGCTCCTGTGTGCACATAAAAATGCCTAATTCTTGCTTTCTCACGGCTTGGTCTGAAAAGAAACAATGTCTTAATTCACATACCTTGTCTTGACTTAATAATATTCTTTATTTCTTTAAAGAAATGTTTATGTAGGGGGTTGCTTTGAGATGCCAGAATGACTGAGCCTGGTGCTGCAGTTTGTCTGCAGTGTAGGGAGAGATGCGTTTGCATCACCATCCTCGCTAGGACGGGTGGATTTAGAGTCCCTGCAGCATGGTAACTGCACTGGCATAACAGCTTTTCTTCTAAAGACTTACTGAAAAAATGTAGCTGCATATCACTATGGATTACTTATTCTACAAACAGGAAATGGGGAAAAAGGAACAGATGGTAATACTCTGGGTAGGTGACTCAGATTTTGCCCTTTAATGAAATTGGTAACTTTATGCTTTACCAGTTGGGTTATGAAGAATCAATATATAAACTTCCATTGTCTTATGATCAGATGAGAGGCTTCTGACATGGGTCTGCTCCATTTCAGCTGACATTAAGTGGTGATCAGTGAAAACGTAGCACAGATTATGGATAAAAATGGACATCCCCCCAAAAAATGTACTGAAAATTGTAGATGTGGTTGAAAATCACGACTTACTTGCTAGAATCTTCTCCACCTTGTTCATTTGGTCATGTTCTCCATTTTTAGTCATTTTCAAACTGAAATATTACTCCTTTTGCCACAGCTGAGGAATTAATTAGACTTATTTCCAGCCTTTGCAATAAAAGGCCTGAAATCAGCAAAATGGGAAGACAGTGAGGTTTGTCTATCTGCACAGCCTTGCTGTGCTCACCTCTGATTGCTAACCCAGCACCATCCCATAACCATGGTGGTTTGATTCCTAGATCTGTTGAAACAGCTTTTTCTGGGTCCCTGCTGCAAAGCAATCTGAACCCAGGAGATCCTCCCCTGCCATCACTTTGAGTGGCTCAAATGTGTGGTCTATGGCCCTTGTATGCTCCTTTTTTCCAGCACTGAAATGCTCTTGTCTGGCAGGGTTCAATTCTGCAGCCACTGACGGTTAAAAATGCTTTGTGGCATCACCTGCCCCATCTCAATCGACACGTCTCACTAGGTGTTATCTGCAGCAATAGCTCACACCCAGGCTTGGAGAAACATATCCAGATCTCCTGGTGAGGATGGGCTGGTGAGGTCCTCATGCCAGGTGCTGCAATGAGGGATCCTGGGGTCCACACAAGCAGCTGATGGTCCTGCTTCTCATCTGCCCTGCAGTGCCTGTGGCACCACAGCAGTGCAAATGAGGCATCTGATGTCCATCCTCCCTGGGTGTCTCCCCAGGTGATGTTCCTACATGCCACCCTCTGCTTCACAGCTGCACCTGGTGATCCTGGATGAGGGAAACTGATCTCCAGGGTTGCAGTCAAACTGCAGGACTTTAGAGAGGTGGGTTTTTTTCTTCTTTTTTTTTTTTCTTTTAAAGAGGGGCTTGTTGTTTTTCTTTTCTCCAGTCCTCAACTTGAGTCCTACACAACAGAAGTCTGAAAATGTGAAATCTTGAAGCTGCTAGTAGTGTTTTTATAACACAGCATTTGATCAGAGTAGCCCTTTCTTTACTGTGTGCTCTTCCCTTCAACATCCAGAGCTATCAGAAGCACGTATATTTGATGAGAGGCAACAGAGGGTTTTTTTTTTGCAAAGCCCATAGCAGCAAAGTTCATTACTCTCAGTCTGCTGACTGGAGTCTAGCAATCTCAGACTCCACACACATCAGTAATGAAACTCCCACCGAGTTCAGTGGGAGCAGAACTGCTTCCCCATGTCATGCTTTGCTACACCAGGGGTTGGATGCTGGCAGAGAGTCATTTCAGATTGATGTTTAAGCTGTGCCAGGGATGACTGAGCACACAAACTGTATTGTCTGACCTGTAATTAGTTGAGCATGAATGCTCTGGCATACCAATGTCCCGGGAGCTCTGCTCTGATGGCAGCTCTCAGCACCGGAGCGTTGCAGGGTGCGCGCAGGATGCATGCCAGCTGCACACAGCTCAGCAGGCGACTCACAACTGCACACACACCCTTCGGAGCCACGCTCAGTTCGCTTCCCTTTCAGTCAGGTATGTGGTGGCAAAAAACATCTCATGAGGATTACTGTGCAAGAGACCTTAGGATCTTGGGGTGAAAGGTATTTTGATGGATTTAAAAATCCCATGTATATTCATAAATCAAGAGCCTGGTGAGAGCTCTGACTTAATCTAATTATAAACTGTGCAATCAAAGAGCTTTCACATGTGAAGTACTTGCAAGTTGCCCCAGGTTAAAATAACCTTTTTCACTGACAAATTTGCCTTGCCCCCTCAAAAGCACTGACAAAACAATGCTGCTGGCTTTTCTGAGACAGAGACTGTCCTTCATTTCAACGGCCAGTGGTTTGGAAGCAGCCATAGCCTGGGAGAAACTTGCATAAGGAGCTGCAACAGTACTGAAATGCCATCGGACTTAGAGCTGAGATGAGACCTTCCTGAAGGGAGCATACAAACAGGCAGGGAAGACAATGGCAGGACAAGGGGGAATGGATTAAAACTAAAGGAAGGAAGGTTTAGATTAGGTTTTAGGAGGAAGTTTTTTACAGAGAGTGGTGAGGTGCTGGAACAGGCTACCCAGAGAGGTGGTGGATGCCCCATCCCTGGAGGTGTTCAAGGCCAGGTTGGGTGGGGCCTTGGGCAACCTTGTGTAGATCCAGGAGGTTGGTGGCCCTGCCTGTGGCAGGGGGGTTGGAACTCTATGATCCTTGGGGTCCCTTCCAACCCAGACCATTCTATGATTCTATGATCATGTAAGGGTGGGCTAGTGCCATCAAAACTGGATCCTGATTAGTGCTGTGAGGAGTCTCAACAGGGACAGAGCCCATCCTCCATCATACACCCCATGGGGCACCAGTCCAGCTGGTAAGTCTGTCACACTCAAGCTGCTGGAAACGTGATGGTAGCAGGACCAGCTGTGAAATTTGGAGTTGTTTCCTCCTCTGTGCTCTTGCTGGGAGTTGGGATGCACAGGAGCCGTGTTCCAGGCCTGGCTCTGATTTGTGCTGCCAGACCATCTTGTAAAATACACTTTCTGTAGCTCGTTTTCACTTATTTCCGAGCATGCTGCATGTTTCCCAGTCCCAATGACTGCAGAGATGGAATCCACCTGCTGTTATCCTCTAATTTGCAGCCAATAACTGCAGAAAGTCAATAATACAGGCTCAGCAAATAATATGCTATGAGCAGTTTGCAACACACGAAGCGACAGTGAGTCCAGTTAAACCAGGTGTGTGTCTACTTTTTATTGCTGGTGGAAGATGAACTTCATTTAAAATGAAAGAAGAACCCACAAGGTTGCTTCCTTCCAAAGAGGGAGTTACTTGTCTACTCTTGCAGTACCGAAATGGGAGGCACAGGGGAAAAGAAACAGGGTGTTCAGCTGATCACTTGATGAATGTTTAGTTTTAGCAGTGAATAAAAAATGATTTAGAAACCTTGTTTTGTGTGACCAGGAACTGCATGAAAAGCCTTGTGCTCTGGAAGCATGCAGAGAAGAGGTCTGAAAGCAGGGAGTGACTCAAAGTTAATTAACAGGTAGGATTCATCTCACACACTCTGTTCGTCCCTCAGCCCTGTTGGACGGGATCAATTAACAAAACAAGGTATGATCAACAGGGCTTGTTCAATATTGCAGCTTTTCCCAGACCAAACTGAATGGATATCTCTTCCCACACCACCCTGGCCCTGGTGTCAATCCCCCAGCCTGTCTGGGAGGTCATCAGGATGCTCATGGTGACTTGTGAGGAACTCCCTTGCAGGGGGAGAAGAGTGAATGGGAGTAAATTCAGAGTCAAATCGGTTGCTTTTTGTGAAACTACTGAAATATAAATGACAGCAGTGGTCAGTGTTTAGTTCTGTGTGCGGGAAGAAAATTTTCTTATCATGAATAAATTACCACATTTAAATACTAACCAAGCTGAACAACCTTTCAGGCAGATATCGAAGGGGGAGGTTCCCAGTTACCAAGAAAGGTTTTGTCTTTGGCACAAGCCATGTCTAAGGCACAACCATGTCTAAGGATGTCCCACACGCCTGGATTGCACTGGGAATTCAGTCAGCATCTCAGCAGGTAGAAGTGATTTACAGGGGTACCTTCTCTTCTGAAGTCCCATGGGAAGAGCACTTTAAGTAACCCTGCAGCTCCTGGGAAATAATTTGCCTGGTGTAGTAAGAAATGGCTTTGTATTTGCCCTTGTAGTTCATTACATTTCTCCCCACCCAACTCTCCATCCTGCCCAGATCTCACTGGATGGCAGCACAGCCTTCCCGTGTGTCAGCCACTGCTCTAAGTTTTGTGTCGTCAGCAAACTTGCAGATGGTGCACTCTGTTCCCTTGTTCAGGGTGTTGATGAATATGTTGAATAGTACTGGTCCCAGTACCGACCCCTGAGGGACTCCACTAGATACAGGCCTCCAGCACATAAGTGCTCCTCACAAATAGCCATTCCATCTCCCTGTCCTAAGAATAGTAAGTCCTGGCCCTAGTACACCAAATTCAACCCTGCTCCTAGAGCTTGAAGCAAGCCCTTTTTTGTGCCCAAAGCTGCCACTGAGGCATCTGCATAAGCTGCACCCCATCATGAATTAGTCAAAACAGAGCCTAGGACATGGAAACCATTTCCAAATGAAGATATCACAGGAGGAGAAATGTGAGAACTGAGCAGAATAAGACAGCTTTTCACTAATCCTTTATCAGGTTGCTCTTGTTATCACTGTTTGCTTAATATATTGACTTTACTGTATAATATTTGCTGCAGTTGTGTTCTAAGGCTCTAAAATAGCTGTTGAAGCTGCTGTAGTGCAGCACTTTCACACAAGCTGCATGCAGCTACCTGCACTGAGGGTATCAGCTCTGGAGATCCCTACAGTCAAAGGCAGAGCTGCTCTCTTGGGTAAAGCTTTTCACACACCAAGACCTAAGAACATAATGATGGTGTCCAGAGGCCGCAGGCTTTTGAGAAGTACTTTGTTTAGTGTTTTGATGAAGTTTTATTGCAATGGCTAATTAAAAGTTAATCCCATGCACCGAACGCACCCAACATCTATTTGCTGTACAGTCATATTGACAGGCCGATGCTTTGTCAGTCTATTAGAACTGTGTCCTTGTTTCTGGAGTGGATTAACTATCGCTTATCTGTCAGGAAAAAGAAACATCACTAACAAATAAGTAAACAAAAAAATAAATCCTTGTCTCTCATGACGTGCCAACAGCCTTTGGAGTTGCTTTTGCATTTGGCTGTTTTTCTTGTATTTTCCTGAAATCCAGCACGTAAAGTTGCTGTGCAGAGCTAAGTGCCATGGACCAGCGTGCTCAGGGCACAACAAGCCTATCGGGATTTCCTTGTGCCTGAAATCCATCCTTTAGCCCAGGGGCAGCTTGCAGCTGTGACCACTGCCCATGGGTGCAACGTACTTCAATCGATGATGAAGGACTGGGAGGCAGAGCTTCCAAACAGGGCACCTGGACCCCCTGTAGACACTTAGGCTGCAGGTAGCAAAAGCAGGTGAAGGAATCCCTCTGAGGTGTGGTACCCCAGGCTGGCCGACTGCCCTGGTTTGGGGATGAGGGTATACTGAGACCCTTCTAGATGAGAGTTGCAGAGAAAAACAAAGAACTAGAGTAAATAGAAACCACTGGATGAAGGTGATGGCAGTAAAACTATACTGTTCAACCACCAAACCTAGTTACATACACATCTAAAGGATTCTTGCTCTGTATTTTTAATAGATTTTAATATGTGTTACAGTATTTTCTAATCTTCAAAGTCTCTCAGTTTTGTCTACTAATGGATGCCAAATTTCTGTATGTGCCTTTCTTAAAAGATATTTTGGGGAAAAAAATCTTCTAGCGCCTGCACATCTGCCATGTCTTCAGTGTCTGAAATGCAAGGGGAAACACAGGATGGGGCTGGAAATTGGAGATGATCTCCTTCCCTTCTACAAACCTACCCTTCCTTCCAGCTTCTGACCCAGCAGGTGCATTCAGTGGTCTTGTGACTTTCCACCTGGCTCACTGCAGCAGCCAGCTGCTTGCAAAAAGACTACAAGCCCCCAGCACAGCAAGAGGGGGAGGCATTGCAGGGAACAGTGTCTTCTTCCACCAACAGCTCACGTACAGCCCTCTTGAGAAGAAATCTCTGTGCTGTGATAAGCAGGTAATTCAGACAGAGCAGGGTGCTGGAATTAGCCTGTCAATTAGCTGTCAGCATCATCAGAGAGAGTTCAGTCAGAGACACTCTTCAGTCAGTGGGAGAGAGAGAACAGCAGAGGTCTTTCCAGCATGTTCTTAATGAAGGTGGCCTTTGTAACTGCTCTGGAGTCCTGGAGCCATGGCAGAGGCATCCAGTAAGCAGATGCCTACTTTTTGCTAATTAATGTAGATCTGATTAGTCTCTATTCCTTCTTGCAGAAGTGATTAAAAGCAATGTGGTCTGGAAGATTTTTACAAATCAACATTTCCCCATCAGAAAGACATGAAAAGTTGTTGTTTGTTCGTGTGTGAGATGGGGACTTAATTAGGAAATGGGAGAAGTGACTATCACATACCAAATGTCCAGGAGCCTGGAACGAGGTCTTGGGCTGAGCTTTTCCCCAACCACAAATGATGGATAGAAAATGTATGAATTAGTCTGGAAGGAGACAGCAACTCTGCACTTCAGAGCTGAAAGCAAACAGGCTATTCAGCCAAGCTCATAAATATCCCTCTTGGAGCTCACAGCAGAGTGATGAGGAGCTCCTCCTGGCAATCAAAGGCTGTTTCGGTGACTAACGTGTGGAGGTAACAAATTCTTATGTCACCTCATCAGGAGATTTGTTTCTTCCAAATGTAAAAGTTATTTTAGCATAGTCATTAGTCATGAGACCAACGTGCCGGGTGCAGTGCAGTTCACAGGCTGGGAGCAAGGTGCAGGACAGTCTACAGAAAGCCCGGCAGGCCCCCGCAGATACCCCCTCCCCCACCGGCCCTGCTGGCTTCATGACCCTGACTGAACCAACAAACTGACTCTAACAAATGGCTCAGAAGCAGTAAACAATATTATGGAGTATTTCTGGGCTTTCTGGAACAATTTGGTGCACTGAGATAGCGATTTCACAGAATCATAGAACAGTTGGGGTTGGAAGGTCCCTTCTGGTCCAACTCCCCTGCTAAAGCTGCACAGGACAGCATCTAGGTGGGAACAGCTTCGTGTCTCTACTCTGTGAAGGCAGTAATGTTTCTTTCTTCTGACTCAAATAATGTTTTATAAAGTTTTCTTTTTAGTGTGTCTGCAATATGCCCAGAGCTGAGATCTTTTTTTCCCCTGCAGAGAACAATTTCTCTTCTCGTGGTTTACACTGTATCTTATTTAGGTTCTGCTTCGGATTCCTTAAAAGTAAATTTCCATTTCCTTTCCTCCAGTGTTCTTCAGCTGTATCACCAGGACAAGGCAGGTGCCCATCTTCCACTCTTGCCCCATCTCTCCCTCTGTGCTGCTGGACATCAGCTGGTAGCATTTATAAACCTGTACAATTTCTTTTGCTGAAAAGTTTCACCTACTGATTGAAAACACAGCAACCTAAAACACTGGCCACACGTGTGGGTAACAATAGGCTACTACTTGTTCTGTCTTGATGTGTTCCATGGAAAGCATCAAGACTTTGGTATTAATATGTGTTTCCAGGCTACAGCTGGCTTCAGTCTAGTCACCACAACCCTCTGACACATCTGCCCCACACCTCTTGACGTGCCCATAGGTCAAGTCAGCTACAGCTGGAGCCTAGAGCAAGAAGAACCAATCAATGGCCAACTTGCTCCACAACAACACTAAATCATGGGACTCTGTTCCCACTCTGCTCCTTAAATGCTGGCAGGAGGTGAGTTTGAGCCAGACTCCTTGACATTGGGAGCTCAGAAATTATTACAACTCAAAACTGAGTCTGTCTTCAACAGTTCAGGCACAGGTCTCTCCATCTTTCAGGTTTTTTCTCCAGAAGGATAACATCCACTCCCACCTGAGAAGATTTTTGTATGCAGAAACACAGTGTTTATTTTTTCAAGTCAGATGTCTCAAAGCAGGATGTGATGATCAGCAGTGCTAGGCTATTATTGCCAAATAGTTTTGGGATTCCTGGCTAGCTGTCCCATTCCAAGAGCACAATCTTATATCCACATATCCTGTATTTGACAGTGGTAGTACTCAGCTCTTTAATGAGCTATTTGTGGTCAGAAAGCAGTTGATAAAACTCCAAGTTGTATAAACTGGCCTCGAAATTGAGCCAGCATAACTGCAGATCAGTGTTGAGGTAAGTGCTCTGGATAAGGATCTTCTCTTCTTTGTATGAAATAGATAGGAGCCCTTTACAATAACTACAGTCTTTGATATAAACTCCCTCTTAACCACAAAGCCCATGTCACCATAAACTCAATTAAGGTGCAAAATCGTAACATCTGGCATCTGTATGAGTAGACTAGCATTGAGAGCTGCTACAGTTTGTCTCTTTAATACTTACTGACAGCTCTACCTCTCCAGCTACTTTGCAGCCATCTGGAAGATCACAAAGAGGTATTTGATTTAGCTTTGTCCCACGAGACAACGCTATCTGTATCAGCCTACATGTGCTGAGTGCAGCTATAGGCAGTTTAAGAGTGCAGAGGAGTTAGATTGCTTCCTTTTCAACTGTGTGACAGACTTTTCAGCCCAGACAGCAAGGCCTATGTGAGGGTAAGTGCTCAGCAGTTCAAGGGGCTCAGGAAGAGCTGTGCTGCAGGGGACTGAAGACCCAAGGGTCAGGAGGGGTGAAGGATGTAGCTATCTGCACTGGGATGTGCAGGACAAAATGAGACAAGGACTTTGCAAGGTCCTCGCTCATCCAGACTCAAACCAGGACTTGGATATCTTTTCATCCATCTCATCCTGACAGTGCCACCACTGTGTGCTTGCTGATGGAGTTCAGAGTCCAGGCTTGGTCCTGGAGCTGTGCAGAAGGATCCTCCAGCAAGGGCAGGGTGTTCAAGCCACAGTCCAGTGCCTCACACAGCCCATGGCAGCAAGGGCAAACAAGCAGAGTAAGGACAGATGGACACAGCAGCTGCCATGGGGGGTGAGGCCTACTGCCCTCACACACTGGAAAAATATCCAAACTGTCGCCTTTAGATTGTCACAACATGTTCCATTTGTCACGACTCATCTCTTACCTTTCACACCAAAATAACTGTATTTTATTTTATTGGAGCTTTTAAATTGCATTTCCAAAATTCATTCCCTTTCTGTTTCAGAAAGGCTCAATTGCAAAATAGCACAAAAATGACAATCAGGTTGTTTCAGAGGAAAGTGTCACACACGCTGTGTAAGCAAAGACTGCAGCACAGGAGGCACAGTGCAGAGGGATATGGGACGAAGAGGGACTTGAGGGCGATCAGCACCTTTCTATGTCACTGTCTTATGTTGCTGCATTCGACTGGTGCAGATTCAACCCTGTAATTGTGTTCTAATTTCTTGGTCATATTGAACGTTTGTCTAAAGGAAAATGGCCCAACAGGAAAAGCCATCCAGTGTGGTCCTTTGCCACATGTCTAATTGCAATGTAATTCCTCACATACCTAAATTTAGTTTCATTTATTTCATGCATAGAACATGAAATTTAGAATAAATACTCAGTCATAGTCTGCGGGGTGAGGTGGTGATGGGATACTTTCAGCCTCCTCTAGCCACCTGTCTATCATCAGTGGAATGAAAAAGATACACTTTTAGAGCAATTCATCTCACCCAAAATATCCTTCTAAGATGCTTTTAAGATGTAAAATATTTTTCTCTGAGGAAGTTCCAGTGATATCCATTTTCCAGAGTAATGCAATTGCCTGTGTTGTAGGCCAGAGGGGAACAGAGATTCCTCGCACAGCGTAACAGGCCAGCTACAAGCAGCACCACACAGGCTTCCCATAGCACTGGCCTCTGAGAATAATGCCTATGCCTACATCTCTATTCCTGTGATTCCTGTGCCCACAGCTTGGCAGAATTATCACCATTCCTGGGATTTCCTTTTCTTGTCTTCTGATACTTTAAAAGTCAAAAAATATTTGCAGACAATGATGGAAATCTTTTCTCAAATGTCACCTTTACAACATGTCTAACCATGGATAAGACTGGAGGAGATTTCTGTAGCTACTTCAAATTCATAATCATTCATTTTAAGCGCTCCCCCTCATAAGCGGGGTCATAGAGTTAGCGAGCCTTGCCTTGTGCATGACAGGCTGCAGCATCTTCTGTCTTCTTAAGTAGATTGAAGATTTTCACAGTGAGAACTGTGTAAGATTTTATTCCTTCTTTTCTTTAATCTTCTGCTATTTGTCCCACTCTGTAGCCCTTCTCTTTTCCATTCCTCTCCCTCTTGTCAAGCAGCAGGATTCTCCCTGTTCCCTCCCCTTCACAAGGATCATTTTCTACTTCAATGCCTGTGGCTGAGTCTTCATCTTCTTGATCCTTCTCCTCCAGCGACCTCCATCACTTTCAAAATGCAACTGAAAAAATTTCCATCTCTGCTTCTACTTCCCTGTCACCAACAGTTGCCTCATTTATAATGTGTCAGGTGTCTTTACAGAGCCCAGAGCTACTACTGAGAGGTGCAGGATGAATTCTGCACGTGATACCAAATGAGGCCATTTAACCTTAGGTTTTTTTAAATAAGCCTTTTAGCTCAAAATATGCATGCCATTGAAAAACAGTTCAAATAATTAGTTACAAAACTATGCAAAGACTGAACTATACATTTATTTTTGTGTACAGATTTTGCATTTAATATTTAATCATTTGTCTGTAATAATAACTACTTCACTGACAAATCAGTTTCTGCACAGCATTAAGGAATTTACTTTCAAACTCAGTTTTAAGCACAGAATCGAATTTTCAGTGTCAATAAAAGCTGCAACAGTATGTTGATAATAAGGTATATTAAGGCTTGGTCTGAATGAGCTGCCAAAGATGATGTTAAAATATTCTGAGACCTCTGTTTTTTGCTATGAATAGTTATGTTTTCTGTGTTTCAGGCAGATTAATTCTGCCTGCCTGAATTCTGTTTTTAAGTGAATTGCTTGCATATGGTTGGTTACAATGAGAGCCATAACCTACGATTTTCCTATAACTATCTTTTGACTGATGGCACCTGGCAGCGTGTAGATGAAGAGCACCAGGAAGACAATGAGAATAAGCAGAATGATGCCGATGATGATGTACTTCTTGTAATTTCTCCAGATCAGGTGATACAAGCACTTGAAAGGATTTACAAACCAAGAGAAGGATGTGTCTGGTCGGCTAAAAGAAGAAAGAAAAAGAGAAAAATGTTGTAAATGGAGATCCAGCTATTTCAAAAGCTACTCCACTGCATAATATTTGTGCCTAAAGAGGACCTCTAAACTCCTGGTAACCCGCTAAAGAGTTTAGAGGGAACTTCCATGAATTTCATACATTATGGAGTCACTCCTCTTCCATTTTTCCCCCAGTTTAAGTTACACACACCACTGAGAAGGAAATTCCAGCTCACATTTCATACCTACTCCAATTTAAGGCAAGATACAGGGTTCAAAATTAGACAGGATCATGATAAATCCTAAAGAAGAAATGAAGACATCTCAAACATGAGTACAAAAGCTTTCTAATCATTACAATGAATTTAGCATAGCAAAAGAAGTAACAAACCACTACAAAAAATCTTATTGCTCAGTGATAGTCATGGTGATATAAAAGAGATAGCTCAGGCTTGGCACACGGTCCAAAATGGTGTATTTTCAGAAGGAAATTTAAAACAGGCCTCCTGAAAACAGGAGATGAGATGAAAACCCAAATCTAGGTAGCTTGCCTTGAGCCACTTCCTTCTAGTGGAAAAGATCTGCACTCCACAATCCTAAATTTTTTCCATATTTTGCCTCATGTTGTATTATTCTCCATAAGCAGGAGTTTCTTCACACTTTATAGCCAAGCTGGCTGCATACAGACAGGAAAACAAGGTTCTCCTTAGGAAAACTGTTGGTATTGTTTCTCCTCCAGCATGCCACCCATCTTGGGAGGTTACTATGCCTCTGACTTCCACAGCTCTACGCTTGCGCCGAGCTGACACAACATCTGTCAGCTTCAAATGATGGGATGACCAGAGGATTATGGTGTAGAGCAAAATTAACACCTGCAGGATTGGGTGTAGGTTGTCTCTCTTATCCAATGTCACTGTAATTGTGCCAACGGTGCAGCAGTAAAGAGAATTAAATCAAGACTGAGGGTCACAAAAAGCAACGTCCATGTCTCACTGCAGAAAGCTGTTGAAGGAAGGAATTTAGGCAGGGCCTTAATCATCCAGACAATTCAGAATTCAGCGTGTGGAACCAAATGCCCATGTGACAGAAAGACTGTAAATCTAAAAGACCAATTGAATATCTTTTAATTAAAGACTGTGTTTTATACTGAGGTGTAAATGACTCAGAAATAAATCAACACACATTCCCTCCAGGTTAAAAAAGATATTAAAAAATGGGTACTCTACAGAGTAAAACTTGGTGAATCACAGACCTGAGTAACAAAACCACCAGTCTGCATGTCCCACCTACTTCAGGGCTTTTCATAACCTTTAAAGACAGGGGCTAAAAAAAGCTAGAATACTGCACGTTTAAGTTGTTTTCTTTGCAACACAGGCAGCAGAATTCAGTCCCAGTCATAGCAGCACATTTGTTATAACAGAGGGCATCTGGAAAAGCCTCCTGTCTTCATTGTCAGAGATGGATGACCTTGTGGTGCTTTGGCTACCAGGAAATTACACTCACTGCACCTTATTTCTTATTTGTATGTTTCTCTTTAGCTCCCAGACATTTTATCTTTTTCCACCTTTGCTCTGGTACATTAAAGAGTCTGCTACTGTCTAGTAGCTCCTAGAAGATAATTCTAGGTTTGAAGTATTTTTTTTTCTTAATTAAAAAACTTAATTACTCAAATCAATCTGAACATTTCCCTGACTCTCTGTGTGAGCCTACATGATTAGCAAAAAAATAGGGAGCTATAGTACTGGCATAGAGATATGGAGGTCCTGACACAAAGCTGCTTGGGATCCATTCCTTCCTGAAGAGAACTTATTTGAAGTGCAGGAACATGTATCTGCTATCTCTCAGCCAATTTTGAATATTCTGCATGTACAAACTACATATTCCATCACTCAGGTGCACTGAGATGATAAACTTTAATACCAGCTTTATGGATCTGAGCCATGCAATATCTTCAGCTTTTAGATTATTTTCCTTCCAGTAAGTGAGTACCTAGCTAAATAGCACTTACTATCTGCAGTCTGATATTGCTTTAGTAACCTGAGGATTTGATTTGCCAAACTTTATAACTTAGGTGACTGCCCTGTTCGGTCCTGGGAATGTGGAGAGGAAGGTCCTTCTGGAGGACAATTCATCTTTCTCCCCAGCTTCCATCTTAAGATCACGTTAAGTAAATGAGATAACTATCCTGGCTGTACCTGAGTGGCCTCAAAAAAAGCCTGAGCTTGCTTCTGAGATGGGAATGTCAAGTGAAATTAACTCCACCCTAATTTTAATTCAATTGAGGCATGCATGTCAAAAGTAGAACTGGGTTGAGCCATGAGTTGGCTGTGTATTGTATCATAAAAACCTACATGTGGAGCCTCTCTGATTACCCAGTGCAAGATCTGGAGAGGAAGGCTGTGGTCTTGTGCCTTCTGCGTCAAAACCCCTCCAGGCTGGCTGTGCAGCAGACAAAGGGGCATCAGGCCAGGGACAACCTTTTAGCCCAACAGCACATTTGCAGATAAAATGCAGTGAAAACACAGGAAGCCCTGAAGCCCCAGGCTGCCAGGGTGTATGGCTGCACCTGAAGAAATGAGAGGAAAACGAGAAGGTGCCTTTGCACAGCCTGTTAACAACCTTCTGGACATGTAATACTTCTATTACATGCGATGGTCTCTCTTAAAACTGCCTAAACTGATTGCTTCCCACCTGACATATTCCAGAGCTATCCCAGTTGCCTTCCCTTTGCAACCCAGTGCTTTAGTTTTCATTACTGGGAATCTTTCAGGCAGACATCTGTCAGGCATAGCTCATCCTGCCTCTGGGTGAAGATATTGGGTGAAATGATTAAAGTCTTTCCAAGGCTAATTTTTAACAACTTTCTGGTACCTTTAATTTTCAGACCAAATTTATAATCTGTTTATAGATATTGGCAACTTTGCCCTTATGCTGTTTTATCCTTTTTCATGTTTATCCTGAGGTAGGTATCAAACTGACAAAAATAAACAGAATGTGCAATGATTACCATTACAATTAGCAATTGATTTTAGAAGCTTTTGAAACAGGAAATATAACATCAATTTCACTCTCCTTTTTTTTTTAAGTCTAGCTCATTACTTTAGAAGAGCAAAGTACTTGAGCTAAAATAGATTAGAAATACATTTTTTCTGAATGCAAAAATCTCAGTTGGTAATAATTTTTAATGTGACAAATGCTGGAAGATAAAATGCTCCTTCTAGATCATCTATCTCTGTTAAAGCACTTAAAACGTCCTCATTAAAAAGTATTATGATGAAAAACAAGGATTTTCATTATTTGATTTTAAAGCACATAAAGATTAGAGATAGATTTGTTACGGTCTTATCGTTCCTGTAGGAGCTGATTTTCTTTTTATCACTTTAGCTGCCAGTGATTCATTAATGTGAAAATATGTAGAGGTATGCAGAGGTCAGTTTTCCACTCACATGTAGCAGCTAAGACACCTTTAAATGTGTGCAGACAATTCTTGGAATCACAGGATCACAGAATAATCTATGTTGGAAAAGATGTATAAGATCATAGTCTAACCATTAACCTAGCAAGTCCACCATTGAGCCATGAGTCCATGTCCTTAAGCACCACATCTACATGTCTTTTATATACTTCCAGGGATGGTGACTCAAACACTTCCCAGGGCAGCCTGACAACTCTTTCAGCGAATAAATTTTTCCTAATATCTGAAATACTTGTTTCCTGATACTAAGATTCTGTCTCCTAATTTTCATAATAAAAAAGCCTGGACCTAGGAAATATTTCTTAGTCATTTTAAAACACTTAAATATTAATGGATTATTATTATCCTCTTAATATAATAAATATAATCCATCTGATCTTTATACATGAGCAAATTAAAGTGTTCTGTGTACACAGAAGTTATGATGGTTTAACAGGTTATCATGTGCCAGGACAGATATGGAATGAGCCCACGTGTGAACTCCAGCTGATGACAAACGTGCAGCAATGCAATTTATTTGGGCTTCCAGAGGAAGGCATTCCAGCTCACCTGGAAGGTGCTGCCAGCGATGAGTGCCAGCAGACAGGCGATGCACAAGTTGGACAAATAGCTTACTAAAAGTTACAGCAGGGAAGAGGAGAAAAGCCAGAAGAGGAGCAAGGAGACCTACTTTTCCCCATCTCCTGCTGAACACCTGTTTCATGTATATGCTTCTACTCACTTGGGTTTTTCCAAGGGCTCAGGCTCCTTTCGAGCTTTGCCTACTGGATTCTTCTCAGCTTCTTCTGCTGTGACTAAGTGAAACTCAGCTTCCACCTTGCCCTGGATGAGAGAGATCATATGTAAGCATCCAATCCTGGGTTATTATCATTAAATAACATCAGGATTTGGCTTGTGGAGCCAGATGACAGCAAAAGAGATTGATTAAAGAAAGTAAGAGAAAGTCTTTGTAGTTAAAGAGAAGGCACAAAGAAACCCCCTGCCTGGGCACCATATTCCTGACTTATGCTCAAAGACTGTGAGGAAAGAGAGGTAGGTGGTTTTTTTCCAGACCCATAAATACCTTTTCTGTTACCTCAATGATAAAGTAATTCATCTGAGAAGACCTGTCTTGTATCTGTCACATGTCCTGGCAGAGCTGAATGGCTGAGATGAAAGCTGTGCTGCTGATGTGGACGAGGAGTAGTCCACCACCAGGGATAATTCACACAGTCACACATGCTGGAGCAGTTGAGCTGTGGAGTCTCAGCTCACAAAAGGAAGATAGCTGGAAGTGACATCTGTGTGCAGGAAGTATCATGCAGTCTTAGACAGCTCTGTTCAGGCTAAAAAAACAGAGGTCTGGTGGGTAGATTCAGAGTAAATTTTCCTGATATATGGCCAGAAGAAGATATTCAGAGTTGTTACAAAAGGACCACTTTGTCCAGCACCAACTTACCAAAAATTTCTAGAATTCAGAAAATTCATAATGGAATATAACTGCTGATTTACTGCTTATTTTCATGGTGACAAACCATTAAATTTTGTTGAGTAACGAATGAAAAATTAGCACTTATAAAAGATCATGCCTGCTATGCTTTGAAGTAGAAATATGTAATCTGAGCTATTTGGAGTCTTAGTATCAACTGTAACTTCTGCTATGGAAGTTAGAGCTTCCAAAACATGGGATAAATATTTGGTTTACCCTTGTACTCAAGCAACAGATCTGTTGGTATTTCTGTCTGTGTTAGGTTACAGAGGCATTCTCTCTTTTCTCTGTTCACCCAGGTACCTTTCAGTACTATTTCTGATACAAATTTAATTAGGCCAAAGGAAAAAAAATGAAGATTTCAGAGATTTAAAGATTCCAGTAACCATTAAGAGTTGTTAAATCAAATCAACTTCATAAAATCTGTGATGGATGAAAAACAAAACAAAAGGCTTTTTATGTATTTGTTATTTTCCTACCCATACCTTTGTGGATGTCAACAAAAAAAGTGTGTTAACCCATGGCCAGTGGCTGGGATTCAGCACAGAAGTGGGCTGAAAGAACGATGCAGATAAAAGGGATCAATATGAAAGTGGAAGGGATCAATTAAAGTGGGAAAAAAAAGAATGGAAAAAAGAGAAACAAATGTACTGGAGTTGAGCAAATGGAGCTAAAACAGGGATTTGGGAGTGTTGTCCATTCACTAAATCCAGGGAAAGTACAGTCACCTTCAATCTGAAGAAGATAATGAACCTGAAGATGGCACTTTGTATGGCACCATTTATACTCATCTTAGGAGGATAATTCTAACATAACAAGTACTGTAGAGTTTGGAGGAAGCTGTCATTGTCTTTTGTATTCTTCATACCAATTGTATCCTGACAGTAAACCAAAAAGTATTGGCTTACTGAGCACACTTCAACAAGGAGAGCACTGTGCTCTTTCTACTTGAGATGTGTCACTAGCAAGAATAATGGTACATTCCAAAATAATTTCCTTTGTCCTGGTTGAAGTGAGAAATAGATAGTAAAGAAATAAACAAGCATGTATGATTCCTCCCAGGATTTCCTCAGCTGACATAAAATTGTCTGGAAACACCTGATTTTCCATTCTGCCTATCCAGTATGCTTGGAGATAAACAGTGGAAGAAAGCAAATAAAAAGTACAAAGTGCTCTGATTGCCTGGGATTATCTGAACCAAATCTATGGGGAGCCACTAAAGCATTCAGAAGACTCCTATGGGAGTGGTGGTTGTTCTTCAGATGCCACATTCAAATTTAAAATGTCTCATGATCTCAGCAGACCTATCAGTCCCAGAGAAGAGATGCTCATCTGTAGTGAGTGGCATACCGTGAGCTCCCCAGCCTTGATGAAGGGCCACCAGCCTCTGACACGCTTCTGCTGAAATACAGAGATCTTACTTTCTTCACTTGCTGCCATGACCATGCCTAGGTCACAGCTCTTGGCTGTCTTTGCTGCTCGAGGGAACCCATTCAGGTTCAATTCAAGAGTACCTGAAGGGAGAATTAATGTGAGAACACTCAGAGACCAGACACAAAGGCATTCAAACAACAGCTTCCAAATGAGATACATGGAACAATGCAGCAGCTTGGACCCAAGATTCAGAGCTGGGGATCTCTCATATTGTCAGGCATTCAAATCTATTGCATACTCACCCAAGAAATCATCTGCAGAGAGTCTTTCAAAGTCCCACACCTGAAGGACGAGTTCAGCAGGTATTTTGCGCTCTGTTTTTTCCAATGAAAATATGTTTTCTCTTTTACTAACCACCATTTGTTTCTCTGCTGGGAGATAGTGGAAGGGGAACACAAAGCGCCAGTTGAAGTTGCCCTCTCCTGTCAAGGAGTTGTAATGTACATCTGTCTCCTGCTTGTCCTCTTCCAGGCCCTTTATCCACCTATGGCAAGCACACAGTGGAAAACAGTGCTGTCACCAGGGAAGCTTGAATTGTGGTTGTCATTATTTATCTATGATCTCCTTGTAATTCCTACATAATCAGTAGGGGCAACACACTGTTCAGGACTGTGACACATGCCGTGGGGATCTCAGCCACTTCCCAGCTGAGGTAAAGGCTGCAGCAATGGCCAATGATAATCAAAAGCTGACAGAGTGAGAACATTTCAATCAGACCCCAAAATACCAGCTGGCTATATGCTATTGGCCAAGATGTCTGTCTTCTATTGGACAGGCAAAGACAGTCAGCCATTTATACACTAGTAATCACCCTGAATTTGTGTTGTGCCCACACTAATTCCGTGACAAAGTCCCAAGACTGATTTCAGTGCTCAGGATTAGAGTCTAAGTTGTTTGCAGCTGCTGTTTGTGGTAAAAACAAGGCACAATGATAGCTGGAGAAGTGTCTCTTTTTTCTTGTGCTTTCCTCTTGCTACAGTGTGCATGCCGACTGATGTGCAATCTATGATACAAAAGCACTAAGCTTTCCTAAACACAATCATCTTCTCTGAAGAGCTCCACTGAGGTAACGAGCCAGCTAGGTATCCCTTAGTTCTGAAGTTTATCACAGCTTTAGTGAAGATTAGCACTTTTTCACTGCTCCCAAAGAGTGGCTTTTCCCCTACAAGCCCCGTTATTTCAAAATGGAATTGAGAAAAACAGTAACAATCCCAAGCACAGCACTGCCCCCAGTGCAGAGCCATGCCTGGTGACAGGCTCAGTGCCATGGGCACTGTCTGAACATACTGAGATTTGAGTCTTCACCATTAAGGTACAAAAGCAAAAAGTTCTCTACTCCTGCTTTCCCTGTCAAACTGCTGTAGCATTGATAGCAGTGTCCTCACGTTATCACACAGCTCAGCACTAAATCTGACTCCCTATTTGTTCACTCAATATCATGTTCTCAGAACTATTTTGCTAGTGGTCTGACCATACTAATTTATTGCTAAGTTGGGAACATCCATGAACACCACTGATTTCAGAGTAGCTCCTCTCAGGGAATTGCAATAACCACACTTATTGCACAATGGGGACCACATAGGTGTATTAGTTCATGTTTCACCCGGGCTAATACCTCTTGGTCCCAAAGAATGTTAGAACTCCTGGTGCCCCACACAGCTTTGTCAGAGCTAACACAAGTTTCCCTGGAAAAATGCATGCAGGTATACCTTAGGGATAAGAGCTGCTACCAGATTGCTCTGTCTATCTGCTGTGGATTTCTTATAAGGTTCTGATGATTTTCAGAACCTGCAAGGTAAAAACATTGTCCCTTCCCCCTTCATCAGTCCCAGTGCTCCCTGCTCCAGCTCTCTGCATTTAGGTATTGGCAATACTGCCACAAGATTTTTAAGGAAATTAATTTTCCATGTGCATAGTGCTATACAAATTAAGATTTTCCAGGTCTTCTCAATTGCAGAATTCATATGGGAATACCAACATCACTCTCTAATAAAGAATCATGGAATGATTTGGGCTGGAAGGGACCTCAAAGCTAATCAGGAACCAACCCCTTGCCAAGGGCAAGGAGACCCTGCACTAGCCCAGGCTGGCTAAAGCCCCATCCAGTGTGGCCTTGAACACTGCCAGGGAAGGGGCAGCCACAGCTTCTCTGTGAAACCTGTTATGGTGCCTCAATTACCTCAGAGTGCAGGATTTTTTCTATAATATCTAATCTAAATCTACCTTCCTTCATTTTAAAGCCATTACCCCTTTTCCTGTCACTTTACTCCCTGATTGTCCCTGTAGCATCTCTTCAGCTGTGACAGGCATTTTGCCTGTGGCATGAAGGAGATTGAGAGCAGAATGTCCACATGATGTTCTCCCCCTGTAGTCATTCACCCAAAACACTCCCCATATGAGGCTAAAAACATTTCCCATGGAAACAGTCTGAAATACAACTACTTTCTTGTTTTTAAGGTGGCCAAATGTCAATATTTCAAACATCTATGCATTTGTGTAAATTTGTTTGAATTCAGTGTTTGAGCTTTGTCTGCTAAATTGTGACTAAATTGTGACCTCTGCCTGAGTGGGAAGTAAGGACTAATGTAATTTTACATTTACATGATTTTAAGAGAAAAAAAAAAAGAAGAGAGAAACAGTATAAAATACAGATAAATAATCTGGACAGGCATTTAGAGCAAAGTGCCAAGGTCGAGAAACAGGTTATCAGATTTTCTACCAACCTAAATTTTTTGTCTGAATTTTAAATAAAGCATTTCATATTCTTCTGAAAAAAAGTCCTGAGGAACTTACCCTTTTACATAGATATCACTTGATTTTTGCCCAGTAAAAATATTTTCATCTTCTAGAATGACATCCTCTGTATTCCAGATTATTACCCTCAGTTCGTAGCTGAAAAACAAAAAGTTGGCCTGTACATACTCGAGCTCTGGTCAGACACTAATATAAACTTCTATCACATCATGCTTCTATGAAGTGAGAAATGTTGTATTTGGACAAAACTCTTAAAATAGCATCAGCCTCAGGCCTCTACTGTTTACAGAAATGTAGTGATAGAGTGGGGATGGTGGCTGCTTTCAGCTCTTGGAGGAAACAGGGGTCGCTGACAGCTTTGGGAGGAATGGAAAATTCCCTGCTTTTTATGTGCCTGTGCCTTTTAAATTCTTTTCACAAAAATGCCGCAGTGAAACAAGGCAAAGTTGGTCTCAACAACATCATCAGAGCAGTATCTAATGCTGCTGTGGAGGGCAGTTTGCTAACATAAAACAAGGCTCACTGAAAGGTGCTTTTCAGAAGAAATGCTTACAAACATTCCAAATGGTGCAATCCAGTGCATTAAAGAGGAAGAGAAGCACTGTTCAGAGATATTTTAATTTAAACAACTGCACTCATCTTGAGAAGCAAAAGGATTTTAAGCTTTCTCATCCTTTTCACTACCTGTATACATTTATGATGGCCATCTGAAGCTCTAGAGGCTTCAACTGATACACAGATGTTGCAGATGACAGAAAAAAATGACGCTCAAAATTTAGGTATACCTTGAGTCATTGTATGAACTTCAAAATTAGAGAAAAACCCAACAACTATGTTTGAGAACACCAATATATAATTTTTATGATATGACGTGTTGTCTTAGAAATAGCTTTGATCTCAGGTGTGAAACAGTTTGCCCCAAAACTTACCAGGCCATGGGTCTTGGAGCTTTTTTAGATGTCAGCTGTGAAAACCAAGACTCCACACTAGCCAAAGAAACTTTTCATCTGCAATGCTCTGTCAGATCTCTATTCAGACAGAGATTGTTTTCACAAAGTGTTTGAAGTCTTGTGGAGCCTGGAGCCTGTTTTGCTGCAGCAGATATGCATTTCTCAGCAAAAATTTGTAACTTGTGTTTAGATGTTTACTTTCTTGCTCATAATTAATGGTTTGACAATCTTTTCCCTTTTGTAGACTACAAAAAGAGCAGCAACACTTTGGTTTGGGAGTATGATTAGTTTTAAATCTTTTTGGATTGGAAAATGCTTGTTGTTAAGGAGCTTTACAGAAAGTTCTGGCCTCAAGAAAGTAATTGTTACACAGACTCTTGTTTTTGTCAAATCATGGCTTTTGTAAAAGTACAGATGAAACAAGATTTATTTACATTGTTTCTTGTTCAAATAAATAATACAGGAATGGTACCTGACACTGCTTCAGACATGAAATTCTCAGGGAAAGCCTTGCTAAAATATTGAATAAAGCTCCAATAGACTGAGAAACCACTTGCTCATTTGTGTGTTTCATTTATAAACATTGATTTAGCTTGAAGAACTATGTGTGGTGTTGCACATAAAGCAGCCTAAGTAACTGTGTGGATTTTGACAGGTTATTCCAAACTTCTCTCTTCTGTCTGTTGCTGCTTTATGTTTTTCTTCATCTTTGAATGAAGTGCTGGAACTCCAATAGAAGTAATTGCATGTGGTTAAAGATCTCATCCAGTAAGTTATCTAGCGGAAAGAAGTAACAAAACCAGAGTTTCTTCTTTCAGCTCAACAAGTAGATGACAACATCAGAATTATTCAGGGACTCTGGCCTCTAGCCACCTCCTATAGGAAAAAGGGATATCTTCCTAAAAGAAACGTGTGCTGAAAAAAATCCCTAACAGTCCTTTGAATTTTTTAATGGAGGCGACATCACTGGATGCTCCCTTTTGGTTTGAAGTCATGTGAACCAAGGAAAACTTTTCTCAGGATCACAGAAATTGTGATAGTTCCTTTAATAATGTTTTCCAGACACTTAAGAAAGACAGCCTTTGAAGGCTTATGTTGCTGTGCTGGGAAGAAAGCACCGAGCATTAATTACCCTTTGGGTTTTCTTGGTGAAATGTCCACTGGGGGTCCTGGCAGAGGCATGTCTTTAGGAAACATGTCGACCCACATCTGTACACGACCCTTGAAAATAGAGAGATAAACATCTCTGTAACCCTATTTTAGAGAGATTTTAAAAGGTTTTAAATGTAATTCTAACATCCAAACCCAACGCTGTCCTGTAACTGTGATTTAATCTATAAACCAACTATACATTTTAATTTTTTTAATACAAATATTTTATCTCAGGAATTTGGTGAAGTTGGAATTGAGATCAAACACTGGCAGCTTCAACATAAAATCCATGTAAAAATAGTACATGATGAAAGGGGAAAAAAGAATGAAAGCTCAAATTCAAGCATAGTCTGTGTTAGCTTACTAAACTATGAATGAAAATATGCAGTCACGCCTTCCATGACTCTTGCACATTTAGGTAGCTGACTATGCACATATGTGTGTGACCATTTCCAGGTTGATACCGTACAAAGTCTCACATATGGTACAACATTTGGATTCTGTATCGTAAGTTTGCAGGTAGAAGTATAAAGCACAGTAACTGGAGGAAAGGAAAACCAGCTCCTGTGTCACCACCATCATCTCAGAGCTGCTCTACCTGTTCCATGCCTGGCTTATCCTTATGGTAGAGAGGCCGAGTCTCAATGTGCTCTGGGACCAGTTTGTATCCAGCTCCGGGGATTTCTTCCCAAGCACATAAAACCTTTAAAGAGAGATGTTCATACGATTCAACTGGCTCCTCTACAGGAAAGAGCAGAACAAGAACAAAGAGACCTGAATTATAATTTTGAACCCCTTGGTAATACATTCCATTAATTATTAAAGATGTTCATTAAATATCTGCTTGAGTTAAAAGGAAGGTTTTATGTATCCCAGCTAAATAAAGGACGATCTTGACATGCATTTAATTCTTCTAAATAAGGGCACCCACCAGGTAACTATATGATTAGCACTTAGTAGTTTATCTATAAAACAAAGAGAATCATTTCACTATTATAGAAGTCATGTCTAACAGGAAGATGGAAGAAACCTGTGAACTACTCTTTCTACATGAAATTGCATGCACTTTTTTATGGTTCATGGAAGACAAGAAGACTTGGATTTTGACAGAATTGACAGTAAACAGGCTCAAGGAATTGTATCTATACCTTATTTTGCCTTGTGATTGCAACAGCAAAGGCACCTCTGGAGAACTCAATCCCACTTCAAGGGAAGAGGGTTGAAGTCCATGGGCAAGAACATGTCACCTCCTGAATAGCTCAGTCTGGCCATGGGAGGAAGGGAGACCTCAGGGAAGGACCACTGCTAATATTGAAGGTAGGGAGCATCTTGGAAAGCAGAGAGTCCCAAGCTCTTGAGTTTCTCTTTCCTCCCTTTTTGTGTTTCACACAAAAGGAACACAGACTTTTGAAGAGGGATATCTCCTAGATTAGGAGAGAAGTACCCAAGCCAGAAAAAAGGTAGGACCCTTTCTGTCAGCAGTTACCGCTTTTCCTATCTCTGGGTTGCTGGTAGGAGACAAAAGGTTTGTTTGGGATTTAAACAGCAGGTATTAACCCCTTCCTAATGGCTAAGTGAGGGAGGTAGGATGACCACATGGTTAGGAGTCCTAGTTCTATCTTGTGCACTGATGTGTTTGAGATGTGATGTATTCCATCTAATTTTTGCCAGCTAAAAGCAAGGTCTTCAGTCAGGCAGCCTGAACAGCAAGGACAGATCAGCCCATGATAACCTGTTTCTTCTCTCAGGCACCTTCTGAAGATGCTTATTTCTTACCCTTGGTTACAGGTAGTCCTAGACTACCTGAGAGTAGTGGCCAGCAGTTGCACTAGATTATCATTGTAGTTCCCTTCCAACTCATCTATTCTAGGCTAGTCTATTAAAAGTTCTATCATCCTAGAACAAAGCTAAACTATTCTTTCCCTTGCAATTTAAAGCTAGATGCAAGACTCACAAGTATAATTTCCTCCCCTTTTTTGGTACTCCTCTACAACTCAAATCTGTGGTCTTTGCTAGTTTTATAGACCCTAATGGTGACAGTACAGGAACCCATTGGGAAATAAGGACCCAGATGTACTTGTCAGAACAGCAGTCTGCGTAAGGATCATGCAGAAGACTGTATGCTGTAAATTATTTCTTTATAACATATTGAAAAACTTATGTAGATAAGTACTTTGAATTTTCCCATCTGGTTCTGTATTTCCTTGGTTTTGGTTCCCATCTTGTCTGATGTTGGTTTGTCTCATTTTACTGAATCGGAATTTTGATCAAGAGATCCTGCTGCTGGCAGTCACACTCAGTCATCTGTTAGTGAGGAAAACAAACAGCAATACTGGAGTCATAAATCCTTCTCCAGCCAGGAAACCAAAATTGGATCAAAATCCTCTCCCTTTAACAGCGATACCTGAGCAGCTTTCCACTTAAGGTGTGAACTATATTTTGTAGCTGCCAAGGGGAATGTTCTCAGAGATGAATAAACACAGATAAGTGAGAAGCTTCCCTACACTCCCATAGTGTCTTCTACTGTTCCCAAGACCAATTCCTTTTTGTTTGCCCTTTAAAGTTTCCATCCTCACAGTCCTTTTCCTTACCCTAAGTATAAAACTGAATCATTGAATGGTTTGGGTTGGAAGAGACCTTGAAAAATCCCTCATCCACTCCCCCGCTCCACTATGGACAGGGACATCTTTCGCTGATAGCTCTGTTGCACTCCACCACTATGTGATATGGATACTCAACTTCCTTCTAGCTTTGTCCTCTTTTTAATCTGGGAACTCTGAAAGCAAGTTGTGTCCTCTGGATTCATGGACCCCACAGATACCTGCATCTATATAGTGCTGTTAGTGATTCAAAAGATCAGTCAAAGTGGTAATACAAACAAACAAAACAAGGAAGCCAAGTGGGTGTGGTAGGACTAGCAGTAAGTGGTCTGGAACCAAACTGTGGTCAAGCAGAGATCTTCTCTGACCTTGAGGAACTCACTTCATATCGTTACTTTCCTTCCATCTTCTTCTGACTTCTTGGGACTGTCTACACTAGTGTTTTGGTTTAGACAGGGAATACATTTTTTAAAAGACTTGCAGATGCTTGCATTTTCTGTGTGGAAGGATCTCAGAGCATGCAAACCACACTCCTTTCAAATGAAACTAAGCCAGAACACATGTTTCAAGAAGGTCTCCTGCTCTCCAACTAGTCCTGGGCATCCCATTCCTGGGATCAGGCAGGACCTAGACCAAAGTATCTCCAAACACCTACCATGGGGATGTCAGGTCATCAGCAATAACTGCTAACTCTACAGATTCTCTGCATTTAAGCAATAGTAACAGCTAATATAGACACAGACTTCTTCACCACAGTTATATGAGCATTTCAAAGCAGAGACAGGTTCCAGTAATATGACTTTAGAGTGCACAGTGCAGCAGGGCCCCAGCTAGAGCTTGCACAGCCTCTTGGTACTGCTACAATGAAGTTGAAGCATGATCAACTATTTAATTACCATTCTCATCTTCTATGAAGACTGTCTGTCCTTTAAAGACTTTTGTTCCTACTTGTATCTCTCCTGGCCGCATGAAGGGTCCACTTATTCTGTAGTCCTTACACAGTTTAGTGAGGATCTCGCTTGGCTTGGTTGCATCTCGCCATGCGTTGTACCCTTCTCTGCAAGGAGGGAACAGAGGGAAGAGCAATGAGGGAGGTTTTCCTTTCACCAATCAGGACTTCCCATGCACAGATTCAATCCGTTGGCAGTGGCTCTGTCATCGGGTCAGCCTAACTTTTCCTTTGAGCTGTCCAGCACTATTTCTTACTTGAGATATACTCTCTGTCTGCTCAGGTCCTGGGGCAAATCACTCTTTCCTCTTGAAACACAGAAGTTGAGGCAGACTTAGACACACTTTAGATAAAGTAGTCCAGGCACTGGCATGCTCCCCAAGAGGAAACGGACCAGAGCTCGTTCCCTATTCTAACTAAAGGATTCAAGTCTACATGTTCTACCTCCATTTAAGGAAAAGTGTTCTGCATCTCCCACATGTGCAATACAGAAGCTAAGATTATCTGGGTTCTGGAATAAGCACACTGAAGACTGAGCTGGCAAGGGAAGGCTTGGGGTTTGATCTGTGCTTCTGGATTGTTTTTCTACGTTGTCCACTCTTTCTTTGTAGATAAAACGGAGAAACAATCCTAGAAGAACCCCAAACCCACATTTCTCAGGTTAATGCCCTAGCCAATGGCAATGGAGTTATTTCAGTTTCACTCCCTCTGCATTAGGTAATATTTGTGCTCTACGTCCTTGAGAGCGCAGCCATATGACAAAGACAGGGAGCTCAGCACCACCACCCTGTGACCCACCTCTGTTACAGAGGCCATGCCAGCAGCCCTGCTCTATTCTTGGTCTCCCCAGTGCCACACCAGTCCCACTGCCTTTTGCTGCGAACATTCCAGTTGCAGCTGAACAATGGAGAGCAGTGCCCAGTCATAACTTCTCTGACAGATTATTTTCCATTTGCCCTTTATGCTTCTCCAAAGGCAGTTTATCATGCAGGTATGTTATACATAGGCTGTTTACTATCTAAAATACTTGGTGAACAATCAGTGTTGTTTATTTTAAAATATCCACTTCATACTGAAGTTGGCAACTACGCAAAGCCACTGCTAAGCACCATGGGGAAATTTAGTTACAATGCTTCCTGTGACACTTTTGTGCTGCAGAAAGCATAGTATGTAGCCACATCTGGAATCTCTCCTTCAAGTCATTCACTGTCTGCTGCTCTCTATTGCTGTCTGCAGAGGTACTTACATTTCATATTGACTTTGCAATCCACAGGTAGCTCGATGTCTGCTGTAGAAACGATTTTCCAAATCAATTTTAGTCTCTCCAATGAGATCATCTGTTCCCACAAAGTCATGGTCATAGATCTGGACTGTGAGCAAGGAATCCTTGGGGAATGTAGCTTGGATTTCAAATGATCTGCAAAAAAAAAAAATTAAGAACTTTGTAGAGCCAAATGAGTTTTGAAGCCTAAAACAGTTAAGTTAGTATTGCACAAAAGACATGCGGACAGCATCTCTGCTAAATGAGGAGTTTTTGGTAGTATTTCATGTTTTGATCAAATATCTGAATATACTGAAAACACACAGTGCAGAAGTATTTTCTTTCTCCTGCTTTTCTACCATCTCCTGTAGAGGATTGTTCCTACCTACAGTAAACAGAGCAATGGGATGGAGCTGGTCTGCAACAATCATTTATCCTGAATCCAATATAGGTGGAAGTATGGAAATGATAAGGCTAAAGAAGCTGTATGTGAGAGTTCTGACATGCTTTTCAGAACCCTCAAAAGGGACACCTGAGTTTTTTCTGATTTCTTCCAGAAACTTCAAATTAAATATTGAATGTAGGAATCTGGGGGCACCTAGCAAAATGATCAGGCAAAAGCTTTAAAACAAGACTCAATTAAAAGATTGGAATGCCCTTTTCACTCAGTGTGTTTTTCAGGGATACGAATCTTTGTCGTTAAGATTTTTAGGGAAACTGAAAACATAAAGGTGATTTTAAAGGGCATTTGACAAATTAGTGGAAGACAGAACATCCTTATCAGCACAGCACTGGCTACAGATTCTTCCTAAGCAGAGGAAAAACTGAACTTTGCCTCCTGAAGGATGAGTTTTGTCCTTTTTCTCAAAGTGGACAAAGTGGATTTTGTAGCAACAGCAGGGCAGCTTTTGGAGGAGAGAGAGGTTTGGTAATGGTCTGGGATTGCTAGAGGCTGGTGGTGCTGCGTTGACCAGCGCTTCTATGATGGCAAGAGATGGTTACTATGGCCGATGCCACTGCTGCAAAAGAACTGGTGATCCAGTAGCATCAGGGATGCCACTAGCAGAAGCAGCAGCAAGGACTATCCAAATGTACAGCCCATTCCTAACCTTATCTACAACACACAATGTTGATGCCCCATTCTATGTGCATATATAATAGCTGTGCTTTATGGTTTATCATAATCACAGAAACTGGGATGGCATGCTATGGAGGGACCACTTGGCTCTTGTCTTTTCTCCTTACACTTTCTTCTTTAGTTCTCTGCCTTTGCAGACAGGACCCTGGCCTACAGGGCTTTCAGTCCGACACAGTATAGTTTCTCTGTCTTAATGTTCTTACAGAATAACTCCTTCCCAATTCAAAACACTTTCAAGCTTTACAAAAATTCATAGGTATTAGCATTAACAATTCAAAAAACCTATAAAACATTGAAAATTCAAAGCTGATGTTTACTGACAGCTTGCCCTTGTCTTCCCCATTCAGAAGACCATGTGAGTCCATAAACCTACTGTTTTTTGTCCTAGTTCTAAAATTATGTGATCTATTTGACACTGTATAACCTGAAAAAAGAGCAAAGATTGTGAAATAACACTTCACTGTGCTGATGTTTATTTCATTTTAACTTCAACAATTCTGTTAATTTGCACAGACAAGATCATTTGTTGCCTTGTTTCCTCTCATGCATCACTTGCAAAGCCTCTCACAGATTTCATTCAAGGATGTGTTTTGACTGGTATGAGAATGAAATCATTTTTAATGATACAGGATGACACGAAATCTCAACATTTTAACAAGTAGAATTACAAAACATTCAAACAGGCAGAAATCAGCATATAACACACTTTTAATAGCAACAATATTGGTGGCAAGTGATAAAGCAGAAATCACCCCTGAATAAAGAAATAAGACATCACTGACCTTCCAAATACTGGGTTTAGCTGCTTGGGGATGTATTTTTCCCTGTCTTTAATTTCTGTGTTGCCCAGTCTCAGCACAATGTAGGGATCTGACTTGCCATCTGGATCAGCTGGGCTGAGGTTAAACGCCTGTTAGGGAGAAAGGCTGTGACCTCAAGAAGCTTGCTCAAATACAGCACAGTCATTACACAGGACAGTGGGTTTTCTGTCTAGTCCTGGGTGTTCTAGAAGAACAGGGGCTTTACTTGCCTTGTATAATATAAAAATTGGCATTTAGCTTTGCAGGCTTCTAGGAAAAGATCATCTGGAGGAGAAGAGCGTTTTCAAAGGTGCAGCAGGTGTAAGTGCTGTCCTACCACAGAGATGGAAAAAGCAATAGCAAAAGAGGAAATGCCAAGGAAGAAGCTGGCTGCACAACTGCATGCAGAATTCAGGAAAGGTTTCCCAAAAGCATTGGTCAAGGTCTTTGAACAGTGCAAAACAATGCCTTGGGTTATATTTACAAGACTGCTTGGAAGTCTTTATATTAAAGAAATAAAGCATAAATCAAGGAATTAAAGGCAATCTTCATATTCTCTTCTGTTTTGTTTGCCACTGACTCTTTGCATGCCATTCTTCCCCTCTTAGATCTCATGCAGCTCCCTTGTGTGTTTGAAATTCCAGCTCTTTTTATCCCTTTCATGTTGCACTTATTCATCACCTTGTCCTCCATATTTCTTCTTCTTTCTCCACCCCATAAATTATTCACATCTATTGCATGTAACGCACAATCCTCAAAAAATATGCTCCTATTTCCCCCTTACTGCAAAGGTTCTGTATGAATATGCATCATTTTGAAACAACTCTACTGATTAAAACCAGCTGCAATTGCATGATGTGGCTGGAACAGTTTGCCCATACTGTTAGCTCTGTCCCTAGCCTTTTCAG
Source organism: Gallinula chloropus (assembly GCF_964237585.1). Classification (NCBI taxonomy): domain Eukaryota; kingdom Metazoa; phylum Chordata; class Aves; order Gruiformes; family Rallidae; genus Gallinula; species Gallinula chloropus. The sequence continues at coordinate 13,375,469 of NC_140086.1, forward strand.
TTGAACAAGTGATTCTCCAGTGTTGTGATTTATCATGATTGAATATTGTGTTTGGTGACAGCCAACATGGTTTCACTATGGGCAAATCATGCCTGACAGATCTGGTGGCTTTCTACAACAGGTTTACAGTGTTGGTAGATAAGGAAAGAGCAACTGATGTCATCTATCTGGAATTGTGCAAAGCTGTGACACTGTCCTGCATGACATGCTTGTGTCTAAGTTGTAGAGACATGGGTTTGATGGATAGACCACTCAGTGGTGTCCTGCTTTCAGCAGGGAGTTACTTTTCTTTCTAGCAGCTGGTGTAGTGCTGTGGTTTGGATATAGGATGACAGCAATGTTGATAACACACTGATATTTTTAGTTGTTGCCAAGGAGGCAAGTTTCCCATACAGCCCTGCTAACATGAAAGTGGGGGTCACCCAGGAAGTTGGGAGGAGACACAGCCAGGACAGGTGACCCAAACTGGCCAAAGGGCTATTCCATACCCTGACATCATGTTCCACTTATCACTAGGGGTGGGCTGAGGAACTGCGTGGCAGATGGAGGTCTGGTGTGGCAGCTGGGGGTCTTGCACAGCATTGGCTTCAGGGTGATGGTTGAATATCTGACTGCTGATAGGAAGCAGTGAATGATCTTTAGGGTCCCTTCCAACTCAAACCATTCTGTGATTCCATGTGGAATGTGTAACACTTTCTACTCTGAACACCCACGTCTGCAACACGAAACATTTGAAATATAACCAAAGAAATTCTACCACATGGATGATGACTTTCAGAGCCTTCACAGCAAAGACACTGGAGGTAAACTGATTTGAAAAGAAACATCAACGTTATTTAAAGTTTAAAAAAAGACATCTCTCAACTTACTGCCACAATATAAACCCTGATGAGGACGTTTACAGAGTGGTTTGGTGGTATCCCTTGCAGGATGCGGGGCTGACCTCCGTCCAGCAAGTTGCCATCCTCAGGGCTTGGGTATATGCAGAAGGAGCCCTGAAAATACAGTGTCTTTTATGTCCCTCAAAAACAGATGAAGTGCAACACAAAAACAATCATTTGAATGCAAACAAAACATCATTCATGCAGCCTGCATTGCAGCACACACACACACAGGACATTTTGTGGTACCACTGAAAGGGAACGTAGGATTAGGTGCACTAAACTTCTTTTAAAATGACTTTGCTGCATAAAATGGTACAATCATCTCATCCAGATAATTTTGAGAAACACTTGCATGTTTTTGGCTCTGTATTTCATTGTTTAAAGGACTAACACCAGCACATCTTCTAAATCTAGTTTTCTTAGTATTAATATTCTAAAAATAACATTTGTCCTTAACTGTATGTTGTAAATTGATAGTTCCACTGAGTTAGTTTCACAACAGTGTGACTGGAATCCAACTGTATTGTTGCAGCCACTGTACAACTCATATAAATCAATATTGACTCGTGCTGCTGAGGAGCTCATACTGCCTGAAAGCAACTGGAAAGTCATTTGAACAGAAATTTGCATTGCAAACTAATTGAGGTATCAATAAGTTTAATCAGTTCTTCTAAACTACAAAGTGCTTGGAATCCTACTAACATTATTCATGCTTCTAACTACGTTTTCAGATTGCCTAATGATGCCCTGGATCAGGCTGTGCAATTGTTTCCAACTGGAATAGCTGTAAAGGCCTCCATTTAAATTACTGAAAATTACATAAGGTGCTGTAACTGTGCAGTAATAAAGTCTCATTAGTGGAATCTGAACTACAGAACATATCTCTTCTTCCCCTTCTATGATTTAAAACATTTTTGTAATTCCTTATTTCAAAACAATGGTGAACATCTGATGCTGGATGCTGCTTTCATTTATCAGAAAATGGGAAAGGAAAAGTACAACTATAGATCCAATAAAAGAGATAAATATTTCCAACAGACTGTCAATGTCTTTTTCTTTCATCTTTGGTATAGCTGAAATATGCTCAAAAACATAAAGTCTCTAAAGTATTACCCATTTAATTAACATTAAAGCTCACCTTAAATTTTCCTATTATTCTGTCTTCAGAGTCAGCATGAACTTCATCATTAGATTTTCCTCTTAAGAGCTGGAAAGTTTTCACCCAGTCCTCAAAGTTATTAAATTCACTCTCCAAGTCTCCTTCATAAATCTTTGAAAATATGAGAATGCTTATTTTTTTGTGGCACAGTCAATGTATTTATAACAATCTTTTATATACTACAGGATGACTAGAAATCCATTTGGGCTCAAAATACAGATTTTCATAAAACCAGGTTTTGCAAAAGTCCTTGAGGAAAAAAAAAAGTTTAATTCCCCACTTAAAAAAGAGCTGGTTTGTCCTTAACCAAAGTCCTTCTCAACTACTGGAAGAGCACGTTAGTGCAGCAGTTAGAAGTGGTTGTAGAAGGCCCTTAACAAACATTTACAAGCCCTGGTGTGAGAGAAAAAGTGTGGTTGTGCTGCACTCACTTCTTTTTTCATCTCTGCAATGTGCCTATGATGTACTGACCCATTCTCTTATGTTAATGTGTCAGGACATGAGAGCAAAGCAAACAATAGTAAAGTTCTTTGCCGACAGAGCTTTAAGATCACTAGAAAGGCCAAATCACTTAAAAGGACTTTTTTCTTTGACACTATACTCCTCTAATTCATATTGTGTTATTTAAAGTGAAATAGAAGGGTCTGGATCGTTAACCAATGAAATCTAATGGAAACTGAGTATTATCTCCCCAACCGGAAGGATGCACTAGCAATTGCAGAGATGCTTTCCATACTCTTTTTTAAGTCATTCTTAATAGGCTATAATATTTCCAATGTGAAATTTGGAATTTCTAATCTCAGTATTTTACAGGCAAAGAACAAACCTGAATTTTCACTTAAGTGTCTCTGGGTGTGTCTTTACTGTTAAATTAAAGGTCTAAGGCCAAGCAGGCCACATCCACCCTACAATCCCCTGGTTTCCTCTGGGCCCCATGTGATGATGTACACTGTCACTATCATTTTGTGTGTTTTATTCATTTCTAAGTATCTGAAATAAATGTAAGGATGCTATTGCTAGACTGAGCTGCTGAGGTCAAGCTTTGGGGAGACAGTGAATAACAGTCTCAGATCTACTTCTCTCCTACCTGCAGTGTTGCTAGGTTTGGAGTTTCTTTCCCCTTCCTTTTCAATGTCTTATCCTTCTTCTTTTTGTCTGGATCCTCTTCTATGATCAGTGCAATGTGGTCAGAAGTCTGCTTATCTGCAGAGATTTCATGATATCATGTAGGCTTTGGGTGAGCAAAGCGCATCAAATGCTGAGATAAGTATGTGAAATAAATTTTCAAGATTTCCCCTCAGTCCTTCTCCATTCATTTTTCTTCTGCAAAGCACAGGGTCCTCTTTTTTTCCAACACTCTTCCCAGCCAGAGATGTGTAATTTTGTCCCCTCTGTGGCTAACATTCTTGATGATGAGCTTGGTGGACCAAGTGTAATGGTGTTGGGTACCACTCCTTCCCAGAACACCCTTTTCCTTCCCAGATGCAAACTAAAACATCTTAACAGCTTTCACAGAAAATGTAATGCTTATTTAAAATTTGAAGCTGCTATTTATGCTGACTGGTGCTTCAGGTATCAGGTGATCCAAGTCCTCCTTTGTTCAAAGGCATCAAATTTAGAGTGTATCTCACTTTGGAAAGCTCAGAAATAAGACAAATAAGAGGAGATAACTGACCAGCCTCAAGCCAGACTCTGAACACGGAGAGGGGTTTCCCAACAAATAGAAGGTGAGCCCTCAAAAATGGCACTGAGATGGTTCAGCTCTTTCGTTAAGTTTGGATTTTGAGTAGGGCTACTCTCAAGGAGCTCTTCTCTCAGCCTGTATATATGTCTGGGATTCTTCCAGCCCAAGTGCAACACCTTACACTTGGCAGTGTTGAACCCAAGAACTGAGAGAAGCTTCTTTTTCTGAACCTGTTATAAATGCACCTAAGATTTGCATAATCTCCACTTTCTATTATTTAGGACTTTGACTTTACAAATCTTTATGCAAGAGACCTGAATGACAGGAAACTCATTTTAACTCAACATCTGATCAGCTATACAGGAAGGAATCCCTTACGCTGGCAGAATTCTGTTATCAGACATTAACTGCTGACAGTAAAATAGTAAAGAAGCAAAGTATTAGTAGCACAAAATAACAGAAAATGAAAATAATTTACTTACTGTCTTCAGGTTTTCCCTCACTGGAAAAAATTCCTTTTGCCTTTCAAAAGAAAAAGATGATGGACAAACTTCTCATTATGAATGTAATACCAGAAAGGAATAAATCTACTTTTACAACATGGCTTGTGCACAAGAGTCTTGGGCATGCTAGGTGACTTACTTTTTGCATTTTCAGCACAGAAGCATAATATTTTGACCACCAGTCAATAACATTTTCAGCTGATTCATCTGCAATCGTTCTTTTCCTCCTCTTTGTTGACCGTCGCATGGATTTTTTCATATCCTACCAAAGCATGGGGAAAACACTGTTGAACTCTAGAACTGATTAAAACTAATCACCTGACTCATGACATCAAGCATGAACAGATGTATATGCAGAAAATTTCAAAATGCAGTGTGAATTAGTATCTCTGTCTTCATGGTCATTATATTATTGAAGTTATCTCTCTATTACCTACTGATGATGCCAAAATTTTGAACATTTGAGACATTGCCACAGAAGCAACTCATGCAACAGGCAAACCTACACAGAGAAGTAGGTAAAGATGTTTTAAGGGATGCAAACATTCAGGTACAAATTGGTTTCTCCCACTTCAGTTTGCATCTATTTTAAGAATTCCCATTATTATTTTATTGCCTTTTAGAATAATAAAGAGGCCCAACAGTTGTTGCAATTCAGCTGTTCTGTTCTTACAAAAAGCTAAAATCTGATCCTGAAGATCACATGCTCACATTGCCAGTCTTACTAGCTTTATTCTTGTGTAAGGATTGCCCCTTGTTAAACAGAGTGGTTCATCCTGGACCTTTACAAAGGGTGTTCAGTTCGGATGCAGAAGCCGAAGAAAAGGCAGAAATATAAAGGTGGAAATGACATTTAATATGGCACAGACAGTTAAATTTACTGTTGTACATTAATTTGTTATGTAACAGACTAAAGATCCAGACTGGTGTTATAAACACCCTGCAGTTTCTCTGACCTCCTAATTATGAAGGATGCTGGAAACATCTGACCACCGAAACATCCAAGGTTAAAGAAACACGCTTTATATAGCTGCAGAAACAGCTTCTGAAATTAAATTCAGTCCTGTGCCCTCCATTTTTATTGTTGTTAATAAAAGAGCAATCGTTATGGGAGAAACTACAGACAGAGGAGGAGCATGTGCAACTTAACAGAAAATAAAATGCACAATCTAGAGCATATACTGTACTGTAAGCACCATGTTGCCCAGAATCGCAGTGATTTCCTGTACTTTCCTACCTGCTTCTACCCACAGACTGACACCAGGTTTGTACTTTGACCATAAGATCTTCTGAAAACAGACTTTCTGCTCCACATTTCTTCAGCATTTAACAAAGGGTGGCTTTCATCCCTACCTAAATGCCATGGACACAGAAACAGTCATTCACAGAGACAGTTTTGCAGTTAAGCAGGTATTCAAGGCCAGGAAAACCAAAAATCCTACTCCAGCAGTGCTTGCCCATGGGATGACTATCCAGCACAAAAGGAAAGGAAGGAAGTATCTATTAATGAAAGGTAATGAAATTATTATATGGGGTCAAAATTACATTGCTAACTAGTTGTCTCAAGGGCCAGTAAGATAGCGTGTGTATTAACATCAGAATCCAGAATCTCTAATCCTGGGTTAAGTGATAGATTACGATTGTATAAGGAGGGCTAAAGTGTGCAAGACTGCAAGAGGATGTTAGTTGGAAGCTTCTACTATACCCACCCTTTGTTTTCTGTCTTTCCCTGGTTCAGAGGCACGGTGTTCTGGTTCAGTGGCAGGAAGTGTTGCAAGAAATGGGTCTGGCTCTACCACTGTACATTGACCCTGCTCCACCTCAGCATAGATGAGATCAGCTAAAAATGGTTCTTCTTGGGATAACTCAGCAGGTTGGGATGACTCAGGTGAAACTGAAATTGAAATTTTGCAAGTTAGGTAAGATTTTGCCAGAAATGTTATCATCACATTTGGTGATCAAGAAATGATTGTATCATTAAGGGTTTAACCCTACACTCAACACAACAAACTGTATCTTCTAAGTGCCTAGAGTTAAGCCTCTGAGCAGGTCATTTGTCTTTTTATTTGGGGCTGGGATTGGATATTTACCTTTTCCAATTTCTATAACGTCTACTCTGTTTGTTGTAGCTTGAGGGCCCAATGGGGTCTTACACAGGAATTGCTTAAGGCAATTGATGGTGTGTGTTCCAACAAGAGTACTCCTCCCAAACGCTCTCCAGTCAACCACACAGATACTTAGTGGTGGATGCAAGAGTTCATTTTCAGGCAGCTCCTATGGAGGAGGACAGACAGTAGCATGAGAATTGTTGGACAATATAGAACAGAATCACAATATTTGTTGTGCAGAGTAATGAGACTGTTGGTCTTCTCTCCCTTCTTCTCCCCAGCTATTAACATACCCAAAACACAAAATGTATACAGCATAAGCATACAGACCTGCCCATGGTTTTCTGTCAAGTTTGGAGAAAACCTAGTCCTTAAGAATACACTGGACTGTGGCTGGATACGGACTGTGCTACTGAGTAGAGTCCCTTGATAGAGTAAACTGGGAGAATCTCTTGATAAACTGAGAAAATAAGGTTAGTGTCTTTTTGTTTTATAAATAAACTTTTTCTCTCCTGATGCTATCAAGTAGAGATTATTTTTTTCTGATGCTGACCTTTGTCCACTTAAAGTCCCAGCTCTTATAACCCAGCTAACAGGCAATAATTAAATTTCCACTCCATAACAGCAAGTGTTACAATATGAAAAGGACCTGAGCTCATGAGCCAGAAATCATCAATCCCCTTAATAGCTCAGTAACACACAAAGGAAAATTAAAAGAATTGAAAGAAAATAAAAAAAAAGTGGAACACTACACTGAAAAAGGGGAAAAGTACTAAAAATAGTCCTGTTATCTGCCAACAAGTTACAGCCTATCAGTAAAAACCTTATTGCAAAATATTTTCTTGCCTATTTGGGATATAACATGAGGAACATCATCTTTTATTATACATTTGAAGCAGAATTCTTTAAAAGCATCTTCTAATCAGTAGCTTTTGCACAAGAACTCATGTCCCCTAATATTTAATCAAGACACAGAGGAAATAATTTTACAAGAAAGGAAGGAAATTAGTAATTACACCTTGTCTAACCAGAGAACAGACAGGCAAGGAGCAGCATGCGGTACGCACCACTTCAAACCAGTCTGCAAGGCCACTGAAATTGGGATTTTTCTTATAGCTCTGGATGACAGAGGATTTCACTCCTTTCCCCGCACATTCGATGAGAACTTGGGGCCGATCTACAGAGAGGAGTTGCACTTTCTTCAGCTCTCGAACACCCCAGAACAGGACCTATGGTGGGAAGAGAGAAACACAGGTAGCCTGAAGAGACCACTCGGCCTGGGGAAAGCCAGTGGCAGGATCCTATCACCTCGTATCCTTTTGGGAATGCAGGACTACCAGGAAAAAAAAAATCAATTTAAATCTGATATCAAATCCTATTAAGATTATGGTGAATCAGAGAATCATAGAAGGGACCTCAAAGATCATCTAGTTCCAACCCCCTGCCATGGGCAGGGACACCCTCCAGTAGACCAGGTTGCCCAAAGCCCCATCCAGCCTGGCCTTGAACACTGCCAGGGCGGGGGCAGCCACAGCTTCTCTGGGCAACCTGTTCCAGTGCCTCACCACCCTAATAGTAAAGAATAGCAATAAATAACTTCCAACTGTTACCAAGGAGTTATTGCCAACAGCAACCCATGATAATCAGATTTGCAAAAGTTTTCTCTTCAGCAGGGCAAGGGGATTATTCATCTAAACAGCAAGGAGTCTCTGAAGGAGATTGGGTTTTTTAAAATATGGGTCTGCAGGAAAAATGGGACTTTACAGACCACACATTGCATGTCCTGAAGGAGAGGGCTGGGGCAGCAAGATATGGTTAAGTTACAATTGGTGAGAGAAGTTTTGAATCTCATGAACCTTAAACGGAGTCTGGAGGGCTTTGTGAACAACTTGAATGTTGGCAGAACTTGTGTGAGTCAGGCAGCAGCAAGGAGCACTGGAATGGCCTGAGGATCAGTGAGATCCTGCTCTGTTGCCAGAGGTTCCTGGTTAAAAGGGGGGAACGCTTCCGTACTTACAATGGCTCTATGGCATTTTCCACCACTGTGAAATACAATATCTTTAAAAAAAAAAGTCATTTATTTGCTGGATACCCTACTGGGTTCATATGTCACTATATATACGTGCACTTCAACAGTAACCTTGTTCTCACAACAATTTCGCTGTCTGGATCTGGATGCAATTTCCCTGATTTTAAGGTGCCCAAGGTATCAGACTGAGGACTGGAGTTGTGCTGTGCTCCCTCCAGAACCTAAGAAAGTAGAGATGCAATTCCAAAACATAATTTAAGATCTGGATCACTCTGGGAGGGTGGCTGCTCTGCTCAGATGTGCTCACAAGAAGCCTATAGTGAGAATGTTGGGTGCTTTAGAGGTATTTGGGATGATTGTCGTAGCAGTGTAGCATAGAAAGTGTGGAAGCAGCACTAATCAATTGTACTGCAGGGGCTTTCATAGCACAATGCTTAGAGGAACACCAATGTTTAAGGATTTAAGTTGTCCCTTTAGCATCACCAGAGTAGTTTATGTGTTTATTTATGTTGCAATGTCAGGTGTAGAAAAAAGAATAGTGCTAACAAAACCTCTTTACTATGTACAGAAAACAACAGCTCAACTAAATGATACAGCAGAACTAATAATTGTTCTTTCCATCAGCTCAGTTGCTTGGTCTTTTAAGTCAAAGCTGGAACGGCTTCTGGGCACATGAATGAGCATTTCTGGGGAAGGACAACCATTTAATGCAAACAGGGTCTGACTTGGCACAGCAAAATGGGTAAATAAGCAGGTGGTGTGCAGGCTGCAGGATGAGTGACAAGGAGTGGTGACAGTGGGCATCACCTGGGCGTTACACTGACGAGAAAAGCTGCCTCGTTTCCCTGCTTTCTAACATAAGGAGACTTTGGGCCCAAATGGTGCAAGAGAGGGAGGGAGACAAGGTGCAATGATTTGTATGCAGGCAGGTGACATCGCTTGGCTGAAGTAGGTGACTGATGCTGAACTTCACCTCCAGTGAGGACAGCTGCAAGGGGAAGCTCTCTCCATCTCCTGCTGACACTTCCTTGGGCTGCACAGACTGCAGGCCCTTCAGCCACACTCTCCCAATGGGTGCGGTCCCTTCCCAGCACACTGGGACTGAGTTTTCACCTTTTCTGGCCTCAGCTGGAAGCACTGGCTCATATGCCCAGCCTCAGGGATTCAATTTGATCTGGATTTACTACATTTATTTTGGAATGCATATACTACTTTTACATGAATCCTATTGATCAGGGTTTTACAATCATCATCCCTTACTGTTTATAGTTCGGTAAGAGAATGAAAGGAGTTGAGACTTGAAAACTGAAATATTCTAAGTATCTCACCTCCACTCTGTACTTGCTTAATACAGGTCGGATGTTAGCTGGGACTGGGTAAATCTGGCCAACATCTGGTGGATCCAGCGGGGGAAGTCTGTCTGGATCTGACTCAGGAATCTGAAAAATTAAGCAGTCATAACTTAGGCTGTTGTTTAGAAGAATAAAACCAGTATCAGAACTCTCTCTGAGTGGCACAGGAACACATGAGTTTAATGCAGTTTTACAAGACACGTTGCAGAGCAGACAGGTTGTGCTGTGAGAGGAATGTGACCTGGATTGCTATCTGCCCTGCTGCGATGCTAAAACACTCGGCATGAGGTGTATCCAATTGATTTGCTTTATGCATCTTTCTGGGAAAAAAAAAAGGGCTCCTTTGTCATAGCAGGACATAGTCTGCCCTAAAGATACACATGTACTGAAGCATGGCAATTATATTTACTAAAAATGGAAAGTGTGGTAATTCTATCTAACAAAAACCCTGAGTAAAACTGCTTAGAAGATTCTCACCAGAAAATTTTAGATCTAGTGCTAGTTAAAAAAATGCTGGTGAAGAGAAAACACACATCAGCTCAACCACACATCTGCCAGACAAGCACAATGCTTTCCAGCTGGCATGGAATGGCAGTCCCACATTACTGCATGCTGACAACATTTGCAGAACTTGCAAATCATACCTCCAACACCATGGCTGGATCTTCTCTCTGCAGCTACTAAAACCTTGCAGCAGGCAGCTCTTACATTCTTTGCCTCTGGTTGCACATCAGCCTACCCCACATTCAGGAGCTTCTTTGGGGTGCACCACTGCCCTGTGCCAGGGGGTGGGAGTGCATGCTCCACTGCAACTCTGAGCTGTGACCATCTCTTTGCCTCCTTCCATGCTCCAGGATCTGCTCCTTGTTTGGTTCTCCTTCTGTGGGAAAGTTCACTGACTTCTTTTCCCAATCCCTTCCTAATTTTCAACAGTCTATGACGTCAGAACATGCAGGGCAGATATGAATCCTGGTTTAATTTAGTGAATTTCTTCATAAAACAGTTAAAGCCAGGACCTGATATCACCCCTACGAGAAGTCCAGGCTGTGGTAGCAGAACACAGGTTTCACTGTGAGCAAACAACCTAGAGAGGCAGTGCTCTCATCGCCTTTTTAGTGAAGTATGGTACCTAAAGTGCACCCAAAGCCATGAGTAACAGCTTCTGGGAAAAAGAAACACAACTTCTGGAGAGCTTCATTGTTCCTAAGCTAACGTGTTGCTGTTGAAAGGTGAAGCATGTGAGATACACCTCTCAGAGGACCTGTAAAGATGAAGTCTTCTCCTTCTTTTAACTAAGCCATCTCTCTGTTATCTGCAGCTATGTGCAGTCACGTGGGAGTTTAATTAGCACAAGGGAGAAAAGATGCAGGTGAAGGAGGAGATGGGTGGGAAACATATCTTCTAGCACAGCACCTGCAGCATATGTGAGCAGTCACATCATCAACTGCAATAATTCACGTGTACATGTTTACTGCCTTTTATCAGTAAAAATGCAAAGCAATTCATTTAATAGATTTCATGGAACTCGAGGCCAGAGATTGAGGATTAGTTTCATTGTTCCCCAATGTATCTGGTTTCTATCAGCCACTCCTGTGATGCTGTTTAAAAAGCCAAACCGAAACACACAATTTTGTGAACAATACCTGTCTGTGTAGAAATCCACCTGGTTAGTTTTAATTATATTCAGAGCTTCCAACTCTATATTAAGTGACATTAAAAGGTCCAAAACATTTACCCCATAATAGATTATCTGATACTTTAAATAAAACAAGAGGCAAAGACCACCTGAACCAGATCACATAGCAGATGGCATGTCCCTGCACAGTTCACATCTCAGAGTGCTCACTTTCTTTGCATTATCTGATGTGGGTATTGAAGACAGATGATCAACAAAAATATATTAGTCTCTATGATACAGTGACTTATGCATATGTATTTTCTAAAATGTATCATTTTATTCTTTTTTTTTTTTTTAAACTAGAACATGCATAGGTGTTTGTGTTGCTTCTTACAGCTATGAGTAGGGATTAGTTCCCAAGGACATGGCTTAGGAGAGGAAGGCTGGTGAGATCTCACATTTAAGGACAGAAAGAGTTTTTTTAAACTGCTCTCCAGCACTGCAAAACCTAAGACTGTTACCAAATTAAGATTGCCTGGATATTCACTTCCGTTCTTTTTAAGTATTGCAGTTAACAATTCTCTAGTATCTTTCAAGGTTCCCAGTTTTCCAGAATCTAGCAACCATTTGTGGAGTTGAGAATGCTTCTGTATTACACAGTGAAACTGCTAATTTCAGTGAAATTAGCTTGGAATAACTCAGAGGGGATTTTGGCCACAGGGAAACAGCACAGAACAAGAGGTGAAGAGTGATTTAGCACTCACATTACAGTAGAGGAAAAGAAAAAGTTGTATTTACAGGGGGATTGTGTTTTTTGATTTAAAAAAAAATAGAAATTCTGAGATCACTTTGAGCAAAATCAAGACTCCTAGTATTCATTAGTATTTTTTTAGTCTGCCATATTAACTACAGTTATCAAGCACAGTATGTCGAGGGAAAGTTTATTGGCTCAGAATGAGAATAAATTAGTGATGAGAGATTTTGGTTTCCATCCTTACAAGAGCATCATCAGGAATTTCCTGATGTTGCAAGGACCCACTGGCACACCAGCTCTGGGAGTGCTTTGAAGCCTGCAGGATGTTTATAAATATCTTTCCCTGAAAATTTCTTTAATGTTCAAATTGGGGTTTTTTATGCCATGTGAGATGCTCTGGAGTGTTGTCACTGAGAAGAATAACACAAACCATGAAAATAAGGACTCCAAGGTTGTTACTTACAGTTCTTGACAACTCTCTAGAGAAGTCTTAGGAGTATATTTGGATATATCCGAGAAGCAGTGCTGCTTCCCTTGTCCCAAAAGATGACAAAACAAAGTACAGTGCTCTCTTTGTTCACCAAACATGGATTTCAATAAGAGAGAAAATTATAGCTAAGGTACTAGACTCTATCCCTAGGTGCCCACCACAATGAGGATATGCTTCCCATGCATTATTTAAGGCTTTCATCAAGAACACAATTAGCCCATCATGCTTAAAAGCCTGTTATATCTTGGGAATATCTGTAAAACATGTCAGGGAGCTCCACATTTCACCCATTCAGACTTCAGAATAAATTGCTGTAGGTTTTCAGTGGAGAGAAGTTTCTCCTAACTGGTGGCTCTGCAAGTTCCCCTGAAATTCCCTGACATCCCAACCACAATACACAATATGCATCTGTTGGTCTAGCCCCAAAGGTACACTGAATTTGCCTCCTGTCTCAAAGCTGGAAACCAGTGTAACATTTCCCTGATATGCTAGGAGTATCTGAAAACTCCATCTCCCTAATCCAATCATTATTCACCACTCCCTTTATCTGAAAGAAAGTATCCTTGGGAGCTTTGAGGTTGCTGAAGTCAGCATCGTGCACCAGGCCAAAAATCGTGTCATCACAATGGTGGAACAATTTTCATAGTTGTTTCTCAGGATAAAGCCCAATTTAGGAAGGGGCAAATGATGGGCAAATGAGGCTCACAGCGTGCAAGGGGCTGGCAGTGGTGTGTGCACAGATATTGGCCCCTGTCAGGGGGGAGTGTGATGGATTGTGGTGGACGATGGGGTCCAGCAGCTTCAGTTGCAGTTCCCACTAATTTAAGAGGGTGGCAGCCCTCAATACCACAGCTGCTTTTGTGAGCCCTGGGTGTAGGAATTTAATGTTCCAGAAAGGCTAGTTTACCTCCAGGAGCTCAAACGTAGCAAGAAGGTCTCCTCCAGAAAGATTTCCACAATACACTGGGTGGTAAGCAAGTTTAGGTGGTTTGTAGTTTTGATCAGCAAGTCTCACCACAGGGGCAGCCACTGTAGACCCAATGTATTCTGCTTTACCCTAAATAAAAAAAAGAATATAGGTGTCAGATGTATTGGAATTTCATGGCTGTCATAGGAGACAAGAATAGAGTTTAGCATTTGTGAAAACAAAAAGCCCAACAACCAACAAACAAACCTCCTGAAGTAAACAGCAAGGAAAACTGCAAGGCAGCTATGAAAGGGAGGGGCTGAGTACTTATTGCCTCTTCAGAGCATCCTCAGTTTCTCAGCTCTATACTCAACCAGTGAGACTGTGTCAGAGTTTGCATGGTCAGCAAGAAATCTGTGACTGCCCAGACTTAGATACAATATTTATAGTTGTGAGCAAGGGAGGTGGGGCAAGATGACTGATTTCTCTAAGCCAGTCTTCGGGAGCAAGGCTAATTTGGGAAAAACAAGTCCACAGCTTCTCAAGGAAAAATCTCAGGGCTGTTTTCAGATGTTAAACTGCAAATTACTGTAACACTGAGCTCCACTCAGCAAGGTCATCCATTCGTGCCTATTCAGCAGTTTTGCTTTCACACTGGCAGTAAGATGTAAGAGACCAGGTTTTTTACTAAGAAGGATTTTGGGTTTACCACTGCATCATCATCATACAGCTCAATGACGATCTCTGGCGGGAACTGAGCGATCTCCTCTCTGTCGCCATGAAGCACAACCCTGTTGAAAAGCAGCATCTGGTTCCAGGTGGGGGATAACGTCTGAGAAATGATCTAATGAGAGAGAGGAAATCTTTAATGAACTACAAACTGGTTGGTTGGGAGTCCTTCAGCAGGACATGCTGATCTGCTGGTGACGTCCTTTCCTGCAGCCTTAACAACTCCTCAGCTGGGACACCAGGTTTTCCAACAACTGTTCACAGCCAGAAGAATATGATTCTTTCACCTTGAAGCCACTATCTTGAGTTTTTCCATTTCCCTGTTTGCCTCACAGACCCCTCACAAGCGCATCAGCACATGACCATCACTCTGTGTAGCAAAGGTCCGTATTAAATTTAGAGGAAATCTGCTGGTGTAGGAGAGCAGGCACATGTTCCAATGCTATTAAAATAAAGCCTTTGCCCTAAACAGGGGCCAGTTTTCACTTCTCCAGGGTACACTTGTTTTTGCATCACTGTAATGACACAGAACACCTTATGAAAAAAAAATTAATGAATAACTCATAATAAATCAATAGTGGGGGTTTTCTTTTACAGTTTGGTTTGTGCAGATGTTTATGGTGTTTCATCATAGACATTGTTTTAACTGTCTTAGCAGGAAATATATCTAACAAAGATAACTTTTAAAGAGGAAGAATATGCCAACTTCAAAATGACTCATAACCTGTTATCGTTCTTTCAAATGGAAATGAGGCTCTTAACTACAGTTTATTGGCAATTGGCTGACAGTCTTCTAAAAATATGCAAGTTATTGGCTGCAGTATTTTATTCAGGCAGTGAATAAACTTACCACTTCTGTGCCTAAAAAATCTTGGGGTTTTTGGGCCAAATTCTATTTTCCTGAAGCTAGTGCATCTAAACAGTAACTTCATTGGCTTCATTGACCAACTTTTATTCTATGTTAAAATCACATTAGAGGAAAAAAAGAAATTCAGACCCTTGAGGCAAAGGCAGCACAAACAGGCACCTACAATTTAGGGCAGAGATATTTTTGCTTCTTGCTCCCTTTGGCATGTGCTACAGAACTTGCTTTGTAAGAGAAGAAGAATTAATTTAAACAGTCTTCTGTGGATTTTTTGGGGAGAGGGACTGGATGGGGGAATCAAATACTTTTTCTGAAGGAAGACTATATTTGGCCTAGTAAATTCTGCTTGTGGCATGTATTTCAGAACTTTGGTGACCATTTTAACTCCAGGGTAGTTATAGAAGATTCAGGACATCTGAAAGTCGGTTTTGATGTTCTGTAAGGGACCATGCTGGTCATTTGCCAGGGCTGTACTTCAACCCTTCTTGCTGGAACTCTGTAGAAGTTTCCCCTTCTCTCCAGAATCATAGAATTGTCTTGGTTGGAAGGGACTTTTCAGATCAAGTCTAAACATCAACCTAACCTGCCAAAACCACTATACCATGTCCCTAAGCACCGCATCTATCTGTCTTTTAAATACCTCCAGGGATAGTGACTCTATCACCTCCCTAGGCACGTCGTTCCAAAGTCTAACAACCTTCTCTGTAAAGAAATTTTTCCTAACATCCAATCTAAACCTACTCTGGTGCAACTTGAAGCCACAGAGAATGTCTGCAGAAGACCATTTTGCCCCCTGGAGATTCCTGAAGGAGATGTGGGATCAGTCATTTTTGCTGCATTTAAAGGGTGCAAAAAATCTCACATCTTTGTTTTCAGCTCATTTCAAATTTGCCACTCTAAAACCACCAGTATGCTTTGCCAAATTCCATCACAAAAGCCATGCTGACTCTACAGTAAAGGTCTTGACTCTGATCAATCACTGCATGCACAGACTATAGAAAAAAAGAACCATGGGGGTTCATCCTCATGCCAAGTGATGACAACAACCCAAACTTAAAACATATAGAAAAAGACATAGAGAAAGTTAATTTGCTTGCTACAAAGTCCCAGTAGCCCCAGAGAATCTGATATCTGACCTAAAATAAACTAGCATTACTGTATCTCATGTTAGGGTAGTGGGTTACACCTAAACATTTGCCTTGTTTGCTGTGGACTGTCAGGAGTTGCCCTTTAACAGCACACATTGAACTTTTCCTGCCAGGTACCTCCTTGCAAAATCAAAGATTTTTCCTTTTTATGACTTAATTGGGGGAAAGAAAAAAGAAAAGTGTTTGCATGTACTGAAAGAAACTTTGGAACTTACCTTAGTGGTCTGGCAGTGTGATGTGAAAGTAACTTTTGCAAAAGGATCTGAAAGTCCAGTGCTGTCAGCTGCAATAAGCCCCCTCGCCTGATACATGTGTGCTCTCAGCTGGAAGAGGTGTGGGGCTACATCATTGCAAAGAAAACAGCAACATCAGCCTCATGGAAACGATGCAGCACACAGGTAGGAAGGGAAGATTCATTACCTGCTGCCCAACTGGGATCTGACATGGGGAACTATTGCTAGTGCTGTCTCATGAAAGAAACACCTGAGACATTCAGAAGGTGTGTACAACTTCTGTATTCACTTTAAATCAATGTCTGAGGCAAGTCTCTACTGCAAGGTTGTTAACTGCCAGTTTTTCTCTCACATCACTGGTTTATCTATTAGGTGTTCAAGACAGTAGTATCATCAAGTTAATGAAGGGTATCTCCTCATTACAAGAAGACAGACCCACAGGACAGGGAACAAAAATTTCAAGTGAACAGGTCTTCTTTCCCTGAGATCTGCAAAGTGCCAGTGGCAGGACTGATGACTTGGCAACAAAACCAGCCTTTTCTCGTGAAAAAATGTCAAGCCATGATCATCTTAAAACAGTTACTTTAAACAGAGAATGTGCCTCCCTCTGAATTAGGGCTTTTGGGGACATGTCTCATAATTGCCACCATGGAGAAGAAGCAGTGTCTTACTTTTGTACAGCAAGCAGGCAGGTGAGGGCACCACACTGTGCCCTGAGTGGGTGTTATATGGAAATTCAGTCTCGTATCCTACAGGCAAATTCTCCATGATACTGTGGGCATAGCTGGCAGGTCCAAGCCATAGGTAGATGTCCACCTTTGCCTGCACAGTCCAGCCCAGTGGGCGCTTTCCTGGTAACTGCAGAAAAAAATCCACCCGTCACCATGAAGTTCAAGAAAGAGAGATGGCTGGATGCCATTATTCTACAAAGTCAGAGTAAAATAAAGAAGCATTCACTGAGTTGATATACTGATAAAGTGGGTGGCCCTGAGACTCACTTAGCACAAAGAACTTCGGTGATCTTTAGGGAAGAAATAAGCAGTTTGCTCAGCTGAAAGTCTTATTATAAAAGGTATACTGGCTAATATATAGAGATTTGTGCAGGCTACTTAATAGCTGCAAGCATGCCAGTGCTAGCTGATACCATTCTCTTCTCAGGCTTCATCCCATTTTCCATGTCATGCAGTTTTGCTGGTCTCCAATAGTTCGTCCCATGCATTACTAAAAAATATTACTCCTTTGGGCAGGTCAGGAAACATATCCCAGTATAAAATGTTACTAATCTTGACAAACAACGCTATTATTTCCTTCCTCTCCCTTCCCACTTCATCTAGCTCTGCTAAATTCAGTGTTTAGTATTGTCTGTTCCTAAGGTAATTCTTGATATTGAAGGGTCTGGAGAGTTAATTATGGTATTTGTTTTGTTCATGCAGACAGATAGCACTGTGCTTAACAAGTACCTATGGCAACTATCAAGAGCTTTGATACTCCTATCTGCTCTTTAGTTGTGCTCTATGGGAGTGCTCCCAGAAGCTCCAGGTGAAAAAACATTAAAAAGTCATTATATGAAGTTACTAGTGTCTTGTGTGTTTGGGTTTTTCCTGATGGCCATAGTAACAATTACATTGGATTGCATCCCACTGCCAAGTAATACTGGTCACACTGCCTTCATGGGAGTATATCCACTAACACTTTCCTTCAAGATGAATAATCCCTTAACAATAATTTGGACATATATTGCACAAACTTAGACACATTTTAAAGAGCAAGCATAAGTGATTGCTGTATTACCTCTGGATACCTAGGTTTCCTTTCTAACTGAGTTGCTGCATGCTGATCTCTTAACAGTCTCTTCCTGACTCTCCTGTGCTGCATTCTGACGTCTTTGCCAGCAAAGAGGCTGTACCTCTTCTATCTGTTTATGCATATGGCTAAAGATAAACAATGCCATATACTTGCCATAACAAGTAGTGAGAGAATTAATTACTCATACACCAAAAGCCTGGCAATGATGGATTGCTTAAAGAAGCACAAGCATAAATGTAAGAAGCAAACATTAATACTTGGCAGATATAAACGTGTTTACATTTTTAGTACCTTAAAAAGATGAGCCAGTAAAATACAGTCCTTGGAAGAAATCTGAATACCAAATGCTCCCCAGGCATTATCTGCCTTTGAAGATTGCCCCAGACTTACTTTGAGGAAATGGGTTTTAATCTTCCCACAGTCCTTTCCTCTCTGCTCCTTCGCTGGGGAATAGAGTATGTTTTTCGCTGGGACTCTTGCATATGCGACTCTCTTGTTGCTGCTGAGCATCCAGATGAACACATCAGGCACCGTATTCTGTGGCTGTTAGATTACAAGGAATATTAAAGTAAAACTGAATTCTTTTTAAAGCCAGCACAATTATTTTTTTTCTTAGAACACTCTCTACCAAGAGCTGATACCCTCATGGCTCCTGTGGAGTGGCAGATGTACTCCAGGACTATAATAGGTTGTCACTTCGTGCTTTGCAGTCCAAACCACCATTTTTAAGCACAGCTGAAGGTAAAGTTCTTTGTAAAGGATCACCCACCTTATAAATAATTTCAGGATAAACTAAAACTAAAAATCTGGATATGACTTTGTCTCAGAAATAACTTACCCACAGACTGCATAAGCTGAAAGTACCTACCATGGAAATACCATCAACTTCATCTAACCCAGCAAAACAAAAAGGACCAGGGTCAAACTCAAGATCATCTGCTCATGAAAATGCTCCATGGCATCACCTTGTCCTGTCCCAGATAACATCTTCCCAAGCAAAGCCTGAGCATGGTTCAGAGCAATGACTAGTGCAGGCACGGTTCCCAGGAGGTACTTTTGGGAAGGAAGATAACATGGGCATCAGCTGAAAACCGTGCCAGGCTGTGCCACTTGCTGTCTGAGCCAGGGAATAACCATGGCCCTTTTTAGTTTGCTTGTACAGAAAGCTCTCAAAATCCACTGGCTGGATTTTGGCCTGACTAAATATGTCTGTTCTTCTGTTATTCTCAGGCTTGAGAGCATGTCTAAGTAGTGTCTGCGCAGTGATGTGTATAGAGACCCCTGAGCTCATAACAGTCCAAATCACTATGTCCATTCAAGTAGAGACACAGTTTGCAGATCAGAAAGCAGTCTGTCTTCAAACCACCAGGCACATATGGGTAGACTTTATTTAAACCAAAACAAACAAATAAACAAAACCAAAGAAATGGAAAAACAAAAATCCAAAACAACCCCCCCCAACTCTCTGTGCCACATCCGCTCTGTACCACATACCCCAGTGTTTCCCATCCCAGTCTGTTAACATCATGAAACAGGATTTGGTCCAGATGTCCAAAGGAGAACTCTTTGGACAGCCAGGTGATCAGCTATTATTCACGTGGGATTACAAAAATCAAAGTGAAGCCCTGCATTTTAAATTCTGAATTTCTGCATGGATTACCTCATCAGCCAAGAATCGAATTTTATCTATAAAGTTCTGAGTCTCACGTATCATTTCATCCAGTGGCATCTTCTTTTTCTGCTGCTGAACAATTCCCTTGGCATCACTGGACATTGCTTCCTGCAGGCAGGAAAGACCATTGGTATTTTTTAATGCATTATCAAGTAGTTTGAACTGGACACGGGAGGAGTAAACAGTCTTTGATTCAAGTTGAAAAATAAGACACTTGTTTCAAGGTAAAAATTACTCTATTTGTCACAACAGAAAAGTGGTCAACTCTTGGAGCTGAATAACATAAAATGTTAATGTCCCCCATTTGGGCTTTGTTTGTATGTATGTAAGTCCCAAGAGACGTGTGATGACCACCTAGAACTATAGGGTCTCAGCCCTGACAGAATCACAACCAAATTCTGTGCTACAAACAGTAAATAAAGACAATAAGCATTCAGACAAGCTCCACAGAGTTTGGTTTCTTCTCACTGCTTCCCTGGAGAGGTGACTGGGTCCAGGAATATCTAATGTCAGACTTTAATAGTCTTGAAGTTAAACCCCACTGAGTAATTAAATGCCTAACAGCAGTGTTAATTTGGTGGTTTTTCACTGAACTCAGCATAATCTCATTTTAAGATGCACAGAAAAGAAAAATCGGCTCATTATCATAATATCTTATTTGTATTAAAACCAATATGTTCTGAATTACTTTAGGGTATCTTACAACTCCCTATTTAGCACAACAGGACTTATTTTAAAAATATTCTTGGATATTCATATTCATGATGAAGCAGTCTAAATCAATGGAATCAAATAGGAATTAAAAAATTTTCAACCATTGTGGTTTCAGTTACCATCACTGCACCACTGATTAAAGGAAAACACACACATACCAGCTCTTGCTTGAACAGCATGAGTCGCTTTTTGTCCAAAGCAGTGTAGTTCAGTCCTTTGGGTTTCTTTTCAGCAATGGTTATGAAGGCCCTAGGAAATAAGAATAAAAGATTTTCTTTATTAATGGGGGAAGAGGGGTTTTGGACTACTAAAATACATTGGAATGAAATGTTCTCTGTCTGCTGCACTCCCTGAACAGACAATAGAAATGCTGGTATTCCTTAAAGCAATATTGAGCACCTATAAGTATCAAAGAATACAGTCCAGAAACTGCATGACGTTTCAAAGACACAGGATTAATTACTAGAAATAAAGGTGTATATATAGATTTTGAGCCAAATCAGGTCATCTGACAGAGCCCATTGGGTAGTTTACCCTAGCATGTAGAATCCTTTGTTTTTATCTTAAGCTTATCCTTTTTTTTTTCTATAGTGTGTCTGTCACACACTTTCTCAAACCCTACTTACCTGACATATGTTCTATTCTTAGAGTCCAGGAAGCCAAAATAATATGGCAATGATCAGCAGTAGTCTGCTGTCAATAATGAATATTGAAAATAGCAATAAAATATTTTTCTCTGTAAAAATAGAATCTGAAATTTGGGAAGGCCTTTGCTTTTATACAGAATTAATAAAATATATATCTCAGTAAGTTTACTTTCAGAAAATATATATAATCAATTGCCTTGTCTAGTCTCACATTTGTAGCCAATATATAAAGTTGATTTTCTACATGTCTCTAATAAATATGGTTACCTGCTCTGATTGACAAAATCATTTAGGGTCGTCCTCATTTTCTCCTCAGATGCAGCTTCTGAAACCTTGATCAAGTCTTTTACTTGCTCTAATGATTCTTCCTACAAAAAAACATTAAAAAGTTGATATATAAATGAGGCCACATTCTCCACTAGGTAGGAGGAAAAACTGTGGTTCTTCTTGGTTCTGTTTCCAGCCCTGCTGCTTAAATTTACCAAGTTGCTGGAGTCAGCTATCTCATGTGTTAAGCTGATTATTCTGTCTTTATCAACCAAACAGGTATGTTTGGTGGTCCTTGAGTGTGTCCAAGAGAATGGCAACCAGGCTGGTGAGGGAGCCGGAGGGAAAATCATATGGGGAGCAGCTGAGGGAGCTGGGGATGTTCAGCCTGGAGAAGAGGAGGGTGAGGGGGGACCTTATCACCACCTACAATTACCTGAAAGGAGGTTGTAGACAGGTGGGTGATGGTCTCTTCAGCCAGGTGACAGGAGATAGAACAAGGGGAAATGGCACTAAATTGTGCCAGGGCAGGGTCAGATTAGATGACAGGAAAAAATATTTCACTGAAAGAGCTGTCAGGGTCTGGAATGGGCTGCCCAGGGAGGGGGTTGAGTCAACATCCCTGGAATTGTTTAAAAAAGGGTAGATTGGGTAATTAGGGATATGGTTTAGCACAGAACAGGAACAGTTGGACTAAATGATCTTAAAGATACTTTCCGACCTTGTGATTCTGTGATTCTGAGTTGATTTCTTAAACTCTAGTGGGCACCTGAATCCATATGCAAGGTTTAATGCAACACCTATTGTTATCGTTGAGAAATGAGTCTTTTCTTTCAAACTAAAGTAATTGGCTGGATTTCCAGTAAGGCCTGTGCATGTTCAAGTACACCAACAAACATATATATTCATATGCTTAGTTTTCAAATACTTGTGTTTAAAATATTTGCCTATATGCCACTGTCTTCTCATGATACAACCTTGCTTGAGTATGACTTCAGTGCTGATGCTCAGGAGGTACATAAGGATGATGTAGGTACACTCAATGAGTGCCCCTAATTAAAATATTCAACATTAGAATTCACTTTGAAAAAACCCACTTCTACTTTCTTGAGATTGTTTATAGCAAACTTTAAACAAGGGTAGAAAAATTCCATCATTAGGGGAAAACACCATGACTAGAGTATCACAGTGACTGCCCATGGGATGACATGGTATTTTGCCTCTATCAAGTCTTCTAGGAGAACTTAAACCTAAAAGTGGCCTTTAAAAGGGACATAAACATAGGTTATATCATGTGGTCTGGGCAGGAAGACAGGACAATTTAGAAAAAAACCCCAAACAACCCAAACAAGAAGGGGCTGTTAACAGCTACTTTTTCACAAAGTGAACAGCAAGGTATGCAGCTGGGGGAAATTCTGAAGGCCAGCTTTGGGGAACATGACTCTGCTGAATACATGAGCCTGGAAGGGTGGTTGCCACTTACCAGGTGATCTGCCATTTTCTCAAGAGTGTTGGAAGAGTACAAACGAAAGGTCTGGTCCCCCCAGTAGCTCTTCACAAAGATACAGGGCTTCCTCTCGTCATATGGCAGGTACTGGTAGTTCCTGTGAAAACAAAGACCAGGGCAGATCACAAAGGTGAGAGAGGAGTTCAGGGGGAGGCATGGGAAAGAAAAACTGCATGGTGCTCTCTCACTGCACAGAAACCAAAGACATGGCAGGATGTGATCACATGTGTTCACACCAGCAAATACTGGGAGGAACAAACACAAACATCACTCGTGCTACCTGTGAGATCCCTGAAGAGAAAAAACTTGAAATCAGTGGATCTAATTTCAGTGCTTTCCAGGGTAGGACAAAAGCCAGGCAATGATACATGCAGAGAAGCTCTGAAATACTGTTAATAATGGGCAGCAATAAGGGAAAAAGGAGCAGAGATTAAAATATGATCACTTTTTCAAGACCAATGCTTCCTCACATAGCACAGCAGAAGAAGCATGGCAGAGTCTCACCATCACATTACTTTCAGAAGATGCTTTTTTCAGAAACAATATCTAGTGAAGATTGAAATTCTTTGGCAAGACTGCTTAGTAAAAATGACACCAAACTCATAGCAAAATGCATCTGCTGTTCTTTCATTTTTTACTTTTTATCTTAGGTCTGAGTTACATTATTGAATCATAGAATTGAGTTCATCGAGTCCAACCCCCCTGCCAAAGCAGGGTCCTTAGGACATATTGCATAAGTAGGTCTCCAGAAGGGTCTTGAGTATCTCCAAAGATGGAGACTCCACAACCTCCCTGGGTAGCCTGTCCCAGTGCTCTGTCACCCTCACTGTGAAAAAGTTCTTCCACATGTTGTTGTAGAACTTTCTATTCTCCAACTTGAAGCCACTGCCCCTTGTACTGTCTCCACAGACAACTGAAAAGAGGATGGATATTTCCCCCTGTGTCCCACACTTCAGATACTTATAAACTTATCAGATCCCCTCTCAGTCTTCTTGTCTCAAGGCTGAACAGCCCCAGTTCATTCAGCCTTTCCTTGTAGGGAAGATGCTCCAGGCTTTTAATCATCTTTGTAGCCCTCCGCTGGACACTTTCCAGAACATTCCTGTCTTTTTTTATACCAGGGAGCCCAGAACTGGACACAATAGTCCAGTTGGAGTCTGATCAGGGCAGAATAGAGGGGGAGGATCACCTCCTTTGACCTGCTGGCCACACTCCTTTTAATGCACCCCAGGATCCCACTGGCACCACCAGGGCACACTGGTGGCTCATGGCCAACCTGTCATCTACCAGCACCCCCAGGTCCTTCTCCACAGAGCTCCTTTTGACTCTTTTTGTAACACTGCCTTCTTTGGGTATTCATCTGCACGTGTGCCTTGTACTGAAAAAAACTGAGCAAGACATCAGCATAACCAGAGGCTCTGCAGACTTTAATGCATATGTGCCACAAATCCTGATGTTTTGATTAGGTCAAAACCAAGCACCTGATAAGCACCTTGTGCTCCCTTTATATACATA
Source organism: Gallinula chloropus (assembly GCF_964237585.1). Taxonomy (NCBI): domain Eukaryota; kingdom Metazoa; phylum Chordata; class Aves; order Gruiformes; family Rallidae; genus Gallinula; species Gallinula chloropus. The sequence goes on from NC_140086.1 coordinate 13,400,060, forward strand.
CTCTAGCCCTATGAAACAGCATGCTCAGCTGTATTATATTTAACACTAGAGGCCTCATCATTTTCCTTACTAATGGTGGGGCAGTGGAGAGCTTTTTCATTGATATGAAGCTCTATAAACTGTTTTATGTTCTAGGAATGGCTCTAACCCAATGCCACTAATATATGCGCTGCAGCTGAGAAGAGGCTGTACTGGAGAGCTATTTTCTGGTCCATACTTGTGTCATGGTTTAACCCCAGCCATCAACAAAGTACCACACAGCTACTCTCTCACTCCTCCTCAGTGGGATGAGGGAGCGAATCGGAATAGGGAAAGTGAGAAAACTTGTGGGTTGAGATAAAGACAGTTTAACAGATAAAGCAAAAGCCACACACACAAACAAAGCAAGACAAGGAATTCATTCCCTGCTTCCAGTGGGTAGGCAGGTGTTCAGCCATCTCCAGGGAAGCAGGACTCCATCACACGTAATGATGACTTAGGAAGACAAACACCATGACTTTGTTACCCCTTCCTTCTTTCCCCAGCTTTATCTGCTAAGCATGATGTATATCGCTTCGGTCAGTTGGGGTCAGCTGCCCTGACTGTGTCCCCTCACAGCTTAGAATGAATCATAGAATCCTATAAAGGCCTGGTTTGGAAAGGGACTTCAAAGGTCATCTAGTTCCAACCCTCTGCCATGGGCAGGGACATTCTCCACTAGATTAGATTGCCCAAAGCCCCATCCAACCTGACCTTGAACACTGCCAGGGAGGGGCAGCCACAGCTTCTCTGGGTAACTTCTTGTGCACCCCCGTCCTACTCTCTGGTAGAGCGATATGAGAAACAGAAAAGGCCTTGACTCTTTGTAGGCACTACTCAGCAATAATAAAACATTCCTTTGTTATTAACACTGTTTCCAGCACAAATCCAAAACATAGTCCTATACAAGCTACTATGGAAAAAATTAACCTTATCCCAGTAAAAACCAGTACAACTTGCCTTGTGACTCTTCAGTATTTCTCCACAGAAACTGATTCCCTAAATAACAAATAAAACTACTCAAGACACATGCTTTTCACAATGTTCAACAACTGGCAGAAAAATAATTATTTTCCATTTCCTCTCCTCCGGGGGAGGTTTTGACATCCAAGAAAGGAGAGTGCACTTGACACGGAGATAAGACATGACTTCTGCCATTTCGAAGTCTCTCTGAGCACAGTTAAGTTTTCATGAAATCCTGATCATCCACTTCTGAAATTCAGAGCCCCACTAGGCTGAATTGCTTATGGATGATTATCCACCTGTAGGCCCAGAAGTGGCTGGGTCTTGCATCTTTGCTTCATAAGGATGCTTCAAGATATCTTAAGTTATTTGAGATAGAACTGGGCACATGTGTTTAACCAGAGAAACCAAATCACTTGCCACTCTTGAGCATCCTATCTGTAACTCTAAACTTCAACATATCCTTAATTGGTTTATATGAGAATTTTTCTCTTTAAAAAGATTAAGATCTTCTCTTCAACTTAATTTTACTGTCCTAGGGATATCAAAAAAAGAAGCAGAATTTCCCCTTTACTTTCTTCTCAATAACCTACAGCAAGGATGAGCATTATGCATTGAATTCAGTGCACAGAACTACATTGGTCTTGGGAAAACATTAATTTTGGTGGTTTCATGAAAGGAGAAAATAATTCAACTATCTGGCAATGCCAGAACCTCTTAACCTGAAACTCAAAGAGCTTATGAGTCTTTTCATTGGATTTAATAAGAAAATGATATAGCCATGAAATAAAGCATGGAAGACTGAACTTTCACGTCTATTATTCCCTCTATGAGAATTCAAGGGAACTAATGTTAACCAGTGTTAGCTTATACTTGCTGTACATTCTGACATAAATATGGAAAATTTCTGGCAATTTCATGGTGTCTAATTTAGAAGTCTTATTGCTCTGCCTGCTCCTTTAATTAAATGCAGAATTTATCCATACTACTGGATATCCCATTATGTACTGATTAATACCAAAAAAATTCAGTGATGACACCAGTAAGATGCCAATATAAGATGACAGTCATAAAGTCATTAGTTGGTATCTTGCTGACCAAGTTATTTTTGATAGCACAGGAGGGAAAAATGCAGCATTTTACATAAATTTGAGGAAAAGGGATCTTTAATGAGAGAAAACTGTTAACACTGGAATGAACCTAGAAGCAAACAACAAATTTGAAGAATGATTCATTCTTTTAGAACAGTTCTTTAAATCTAAATTCTTATTAAGGGAAAAACTAAAAATCCCACAGTCCCTCAGGGAGGATAATAACACAGCATGTACCCAAATCTGCAGTTCTCTTAATGAAAAAAGGCAACTATATTTGCATCAAACATTGGGGTTTTTTCCACCTTCTCTTTATTTGCTGCAGAAAAAAAAATTTCTATTACAGTATTTTCATTCTTGTTTTCTTTCACTAGCTCTTATTTAATCTGAGCCATTTTTTTTGCAAGAAAGGATGAACACATATTTTAACTTTAGGGAAGTCCAGAAACCAAAAAGATCCAGGTTGATATTTCCCGCCTGGTCCTACTCTCTGTAAACTGCTTGGCAGTGCCTGCATTCTAAAGAAAGGTGTACCATCTAATCTTGGCACCCATCAACATCAGGGATAGTTCCACCTGCCAAAGCAACAAATAAAATATTTTTATTAGCATTTTTTAAATGAACTAAACCTTTAAACTTCTGTTTATAAACAAGGCCATTCAGAAGAACCATTCTGCATGTTTTCATCCATTGTTCCATGCTTTTTTCAAAGGACTATTTCCTCCTATTTCTGTTATTACTTGCTATTTAAGTCTGTATCTATAATTACTAGCTCTGGAAAGTGTTATGGGAAGCTGACTTTGTTCTCACCAGATATTGATACTTTTGATGTGTTATTCTGCTTCTGGAGCTGATCACTGGATGGATGTTACCTGTGCCCGAAGTATGGGACCCTCAGCCAGGGATAGCACTGAAGGAGCTGCACTTTCCTATAGCTTCCCAATCTATACCTGATATAATGCACCACATTTAGAAACAGCTTTTAGAATTTCAAGGGCACGTGAGGCCAAGATCAGAAAGTAAGTGCAAAATGGCTCAGAGCTCATTCAGTTCAGTGGAGCCTAGAAAATGTACTGTTGTGAGAGATGTAACTGAGGATTGGAAAGCCTCAGTTCCACACAACCTGTTTAATGCTGCCAGGGTTCATGAGTGAGTTCTGCAGGATTACAAAACAGGAATGAGAGACCTGCATGGTTAGGATTTGAAACACAAATCCTCACCTGTTCCCACCAGTGACCAATGGCTTCTCAGGGGGAGTGGTGGATATCAAGGGTACTCCGAGGTCATGAGAAATTTCATCTTCCCCTTCATGCAGCAGACTTTCTTCTGCTTCTCCATCACGTGTCTTCTTTTTCCCTCCAACTCCTGCTGATGTCCCCTCAGTAATATTTCCAAAGTTACCTAGAGACACAGGGTTACAAGTGAAGAGATGACTAGCTGGGAGGTGATAAACATGAATGAGGTTTGAAAGAAGAGAAAGACCAGTCATACCAGTGGGAAAATCTTTGTACCCCTCCTGTTCACTAGCTGTTATGGCCACACCACAGCTTATAAAGGTCCTGACCAAATGACTTTTCAGACTCTAGGACAGTCCTTCCCTACCTGCCCTAAGTGATAAATATCTAGTGTACTACCCCCATCATTAAGTGATGAGATCCTCTGGTTTCTGGCCCTGAGGACCTTCTGTTTTTGGTAAATAAATTCAGAATCAATAACAATACTGCTGCTAATATTTCTAGACACAGGAACCCCAATATGTGTTTGATTTACATAGAAAATGCAAGGATGATCATTTCAAAGTCTGATTACAGAAGTGCTAAAGCTCATTTTCAGACAAGCAAATTTTGTGTAGTAGGGTAGTAGACGTAGTAATAACAACAGTTTGAGGCCCTAAACTTCAAGCCTAATTCCAGAAAACTCTGCTAACAATACAGCCAATTCTCTGATAGGATTTTTACTTAAAGTGCAATTATCAGCATTGGAAAAGGGGTACACCCATCAGACTGATAATTACAGATGTTATTAGAGATGGGAAGAAAATATTCCCTGCAAGAGAGGGATGTGCTGTATCACCCCATAGGACATCCTGGTTTGGAGTTTTGATTCAGCCTGTGGCCATTTGCCAAATTTAGACCAAAATTTCAACTGCACAGGTAGCTGATAGATGTTAAGGTCCAGAGTCAGATTAATCTTTAGCATCAATCTTGACAAGAATCAGTATAATTTCTTGCCCAACTACACAAATTAGTTTCTTGTCATTCTCAGCTCAGCTTCCTGCTAAGTTTCAGCAGGAATCAATACCACTCATTGACTGCCCAGTTTGTCACAGACATTTCTACCTGCCTTACAGTTGAGCACACTGAGGTATACAAGCACAAAGATGGGAAGTGCCAGGGTGCTACTGTGCACTTGGACACTTAAATGGGGCTAATACAGAAATAAGCAAACTCCAGCAGGGAAACTGAGACTAATTCAAGCTTCTCTCTTAAGGGAAATTTCTTCTGTTTTTAAAATACCTACTCAATGTCCCTGAAAATGTCTTCACTTTATCTTTAGTCTGCTCTGTGTCCTGGTTTCAGTTGAGATAGAGTTGATTTTATTTCTAGTCGTTGGGACAGTGCTGTATTTTGGATTTAGTATGAGAATAATGTTGATAGCACACTGATGGTTTTAGCTGTTTCAAGGTAGTTGTGCTAACTCAAGGACTTTCCAGCTTCTTACGCCCTGCCAGGTGCTGAAGAACCTGGGAGAGCACAGCCAGGACAGCTGAGACAGACCAGACAAAGGGATGTTCCCTGCTATATGACATCATGCTCCAGATATAGCTGGGGAGGCTAGATCTGAGGCAGGACTGTTGCTCAGAAACAGACTGGGTATTGGGTTGTGGCAGGCATTTTTTCTTCCTGTGTATGGTGAGCAATTTATTGCTGTTATGATTGCTATGATTTTTATGATTGTTAGTGTATTATTATTATTACTATTTTATTCTTTGTTATCCTGTTAAACTGTCTTTATCTCAAAGCACAAGGTTTTTTTTAAATTCTCCTCCCCATCCCCTTGGCAAGGGAGGAGTGAGCAAGCAGCTGTGTGGTGCTCAGTTACTGGCTGGGGTTAAACAATGACACTTGGGGGGCAAGTGTTGGAGCAAGTCCAGAGGAGGCCACAAAGATGATCAGAGGGCTGGAGCACCTGTCCTATGAAGACAGGCTGATAGAGTTGGGCTTGTTCAGCCTGGAGAAGAGAAGGCTGTGGGGAGGCCTTATAGCAGCCTTCCAGTACCTGAAGGGGCTACAGGAAAGCTGGGGAGGGACACTTTATTAGGCAGTGAAGTGACAGGACAAGAGGCAATGGATTTAAACTGAAAGAGGGTGAATTTAAATTGGATATTATGAAAAAAAATATTTACTGTGAAGGAAGTGAGACAGTGGAACAGGTTGCCCAGAGAGGTTGTGGCTGCGCCCTTGTAAGGGACTAGAGATATGCCTCAACAATTGCCAACAGAACCATGCCCCCCTCTTTCTCTCAATCACCACAAAACCTCATCCCCACAATGACACCCATGCAACAAAGTGAATTCCACCCACCAGGAATGGATATACATCTTGTCTATCTCAAAGTGGCTTATCTTGAAGCATGAGTCCAAGTCCTCTGCACATGGGCCCAGGTCCAGGGTCAAGTGAAGTACAAATTCTGAGGGGACTCAGACCCTCTCAAGGAGGCTTGGACCCTCTCAAATTTTCAGGGGCCCTCTGGAGATAGTAATGGGCATGTGTCCCACTGCCAGGTGGCTATGCCAAGGACTTATTGACTATGCAATAAGACAACATTGTAAAAAGGCAAGACCAACAAAGACAGGGAGAAATGTTGCCCCACCAGACCTGCAAACATCAGGCTGATGGGACACCGCAGTTCCATGATGCTATTGCAATCCCTCTCTCTCTTATTCTATTCTTTTCCACCCTTTTCCCTCTTTCCTCCCCCCTTCTCTTGCATGTTTATTGTGGGCCATAAAACGTGACTTGACATTTCACTCCATTTTGAGTCTTAATTCTGTTCCCAGGAAACATGAAGACCGGGTCATGATAAAACACCTAATTGAACTGAGGTCAGTTGGAATGCAAGGGGTTTAACCTATGCCAAATTGGTCCTTCTAATTGTGGACTGTGATTCCCCTCCCTGGCAGTCTTTAAGGCCAGGTTGGATGGGGCTTTGGGCTACCTGGTCTAGTGGAGGGTGTCCCTGCTGATGGCCCTACTCTGAAGCTGACTTCCGAGCCCTGAAACACAGCTGTCAATAACATATATAGCATCCCCTTGCTACTGAGACTTAATCTCTGCTTTGGGAAGAGTTTAACATACTTACCAACAGAAACCTCAAAGGTTACTGGCTTGTCTCCAACCTTCCTATCAATCATTGTGGCTTCAAAAAATGTCCCAAAGAGGAGGAATTCCTCAAATTTCTCTTCGTAGATCTATTAGAGAAGAAAGAAGCAGAAGAATTACATTTATTTCACTTTCTACTCTTTTATACAGAACAGAGGAGTCTTTATAAGACTCTAGCAGCTGTGTTACCATCATAGATCTCTCAGTCTGAGATGGTCAGTGATGTACAATTTGTAGGAAGAAGTAATATCTCTTTTCTGAGAAACTGGAAAAAGAGGTAAGCCTGGGTGACTGGTCTTGTCAATATTGTCCAGTTATATCATAACTGTGTACATAAAAAGTCATTACTCATGTCATAATCTGCCTTACCAGTAGTTGCCATTAAATGGATTCAGCATCTTCACATACCATCATTCAAACTATACATCTATGGCAGTTCAAGGGCAGTTTAAGGGCACTCTTTTAGGGCAACAGAAACAAAATATTACCACCCAAGAGAAGGCATTTATCTGTGAGTGTTGCAGCAGTCTTCCTTTGCACTGCAATAGAAAATGCTGCCACTGTAATGCATCCAACCAGGGGAATGGTCACCCAGCTCTGCTTTCCTCAGAATGACTTTAATCTATTGCCCATATGCGTGTACTATCAAGACTGTGACTTTGCTCAAAGTCAACAGCTTGATAATCAGCTCCTAATGACACCAGGAAGACACAAAGGTTTCTGGTGACCATATTTTAATGGCACCCCTGAGCAAAAACCTACTGAAACCATAAATCCTTCTGTTTTAAACCACAGGCCCAAAGGTAAGGTCTCGGTGCAGGATGAGTGCAGTAATCTGCTCTTTGCCTTTCTGGCATCACAGCACAGATACCAGAAATCCAGTAACCTTTCTTCAGCTTTTGACAGTATTTGGAAGCACAGGAACCAAAGGGTGTCAGCACAGCAGCACACCCTGAAAAGTGCAATGACCTTTTGTGGGGTTTTAAGGCTCTGGTAGGATCTGTTTAAACTTGTTGAAGCAGCATCTGTTGGTCCCTGGCACACACTCTAATATTTCTAGTGCTCTTGGGTCATCAAAACAAGCTACCAGCCCCAAACCAAGACTAAGCTCAAAGAAGAGGTATTCTGAGGTTTGAGTTCTCCACAGATTTACACCATGACTACCAGAATCTCTCCAATGCAAGTCCTACTAATTTCACAGAACGGACACCAGCAGGTTGAAGCCCATCAGACAGGATCAGTATTCACTTCTTTGCAACAGAGTGCGACAATGAATTAAAAATCAGCTGCCAATGAATATTTGTTTCCATGGCTTATGCAAAGCAGAAACAGTTTTTGACACAGCCCATGATCTCTTCATTTTTAAAAACCCCTACTGTACACAGCAAAAGTGCACATGAAAGGATTAGCAGTATCACATATCAAAGCCAGCACCACAAACAGATTGCAGCTCCAGAGTAGCTTTAGTTTCCCTGTGCCTTGATTATTTTCATCATGAACCCAAAGCATAGGGGGCCTGATAAAGCTGAGGCTCAGAGACTATGACACACACATCTATCTCCCATTATAAAGAAAGCAAATTGCAGATGTTTAATGTCTTCTTGTTGCTGGAACAGGTCAATAACATTGTGCTGTGGGGCTGCGTAATTTGCCTCTGTTGTCTCAGAAGCTCCATGAGAAATTTTTCGCCTTATTTGTAATGTCTTCAGTTCCTGCTTTTCCTTTCAGAGAACTGTAATACAATTACTGTGTCTACTGTGCATGAAGTATCACTGAATGTCAAAAACAAAGGAATATAAAACATCACTGTATTATGTTGTTGCCTTTTACTCATTCTGTATTTGAAACAAAGCTACAGCAGACAGAAATGAATCTTTATTACTACTATTAATATTTATTGGTGTTACAACAGAGCTTGTTTCTCTACCTGGAATATTTGCTAGCACCTAAGACTACAGTCTTTGAGCTGCTCACAATAATTGATTTCTTCCCTATAAAGGAAAATATATATGGAAATAACTTTCTTCTCATATCACCTCTATTACAATATTCAGAGAAGAACTGAAGGACAGAGCCAATTTACAACTATATGAGTATATAAACCCAGGGCATGGGTTCACATAACTATATGAGTATATAAACCCAGGGCACGGGTTCACACAACTGGCTTGCGATTACCCATACCATTTCTCTGCTAACACGCTCCTTCACCTGCTTGAGCCAGCACTCATGCTGGCAAAGCCAGGGTGCAGCCCAAGGAAGAGCACTTGTCAAAGCTAGGTGTCAACACCAAAGAACAATTTCTCCTCTCCTATTTACCTGTAGAGATGGAGTCAAAATGTCAAGAATCAGATCTTCTGAAGGACATGAGTGTCTTAAGCACTGATGTGGGACTACCACAAAAGCCGAAGCTTTGATCAATGACATACTAAAGGGGGAAGCAAACTGGTTATGAGAATACTTTGCTTCCTATCTATTGGGTAAAAAACCCTAAATAAATAGCACTTGCTTATGCACCAATGTGCTGTTACTCCCAGCCAGTGATGTGATGGAGCAGAGAATTAAAGCTCAAGTATCAGCTCAGCACCTGAACCCACACGCCCTGCCACAACTACCAATCTTCTCTAAGTGTTGTGGCACAGATCTTCACATGATGTGACCCAGTGTGACAGGTGGAGTTAGGAAAGCAACATCAGGTAACACCAGTCAAGACTGAGCACTATTTGAAACCCCTCTCCTAAAGAGATTAGCAATCTAAAACTACATTGAAAATGCAAGGTTAAAGGAGGAGAGTAAAACAGGCTAGGCTCTGTTTCTCTGTATTTGCACAAATTCTGTCAGTCATTTCCTACTAACTTCAATTGACTGAGATAACCATTTGCTTGAATGCAGGAAAAGAGACTTCATAATTACCAGCTGCCACCATCAGCTCTCCACCATCATCTACCACCACCATTCAGCAGATACTACATCATGTAAGTTACTAGTAGGAACATAATGTATCATCTCCTACTTGATATTTTTTTTAATGAATTACAGGTACACATGAATGCTCCATTTGTGCTGCATTATTATGGGAAAGTCCCAAGACTCTGGAAGCATGGAGAAGCTGTATGGAGTACATAAAGACAATATTACACGGCCTGAATGCAAATCAACACATCAGTGCCATCTTTGGGAGTTCAGGAACACATGTCTATCAGTCTCTTAATATCATACCAACCTCTGAAGGCACATCAAATGGCTCGACTTCCACTTCAGTTGAGTTCATCTTATCTGAAGGAGAAACTGACTTTCGATCCTCTCCTGGTTTCTCAGTTTTGTCTTTTCCTTTGGATGTTTTGAAGTCTTTAGATGGTAATTTGATATCCTTGATAATACTTGAAAACTTGGACTCGCGGGCTCCTCCTGAAAGTATCTCCACAGCAATTTCAATGAAGAGACGTCCCCTGAAGGAGACTCCTTCTCCAAAACCTTCATTAAGCTCCTGGTGGTCATCCATGAGACTGTGGTTCCTGGGTGAGCCATAGAGATTTATCCAGGCAGGTCCGAAGGTAGGTAAAAACCCTGGAGACAGAGTACATTTTATGGCATTTCCATTAAGTGTTATCACATTCCCAAGCCAAACCTAGGCCCATTTCTATGCAGGTAGGGACCACCTCATATACAGCACTGTTTTGTAAGGCGATTCTTAAGCATCAAGGAGCCTCTGCCCATTCCCAACCAAGGACTCTGACAATATGGAGTGCTTTCTCAGAAAGTGTTCATACCCTATGTGCTGGGCCATGAGGCCCATTCACCTCTTGGGAAAAAAAATCTTGTTCCCATAAACTGAGGACTGGGACATGGTGGGAGAAGAATAGAGACTTTCTCACCTTGTCCAAGCCCATATCACTACTCAGTTGATAACATTTATTGTTTATTTTCTGATTAAGAATTCAGACAAATATTTGAATTGCCAAGTTTAAGAAGTTACTCTACCTTTGCTGAGTTGTGATAACTGATCATGTTCCAAATGTAGATCATACAACATAAATAAGGCTATATAGGTAGACTGAAACATCAGTGAAAAGACTCCAGATAGTGAGCTTTACTTTACAGACATGAGGACAAACACACTAGTCCATGTACCTCCTTGAGCTGTGTTCGCACCCAGCTGAGAGAACACTTTGCTCCTACTGGGAAGATAAAACCACAAACCTGCTCTGCCCATGATTTGCACTTTGTACTTTCATTGCCTGACAGAAACTCACATGAACTGTGCAATATGCTCCAACTGATCATGCTTTAGCAGGAGGGTAGACTAGATCTCCAGAGGTCCCTTCTAACCCTGACCATTCTGTGATTTTGTAAACTATAAACTTACATCAGTCATCCCTAGTGGACTAGAGAAGACTACTGCCACAGTCACAAACAAGGTACCAAATTACGTTGCAGCCCTGTGGCTTCTTGTTAGAAGTGCAGTGGCAGACCACAATGCACCAAGCACAGCATAATACAACTTAAAATTAAGTAAGAGGTCTCTCAGAACCAACAAAAATTATGGATGTTCACTTGAGCACTGGACATTTCTAAAATGAGATTAGCCAGTGCACAGATCCCAAGCAAGTAGATTTTACTTTAATAGCATATTCTGGAACACACATTTCCCCCTTTACCTTTGTCACCATCTTGTTCATTTGATATTTTCTTCAGGTCAATGAAGTGGGTGGCTAAAGCCACATCATTCATGCTGCCTTCATCCCAGACCTGGATTTTGACTCTTCGACAAAGTGGAGGGAACATTTCCTTGAAGATAATCTGTTCATGCCATACTGGATCTGCACAGTTCTTCTGCACTGTTGTCCGACCCTGAAATGAAAGTCCAGAAAATTTAACCCCAGAGGGGTCAGGCTCAAGAGGATGGCAACAAGTATTGCACAAATTGTACTTAGCAACATCTCTCCAGTCATTTTTAGAGCAAAATATCTTATCTTGAAAGTACTTTGGCTTTTCTGTTAGCTTGTTTATTTTCCATTCCACATCTAATAAAATACCACATTATGGCTAAAGAATTCTCACCTGCACACAGCAGAGCCTGCAAAAAGATCTAATTCTTCAGGGCCCTTATGCACAAAACATATCTATGAAGTCAGACTGACATTTCTGCTACAAACCACATATCTTCAAATGGCTTTTGAAATACCTGGGTAGTGGTAATGCAGTGCAGTTTGTCTCATAAAAGATGAAATTCATTACAGCTGCCAGGCTGTATGTACCAATGGAATTACCTTAAATGAGGCAATTTATCTAGCATAAAATATGATTAGTGTGGCTCGTGTTCTAGGGATGCAGACTGGAGGTTTCCTCCTATCCTGAAGGAGATGGCAGTCCAGGCAGCCACAGGCTGTTGCAGGCCTACTTTCTCATTTGGTGAGGACAACCAAGTCAGGAGACCCACAAAGGACACCTCTAAACCTGTATTTTACACACTAGCATGCAACCCCACATCACTGACCCATACTTACATTTTCTTCAGCCCTGTATTAAATGTGAGGTAGCTACATGTACTTAAGTGTTTCTACCAATAATAATTTGAAATGTAATACTATGTAATTTTAATTCACCACAAGATATAAAATCAGCACCAAGGGCCTCATTCTCATGCCTGAAACATCTATAAAGTGCTAACTGGAGTTCTCCCTGTGGCTTCCTTGCACACAGAAAGCATTGCTGGCTTAAAATCATTTCCAGTTGGATTCTTTCTTTATTTACACCAATAAGACAAGGTCTCTGACACGGTGTTTCACAGGTGTACCCCAGAGAAACCAGGCCTCTGGACCTCCTACCAAAGTCAAAAGGTCTCTCTCAGAATCACTCTGTAACACCATGTTTGATGTTGAAGGCACTCTGGGAGCAATAAATTTAGGCAATGCTCAAACAGTCTACTCAATCCTTCTTCTTCTGCTACCTGCAAGAAAAGCTGCAAGGGTACTGAATTGCAGCAGAGTAATCTAGAAGTCAATACACAGCCCTAAAATCCAGAGTAAACCATATTTACTGATTTCAGACCTGCCCTTACTGATTTTCACTCTAGGGACACCAGTACAACACTTACCTAATACCACACTGGGTAATTCACTGTCTTGTAACTTGATGTTTTAGTAACAGATCTATAGAATTCCTTTTCACCTCCTGCTGCCTGACTCTAACCTACTGCTGTGAGGCTGATATTAGGTCTGCTGGCACTAAGTGTTTCCATCACTTTGTTCCTGCATAATTTAAGAACTGAAGATTTTCTTTCAGATGACAGAGGTATGTATTCTAATTAATTTGTGTAACTAGAAGTTAAAGGACATCAGCATAATCACCTGCCTGTGGCACAGCTAATAGGAAAGAAGGCCTGCATTTGTGATCAAGAGGATCCCAATTACCATTTGACCTGCAAACATGACCACCACATAGGGATCCACAAGGTCCTTACTGTCGCCTATGAATGCTTTGGTGACATTAGCCATGATGCTAGAGTTCATCTTCGGAAGTCCTTCTGCTTTGTAAATTCTCACATAAAATCTGGCCCATGGTCTTTCAGATGGAAAGCCTTTGGGGATCAAGAGGTTCCTGAAAGAAAAGAAGGAGCCACTTCTTTAAATTGAAATCTCAGACAACAAAGTAATATTTTTTTCCAATAAAATTGTCATCTCAGATTAGCTTGCATTCTGAGAAGACACAAAAAGGTGTATGAATTTGCTTCTGCATCTAAACAAAACCATTTTCTGGTTACCAGATAAAATGATACAGCATTGCTTAGCAAACTTGTATATGTGATGCAGAACCAGATCCAGATAGATCAGGTATTTCAGGACCTTGTCCAGTAAATGCTGAATGTGTCCAAGGAAGGAGATCCCCCACCCTCTCTGGGGCCCTATTATATTTCACAGAATCAGAGAATCACAAGGTTGGAAAAGACCTTTGAAGATCATCAAGTCATGGTAAAAAAAAATCCCATCTCTCTTCTGAAATTTTTTTGCCCTAACCTGAGCCCAAAGACTCTCATCCTTCTACTGTATTCCCTGAAAAGAATCTGGTTCTACCTTCTTCATGTAGGATACCCCTTATTCTTCTCTGCTAAGGCTCAAGATACCAACATTACCCCCACACACACACACACACACACCCCTTTCTCTGTAGACCATGTGGTTCAGCCCTTCATCATCTTGGTGACTCTCTACAGACTTGGTCCAGTATGTCAGTATTAACCAGAAACATTGATTCTGTAAAATTTAAAGTATGCTGGCAGCATACTTTACCACCTTGGATTTCTGTATTTTACAAGGAGAATGATAATGCACCTGAGTTTATCTAAGGGTTAGGAAAACATCCACACACACAAATCTGATAGAAAAGAAGGAATAGCTTTTCCTCATATTTTTTCTTCTTACTTCACTGCTTTTCAGAAATATTTAATTATTTTGAGATCAATGAACCTTCTGTCAGGGATAATCTGGCATTTAGCCACAGAACATGGCCAATTCTATCAACTGCAGGGGAGTGACCCTAACGTGCCCTTCAGTTTAGTTGGGAGGATTGCAAAACCACATCAGAACAGCCAAGGTGTACAAGGCTATCCTGCTATTAACCCTGAGTTAGCAAGCAGAGGACTGAAAGGAGGGGGGAGAACTCCTGAGGTACAAAGTAAAGAGGAAAGCAATGAAAAAGAAACTTCTGCAGTACTTTTCAATCTGCTCCTCTGTATCAGCTGTTTTCTGAGTAGCTTGAATTGCATCGCCTTTCCCAGTCACACTGATGTCACACTTCAGGTAGCCCTTGGGTCCCGTCCTAATGTCAGCAGGGTCTGTGAGAAGTGCCCACTTGTCACAAAACTGATGACCTGTAAGACAGACAAACTTAAATGCTCAAATAGAAGATACAAAAACTGCAAATATTTCTCCCAGAATGGGCACTTCAAACAATATTTGTGCTTTCAGGAAGATTATGCTTAAGCACACTTGTTTACCAGGCACCTCTAGAGGATCCAAAATGTCATGTGACCAAAAAGGCAAAGGATTGATCTAGAGCCTGTCATGAACACGGTAATTTTCATCAATGGTTACTGAGAGCAGTGACTAAAGACTTAGTGGAAGGTTGTGTGAGATTTCAGCAGCTGAATTAAGACTGAGGCTTTATGGGGAAACAGCAATGCTTGAAGAGGAATGTCTGGAGATCCCAGAATTCTGGCCAGGTGTAACACTGGCAGACAGCTGAGAAAGGGAGGAAGGAGGAGTCACTCTGATGACTGTCTTCCTCTGATGACAGTCATCAAAGGAAGAAAGAGCAGACAGAAGCACATTTAGTTCCATCTTTTCAGTGGGAAAATGCACAAGACAATTCACCCACAACAGTCCAAGCTGCATCCCTGCTTAAGCAACCCTCCCTTTAGCAGGGTCCTAAAACTTCACACACCTAAGATGATGGCCAAGGACTTAATGGGAAGGAGTGGGAGGGAGAGACAAGTGTGCACCTGGGAAACAAGCTGAAGATCAACCTATAGACACCACCCTTCTGTAAAAGTATGAGCAGGAAATACAGGACTCATTCACAGACTAACCAGTCTGAGTGCAGACACAGACTGCCCATTTCAGCCAGGCCATTTCTCTCTACTGTCTCTTGTAGGTAGACCTGAAGACAGGGTGGCCTGAATGACTCTACACTTTTGCTGTAACTGGGTCACCCCTGTAGCAAGTGGCTTTATATACATTCATTCCCAAAGACTAAAAGAGAGTGGGTTCTCGAATAATCATGAAAGAGAGAAAGATAGATGTTTTATGGATAAGTGTAAAAACAGGCCAAAAAAAGGGATAGCTGATCTTTTCTTAGCTTCATGTTTCAGAAATTCATCTCTGAAGATGGATAGTCAAGTGGATCCATGATTACTTCTTTGTTGTTTTTTCAAAACACTTGACTGGTGCTCTAGTATCCAAATAGGAAAAAAACCCTTCCAGAAAACCTTGCTGTTTATCCCTTGGCATAAATTACAAGCATCTAAGAGGAAAAGCAGCACACTTCCCTCTCCTCTGCTTCATATCTCATTTAACAGACAAAAAGGGCAGAAAATGCACCACTTACCTGGCTGACCATACACTGTCCCCAGATCTACTTTAAAGGAGCCTATCAGCACACTCCCAATCAGTTTATTGTGCATAACCTGTTAGAAAAAAAGCATGGACAAAGAATGTCACTGTCTCTCTTCCCAGTCAGCACGCCAAAGATTACATTTGGTTCAGAGGTAATAAGCAGTGACATTCAGTACCACCCAAAACTGGATGTACAGCAGATACAGCAAACATTTGAAGTCCACTCTTTAGTCAATATTGTGCCAATTTGGAAACCAATATAGAATCATAGAATGTGTAAGGTTGGAAGGAACATTTACAGGTCATCTAGTCCAACACCCCTGCAGTAAGCAGGGACATCTTTACTAGTTCAGGTGTCTCAGAGCCCCATCAATCCTGACCTTGAATGTCTCCAGGAGTGGGGCCTCCAATACTTCTCTGGGCAACCTGTTCCCGTGATCCTAATATCCAACCTAAATGTCCCCTTTTCTAGTTTAAAACCATCACTCCTTGTCCTATTGCTCCATGCCCTCGTGAACAGTTCTTCCTCAGCTTTCTTATAGGCACCTTTCAGGTACTGGAAGGCTGCTATAAGGTCACCCCAGAACCTTCTCTTCTCTAAGCTGAACAAGCCCAACTGTCTCAGCCTGTCTCCATAGGAGAGGTGCTCCAGCACTCTGACCATCTTTGTGGCCTCCTCTGGACAACAGGTCCATGTCCTTCCTATGTTGGTGACCACAGAGCTGGACACAGTACTGCAGGTGGGGTCTCACCAGAAGAGAGTAGAGGGGCAGAATCACCTCTCTTAGCCAGCTGGTCACACTGGTTTTGATGTAGGCTGGGATACGGTTGGCTTTCTGGGCTGCAAGTGTACATTCCCAGATCACATTGAGCTTTTCATCAACCAACACTCCAAGTCCTTATCCTCAGAGCTGCTCTCAATCCATTCTCCACCCAGCCTGCAGTTATGCTTGGGATTGCATCCACCCAAGGTCCAAGCAGGACCTTGTTGAACCTCCTGAGGCTTAAATGGGCCCACCTCCCAATCCTGTTAAGGTCCCTCTGGATGGCATCCCTTCTCTCTGGCATGTCAACTGCACCACACAACTTGCTGTCATCAGCAAACATGAAAAAAGAAACCAAAACGGAGGGTGCACTAGATCCTACTGTCCATGTCTCCAACAAAGATGCTAAATGGCACCAGTCCCAGTACTGATCCCTGAGGAATGCCACTCGCCACTTGGACATTGAACCACTAATGCAGTTACATTACTTATCCTGACAGTTTTAAATATATTATAATGAATGCAAACACATGGGCATAATTTGTCTCAAACTATGCTGCAGAAATCATATCAGTCCTACTTTAATTTGTCCCTGAATTGCCACAAGAACTGAGTACACCCAGAGGAGAAAGAATTAAAGTGTTTCATTGCAACATTTCAAAGTGTGCATGAACCCAGAGACTCATTTCTGATTTACCCCCCCCCCCCCACCCCAATATTAATGAAATTGCTGAAGTGATATAGATGTAAATGAGATGGCAAGTAGGCTCCAGCAAGTCTTTCTCCTTATCCTTTCTGACAAGGGGGTTGGACTAGATGACCTTTAAAGGTCCCTTCCAACCCAATACATTCTATGATTCTATGAAGTAATTAATTTTATTTTACTTTATTCAAATTTAATTAAGCATTTTCTTTTGTCCTGATTTCTGGATCTATGTATACCTGTGCCTGGTTTTCAAATACATGCATGTACTTCACTTGACAGACAGGAAAGAGGCTGGCAACATCTTCTAAGGGAAGATTTGCTCTGGAACTCTATCTCTCAAAAAATTTATCTCAAGCTTAAAAAGTTGGAACCTATTCTTTTGTTGTGGAAAAGCTTCTGAAAGAAGGCTGAATTATCTGGAACATCTTGGCGAAACTGTAAAGAGAAACTAAGCACATGGGATTCAAGTCCACAGAAGCTAAACCTAGATGTTGAAGCTAAACATTTTAGGTCTGAGAGCATTTTAGGAATCTAGAAGACACCATGGCCTAGCTTTGGACCTACACACCCTGAGGGGGATACAAGACTTCTGTGATTTTAAATTTGATTTGTCATGTGACTTCATTTTGTTAATTTTTCAAGACCAGGAGACATACATTCCAAAGTAAAAAACACTGACACTTTCACCAAAATCTACCAGAAAATTCAATTTTCTAGTTACAAAATATCATCATTCGCTGTTAAAGACCTGGGGCCACTATGCCCCTGTGATTTAGGGCACATACTCAGCTGTCCTTGGTAATTCCTCACTTCCAACAGGAAAGGAGATTCTAAGGCTGAAAAACCAGGAGCAAAGGAGCAGCTTTATTTTACTCTGCTAATAAAGCTTAAAAATTAAGCAGCCTTCACATGGGAGAGGAGCCAGTGGGAAGCCAACACTTCATGCACTGGTGCTGCTTTTTCTTTAAGAGACAGAAAGATATGGGCTGAGTCCAAGGTGGTGGTGTCTCAGTGCACTCCAGGACATGACAGCATGTTCAGAGAGCGTGTGTAAACCTCACTTCTGCATCCTTTAGATTTGCCATATGAAATGTGGTGCCCTTGAGTAAATGCCTCCTGTTCCCACTGAAATGATGGGGGTTTCCACTCCCTGTAGTACACATGTTGCTTTTAACTGCTGAGGAAATAACTCACTGCTTCTATCAAATGCTCTGCATCTTTTCTGGTACTTTTTTTCAAGTGTATTTTTTCTAATGTGACAAAGCAAGTGAGCAGGAAACATAGCAAATGCCTCATCTTCTCTGTGAGGGAGCATCACATCTATATCATATCTAATTACGGGCTTCTGTCTTTTCACACTTCATTGACTCTGTAGATGACTGAAGGATTTCTGTCAGATTTTCTGAATGAGCACAAGCAGGTAGTGTTAAGCTGGGGAGTATTTTGGTGCTGGAGATAACAGGTTTAGCATGAAAAGGGCATCTCAGTTTTACTATGGCATTATTACAAGGTTGCTGGAATGCACTAGAAGATAGCAATGAAGGAAAAAATCTATTAATTAGCAAATGCTAAGAACCCCCTCAAATGCAGGGTTTGAATGCAGGTAGACTACCTGCTGAACTGAACAAGAATGGCACTAAACTTCTTTATTTTCCTTGAGCTTCCATAAGCAGATGAGTTCATTTTCAGTGATTAAGCAAATTCAGTGCATGAATGATTCCTGGTAATGGGGGCTGCCAATCTTCATTTCTCCTTAAGTGAGATTCATGCTAAGCAACTGCTGCGAAACTTTCCATACTACAGGGCTTCCTTCACTCCCTGCACACATCTTTCCTCTGTTTGTTTCTATTCCCCTGATGTATTGCATCCTCCAAAACTAGGCTGCAAGGTAATGAATCTCTGTTTCCAGTAGCATACATGAGCATTATGCTGGGTTAGTTTGTTGGATCATTATTTTTCTTAATCATTTTTTACCTAGAAGACCTTTAATTTCTTAGCGTTGCACCTTCACCAGCTATAAAGCAAATACGTCTGCTGAGCCTGATGAAACTACGCAGATCTACAGCAGGTAACAGTGGCACATTTCCCTGCACCCCAAACACTCAGAAAGCTGTCACTCTCCCTTCCCCCACTGGACAGATGCAATCCTTATCAAAAGAATGTGAGATTGGAAAGACTGCTCGTATATTGGAGAGAAATAATTATACATCCCCTAGCAGAGGTATCTCATAAGAGTTGATGCCTCGGTACTGGGCTGATATTAACCATGTCAGAAACAAATACAGGGGCCATACACTGCGATATAAATCATAACAGTGAGACAATATCTACTCCAATACAAAAGACAGGTCATTGTCAGCCTGCAGCTAACTCTGTCACAGAATCACAGAATCACAGAATCACAAGGTTGGAAGAGACCTTTGAAGATCATCAAGTCCAACTATTCCCATCCTATGCTAAACCATATCCCTAAGTACCTCATCAACCCTTTTTTTGAACACATCCAGGGATGGTGACTCAATCCCCTCCCTGGGCAGCCTGTTCCAGGCCCTGACAACTCTTTCATTAAAAAACGTTTTTCTAATATCCAATCTAAGCCTGCCCTGGCACAGCTTCATGCCATTTCCCCTTGTTCTATCTTCTGTCACCTGGCTGAAGAGACCATTGCCCACCTCCTTTCAGGTAGTTGTAGGTGGTGATAAGGTCTCCCCTCAGCCTCCTCTTCTCCAGGCTAAACATCCCCAGCTCCCTCAGCCGTTCCTCATATGATTTGCCCTCCAGCCCCTTCACCAGCCTGGTTGCCCTTCTCTGCACTTGCTCAAGGACCTCAATGTCCTTTTTATGGTGGGGAGCCCAGAACCGGGCACAGTACTCAAGGTGTGGCCTCACCAGTGCTGAGTACAGGGGCACAATTACCTCCCTAGACCTGTCCTTAGGGATAAGTGGAGATCATATCTGCAGATACCTTATGTAGGTACGAATTTCATATATTTGAGCTTTGCATGTGATATAGTGGATTTGAACTGGAGCTTGGGATTCAGACTGTCAATTTGCTACCATCAATGGAAGCCTAGTTGTCCAGCCAGCTACGTGTAAATGAACATTTTTTATTTCTGTAGCTCAGCACAGCAGGTACACAGGGAATAGCTCTAAGAGGTCATAAACAGATGTTTCCTACAGTTCCTGGCCACTGCCTGTCTCTGTAAAGCACAACCAGTCCAGACTCCTTCCTGGTGTACTTTTTTGAAATGGACAAAGCACTTCAGGGAAAAAGACCCTTTCCTTGGGCAACAGTTCACTGTCTATTTCTCTGGCCAAGTGGTGGGACCACTGCTAAGGGTAAGCCATCTGCATAGTTTAGTTAGAAACAGTTGTATGTGAGATGTGAGATAAGCTACAAGTTTCAACTCAGTCATTTGAAACAAGTGGCAGATTGAAAATTAAAGGGATGAAGACAATGCTGACAAGTGATAACTAAGCTGAATTTTCTCAGTCTACCCTGCAGATTGCCAAACCAGCAATGAGTGTCCCTGAAAATGCACACTTAATCTTTCTTTAGGGTTATGTTCATTTAAATCATTGCCAGCTGCCCCTTCCTCCTTTTCCTCTCCCCTGTCCTTTCTATTTCTTATACTTCATGCTGACGTTATAGCACTCTTGGTACCTAAAATCATTCCTCTTTTTAATTACTTTAAGAAGAATCATTTAGAGCTGAGGTGACACAAACAACAATGACCTTTACTTACTGTGCTAAGCTTTCCTAGTTACTTACAGAGATGTTGATTATTTTGTCGAACAGGAACACCTGCGGTCCAACAAAATCAAACACGAAGTACTGTGGGAAAAGGGTACAATGCGTCAGGATTGTCCTTGTGCTGGCAGCCAGTGCTGTCACCAGCATGGTTACCACACACAGCCATGGTGAGACACTGGTGGTTCTTGGGAGCTGATAGTAGATCCAGCAAAACCCTTTCCTTGTTCCCTGGCTCATGTCTGCACAGCGGTGCCCTAGTGCCCTTCGCAAATGCCCAAAAGCCCTCACCCCACACCAGAGGGTATTGTCAAAAGGGAGAGGAGACACAAAGAAACCCAAAGGACTAGTTGTTTTGGGGAGTTGTTTTGGTCTGATTTGTCACTGGGTTGGAACAAACACATGTCAAGGAAAAGCTGAAAAGGTGAAATGGTAGAGGGAGACTGGGGTTAGACAAAGCACCAAAATGGATCATTTGAAAAAATACAGAGGCAATGGTAGTAGGGCAGGATGTGGTGGAGGGATTGGGGAGTAGGATGGACAGAGCTTGAGAAGAAAAAGAGCAAATAGAGCTAAACCCAAATGAGTTACTGCTGGTGTTTGGCCTAGCTTGAAGCTCAAACAGCTCCTGGACAGATCTCCCTGCTCAGACTGCAGGTGCTACGAACTTAGTTCCTCCCCTTTTGAGCTACCAAGCCATGGAGGCCACCCAGGACCACAGAAGAAAGTCCCTTCTTCAATAGAAAGCACTTACCTCATTGTAGAAAGGGGTGTTTGTGCTTTCCTTTACCGTGGTTTGCTTCTTCTCATCACCTATCTCAATGATCACCACGGGGTCGATGTTCTCACCCACCAGCTGCCTGGCTTCAATGATGGTGATGGCAATCTGTAGAGACAAAAGGACACCATGCATACTCCTGGGCTCAGGTCCAGACTGCCTGGAGATTTCACAGGCCCAAAAGGACCGTCGTCCATGCTCACCTGGTAGTTCTGGGATTTCATCTCCTCTTCATGAATTCTGGTCAACAGCTTTGCCCTATTCAAATGATAAAACAGGTCATTAGGCATCTCTAGACCAGAGCTGGTACTTGGACACATGTTGGAAAGACTTATCACTGAGCAAGCATTGTTTATGGCAAGTAGACTTGTTGTGAACTGTTAGGCTGGATTACATCAGAAGAGACGATCTCCATCTTTCTCGTATACTTGGTAATAGAGAAATGTTTTGCATCCACACAGACCAGTGCAGCACCCTGTCATGCATGGGAAAGATTTCACATGCTGATCCTATCAAACCTGACCACATTCCTCCCCTGTATGAAACAAGCAACTACACAAGCACTTGGCTATAGAGATTGCTGTCCTCTTTGGCTCATTTTCATTAGCAGAGTTCATTAGCATGGCTGAGGCACTCTCAGCATCCATTTCAATCTCCCTGGATTGGATAGCATCTGGTGACAATCTGTCTTCAGATTATATTTTGCTGAAATACATTCCACTCTGTTATGTAGGAGAGCATGAGTCAGGGGATCACTGCTGTCAGCAAATGGATTTTCTGTCATTGGGTGTATTGTCCTAAGGCAATACCAATCTTGAGAAGGACAGAAAAGGTATTTGGGGGGATATTAGGTAAGGTACATCAATGAGCACCTTTTCCTCTTTGGGCTTAAGGATCCAAAAATATTGGACAGTGCATCAGTGCTCACTAGGTCTTCTTCTCCCTTCTCTTGTCTTCCAAGAGTGTCACGGTGAAGATTTGCACTTTCATCCTGATCACCTGATGAAGAAAACAATAAAGAAAGTAAAACCCACTCTGACTTCTTTTAGCAAAAATCTAACTTGGAGCAGAGCACTGAATTCATCAGCATGAACTGAATATTTTATTCATTTGGGTATCACAATTAGAGATAGAGTAGTGGTTTGTGTTCATCAGCATTGATTACAGCAGCAGTTCCCCTCCTGTGCAAAATCGCACACCGTATAAATCATGGCTTAACTGCTCTCGTCATCCCATGTGCACCTTAGAAATCATTTCTCACCTTTCCTCTTTGCAGAGATGATGAACTTGAAGATCAAGGACAGAAGAAGAGAGTTGAAGAGCATATTTCATGGGATGTCTTGTAGAGAGTTATACTCTTATGAGACAAATTGCTTCCAGAAGTGCTTATTTACTTCCTGACCGTTAAGAGAATCTTAAAAACTATTTCAGATGTACACAGCTACATTTGGCCAGATATGCCCCTCTTACTGCTCTGCTTTGTCTTCCTGGTCTGCTAGAAGTCCTCCTAGCATCTCTGCCTCTTGCTGTGCATGTCAGTATTGAAAAGCTGCCTGGGGAAGGGAGCCATGAGTTTTAGGTGGAAGTTTAAAACTTGGGTGGCTGTAGTTCAGTCCAATAATTACAGTGAGGTGGACTCTACTAAAAGTCCCTTATTACATATATGGTCGACTGCCTCTCTGGCTCTTGTCAATCTCCCTACAGCACAGGAATCATGAACTTGTCTCTGTATCCATATAGACATGGATAATTTTCAGCCCTTGAGGCAAAGGCATCTGTCCATAGTTTTGCATCTGTAGCACCAAGTTCCCATGATTACCTTCCATATCCTATTTACTCTAGAGCATTCTGTTTGATTATGGGCTTATATTACTCTATTGTTTGCTCTAAAGATAAAACTTCCCTGTGGTTGGGAGACAGGCAGGTGACGCCCTGCCTGGACCACTTTTTATGAGTTCTGTGTTGCTTTACTGAGATGTAAACTCCTTGCAATGCTTCTTTCTCCTTATAGCTCCATTTTCCTGACATTTTAATACCTGAATCACTATCCTTTTTTTCCCCCTCAATAACCATATGTATGTTGTGCATAACAACTCAGATGAAATTATTCCCTGTACAGATTCAGTGACAGAAAATGCAAATGGTTCAGTGAATGACCATGTCTCCCCAGTGCAATAGGACTCTGAAGCCCATATTCCAATCAAGAGAAGAGAGAGACAGTGATTACTGTATCTTTGCTAATTTAGACTCTTCAGAAATAAAGATGCCAACAAAATAGATGAAGATGCAACCTAAGGTCTCCAATTTATCCAATGATTCAAACAAAACCTTTTGAAATAAGCAGAGATTTGAATGCTTACATGAAAACTGAAGCAAAGAGTATAGTTTATCTAGTAGACCATTTTATATTTTATGGAGCGTAAGATAAATAGTCCATAAAATATCTGTAGTTAGTAAGAAGTTTAATGGTCTTTAGTTTTCTCTTGTCCAAAAGCCCAAATCCTTTGCTGTAAGGACCAGAGGGGAATCTTTTTAAAATTAGTACCTTTTAACCAAATGTTAAATGTGCTTATGGCACAAAATAGGAATTCCTGTTTCTGCCCAACAGTGAGCCAACACACATATGGTTGGTTTATTACAGAACTATTATTCAAGGGCTGCGTTGTAGTCCACGCTTTGAAAATTCCATTAAATTTGAGGCATGAGATTTCAAAATAAAACTAGAGGTGAAGACTTTGTTGTTGCTAAACTACAGCTTTTGATGAAGGTAAATGGGAGGCTCATGGTGACAGGAGAAAAATGACAGAGATCGGATGTGTAGGGGAATGACTCCTCAGCTTGGAAACAAACTATGTTAAGAGAAAGAAATGTTTTATGGAGGTACCCAAATCTGTTAAAAAAAAATGTAAAATAAAATAAAATTTAAAAAATAAAATCAAATCAATGTTGTAGTTTTGCATGGCCAGGTTCTGGTGGAAGAGGGGGCTGCAGGGCGGCTTCTGCAAGAAGCAGCCAGAAGCTCTCTGCAGGCCCGACAGAGCAAACACCAGCCGGCTCAAGGCCGGAGTCGTTGCTGACCAAGGCCAACCCATCAGCGATGGTCACAGCACCTCTGAGAATCACATTTAGGAGAAAAAAACCACAAGCAGATGCTTTTTGCCACCAGAGAAGGGAGTGAGAAGATGTAAGAAACTACTGGAGCAAGTGGAGACATACAGGAGATGCTGTGACCCCAGCTGGAGCAAGCCTCTTCCAGCACCTGCCGCCCATGGAGAGAGACAGAGACACAGAGATGAGCAAGGGAGAGACCCGCACTGGAGCAGGTTTGCTGGGGGATGGGACTTGTGACTCCATGGAGGACCAGCCTGGAGCAGTCTGGTCTCAAGAGACTGAGAGACATTGTGTGATTTATGACTGCACCCCACAGAAGTGACCCATGCTGGGGCAGCTGGTGAAGAGCTAAAGCCCCATGGGAAAGGACTCATGTTGAAGAATTTTGTGGAGGACTGTCTCCTGTAGGAGCAGGGAAAGGGTTTGAGGAATGTCCAAAGAATGGAGCAAAATCATGACTGAAGTGAAGTCTGCTAAGAAGGGAGGGGTGGGGGGAAGGTGCTTTAAGATCTGGTCACACTTCTCATCACCCAATTCTGTTTTCATTGGGTGTGCAGTGTAGTGTAATAAATTAAAGAGTTTTCTTTCCTTTATTCTGTTTTAGTCTGCTTTGCCCTTGACACTAATTGAAGAATGATCTCTCCCTGTCCTTATCTCGACTCCTAAGAGTCTCAATATATATTTTCTCCCTGATCCAGCTGAAAAGGTGTAGTAATAGAGTGACTTTGGTGGGCATCTGGCTTTCAGCCAGGGTCAAACCACCACTGGAAGATGAAAAATAAGTTGTTCATTTAAGAGGAGAATTGCTACTAAGTAAAGCTCCCAACTTTATCAAGCCAGCTCATCCAGCCAGCAAAATCTACTCAGGTTGTGTTCTTATGCAAGGTTTCTAGAAAAAAGAAGATCTTTTTGAGGAATTACAAACCTGTAAAGAATTATCAGTCTCTAGGACAGAAAAAAAAACCCCTTTCAAAAATATGTGATCTCTCTATGGTAAGAATCAGGCTAACTTTATTTTTTTGTTTTACTCTACCAGATACATCATTCTGAGCTCACAGAATCTGAAGGTGGACTTAACGAAGCAGTTAACTCTCTGTTTACTTGGGAGTGATAAGGAATTTACTGCCCCTTTTATCAATACCAAACCCTAAGACACAATTCAAATGAGTTCACGTGAAATTAGAATGTAACCCCCCCACCTGTTCTTCCCAGTTGCAATATTGATTTATGAGGCCTTACCCAGCGCATCTTTGTTTGCAATAGTCAAGCCTTTCTCGCCTTTTTTCTTCTTCTTCAGCTTCATGCCAGCAAACAGCCCCTTTCTGAAAAAAGAAAGGAGTCATCAGTGCAGTAGATTTGAGCTGTTTTCTGTGCTAGACTCCAATTTAAGTCAGAACCACTGAGAGTGAATTTTTATTTCCAAATGAGATCATTATATTCTGATTTTCCTTTTATTGAAAGCAAACAATGGTTAGATCTGGTTTTATGCTTCATGTAATTTTGTTGATTTTTAAAATTTGGTCATGTACAGACAAAAATCCTGAGAGAAGAGCCAAAACTTCAGACTAAGACAGCAAAAAGAGACAAAGAAAGGAAATCTAAGACAAGTTTCAAATTCTACTGATTTCACACACATACACACATGTAGATCTTATGCCTGTAACATGACCAGAGATAAAATCTTCTCATAAAACATAGGCCCCAGGTCAAAAGCAGTTTTCCAGTGAATTAAGATAAACATAAAAGCATTTGCATAAATTTTCTTGGTGATGACGCCCATTGTATGGGTAGCACGTGCACCTCAACAGCTTTTCTATTTATTTAGCTAGTTCTCAGTCCCTTCCAGCAGCAAAGTCATGAACAGGCCTGGACAAGGGTTTCTCCTCAAGCTGTGCTACAGAGCAACAACAGCCCAGCAACAGCCCCACCTACTGCTCTGTGGGGCTTTTCTGCCTCCCACTTCTTCCTCTACAGGACTAAAGAATGAATCCAGCTTAAAACTAAGCCAGTTAAAGCTTGATGGGGTAATTTCTAATATCATGCCTGGCTAAAGTGGCTCTATAGCCACAGATAGAACGTGACAAGACATACAGCAAGAACCCACAGTGCAGTCCTGCTTCTCAGGAAACTGATGGCAAATGTTCCCCGGGCCCTGAGGCAGTTGGCAGTACAGCTGCCAAGCTAAGATAAAGCACCTCTCCCAGTGGCACCACAAGCCCAGGTTGGTCATTCAGAGGCTTGTGGTGGTTTGCCTTTTTTATTTCATTCTCACATTTGTCCTTCAGCTCTTCAGTGAGAATAGAGACAGTAGAGAGAGAAAGAGCAGCTGCATTTTGTAGGGTTGGTTTTAAAGAGGGGGGTGAGAAGAAATATCTCTACAAATGCCATACAGTATTTTGCCCCTCAACAAAGGGTCTCCTTTTTCCACCCATAGCCAAGCCCAAAGAAGGCAAGGGAATGGCCACCAGTCCCTCCCTCTTCCCATCAAACATTTGTAAGCCCTTTGTCAGGGTCTGGGAGCACCTTTCCTGCAGCAGAACACAGATGCTGTTCTGACATGTTAAAGCATAGAACAAAACATGACTACAAGAGAAATAACTTTAAAAGTCTTCAATTCATAGCTGACCTACTTCTCCAAATCCATACTCTAAAGCTGAGGCAGGAGCTGGTAACTGCAGAGAAGAGCAGCTGTGGGACGAAGATGGGACTTCTCCCCCTTGGCCCTGAGTAGGGCTCAGCAGAGCATCCATTCTCAGCAACACGGAAGGGAAACACCATTTTTTGTATTAAACCTGTGCCCAGAAAGGCCCTTTTATACCAAGAATTTTGAGAAGTGGGGGAAACCACCCATCTGTCCTGCTTTACACTTTGAGAAAGGATTGGTGGGTTGTTGTTTTTCTTCATGGTTTTATAATTTCTTCCTTTTACAAATTGTGTGTTTTTAAGCTGCACAATACATCATTCTAGAGGGAATTTGGGAGTGAAAATCATATCTCTGAGCACTGGGGCATGCAGTTTAATTTTTCCAGCTGTCTGGATGCTTGACCCACTCCTTAATAATGACCCTTAAGAGTCTGCACTTGTCTTTTTTGCTGTCAGTAAGGGTCTGGCAAAACAGTAACAGTAATGTAGGCAATACACACAGAAGTTCTTCCTTAACGGTAAACTGGACAGTGCTTGGCTAGGGGTGGGCAATAATGAACTCTTGGCTTTGAATGCCTGAACTAGAACAAAAAAGAAAAAGAGGGAAAATAAATCAGTAAACCAAACCAGGTTTGGGAGGCTATTTTGTTTAAAATAACACCTGTGGACACATAACATTTAATTACTCAGACCAACCTGACTTACACTCAGAAATCCAACGTCACTGCAAACACTTCACTTGCCTTTATTTGACAATGAAGATGTAAACCTTTTCTCTTTGTTGCAGATCTTACCTGCTTGCTGAAATCAACATAGTTCCAACTTCGTATTACATAGTACTGAAATGCATGGTTCTTTTTGCAGGTAAGTAGGTCCTTTTCAATTTGAAATGTCAAGAAAAACATTTCAGTTTGTCTGAAACATTTCATTTTCAAATGCTGAGATCACATGCTTCTATATTTTGAAAATATACTTCTTGACACCTTGTTTTGAGAGCTGAAACAATCACTGTGTCCTACTCAACTTATAAATAAGTAGTGGTGCATTTCATCCTGCCTGGAATTTCATTTTTATTAGTGCACCGATCTGTACCATTTTCCCAATTGGTCACATTGGGTCAAGAGGAGCTCTCTGTGGGCATGATTTCATACCACAGTTTTTGCAGGGAAACAAATATGCTGCATATTTCATAGGGAGAAAAAAAACAATGCTGGTTAAGAATTCTGTGCTAACTCCTCTACTGACAAACAAACCAGGTGGTGAGAATGGAAACACAAAGGATTTTGAAAGTTTTTCTGTTAGCCACAAGCATGCAGTGATAAACAATCAGCACTTTTTTTCCCTCTATCATCAAAAGATTTGTTTGCCTCAATTGCTGTAGGAATAAAAACCTACCTGGGGAAGCACACAGTCCAAACACATTGCCCAAACAGGCAGGCACCTACGAGCTGAGCAAACCTGATAGTAATCAATGCTCAAACATCAGAAATCACCTGCAAACTCAAGGTGCAGGGAGGAAAAGCTACTGCAAACTGGAATGAGGAGCTGATAACTTTTACAAGTTGTATTCAGAGCAAACAAATTAAGTTTCCTGTACAGGCCCAAGAAGGATGAGAGTAATCTGGATACAACCACAGAAAATGCACAACTTCCATGTGCCAAAGGACTCCAAAATCTGACCATTATGACCACAAATACAGTACCAAGACAAAAAATGTCTCAAGCAAATCAGGCGACAGAGGGCAACTGGCCATTAATAAACCTGATGTGAAGCCTGGAACATTTTTATTTGTACACAGCAACAACAACACCACTCTTAAAAGACAGAACTGCAGAAGGTACCACAGAGTAACAGAAACTGCCAAGCTTGAGGCAAGTCCTCAGGTGCCAACAGCAAAATTTATCTTTGAAGCAAACCAGATTTCAATCTGCTTTTCAGTCTGCTAGAAGTTTGGACACAGACAGGCATTAGGGTGCACCTGAGTTCTCCTGCACCCCTGGCCCCACCAGTAATCCTTGACCAAGGGCAGCTCCAGCCATGCAGATAAGTGACCCTCAGAAGCACCAGAGGGGAGGCAGCACAAGCCACTTGTAAGGCTCAACTAAGGGAAAGAAGAGCACAGGGATGTTCACCAAGATGGCAGGGATGAGTTCATTATGCGCATTATCTTCCAGGGAGAATCTTCTCTGTAAAGGTCCAAGCCAAGTAAATGAAATGTTCAGCCTAAAGGCATCAATCCCTCACAACAATGAGGCTCCACTCCATTGCTTTTATATGTAACTGCTTGTCATATGTGACAGTGTACATGCTCCAAATATTGTGCACATAGAATCACAGAATATAGTGTGTTGTAAGGGGCCCATAAGGACCACTGACTCCAGCTCCTGGCTCCACATGGGTAGCATTCACAAGGCTTAATAAAGTCATTTCAGCTTCTTAAAAATGTTCTGTGGATACTCTTTATGTGATAAAAACTTGGTTCTCTTGGCAAGAAAAAAAGTAGTCTTTCTTCAGATTTCCACAAAGAATGTTTCTTTTCACCACAGCTGTGACACAAATTCAATCAGCTGCTGAAAACCAGAAATTACTCCTGCACCTCTCCCTGAGATTGTGAAAATTTCCACAGAAAAATGTTGCCAAGAAGGGAAAGTTTTAGGTTTCCATGGAATTCCACCAGATTTGATAATATCCCCAAAAGTATTCACATCCATCTGTTATCCCTCAGCTAGGTAGAAAACTGCATGTCACACATAGGCAGACCTCAAACACATCATGAGGAAGGGTCTCCCGTGTTCCCCACAAGGTCTCCTGGCTATCAGCAAGGCACAGACATGACACTGCCAGAAACTGTGAAATCAGGCAAGTCTTTCATCTGTCTTAGACCTGTGGTGAGGTTGGAGGTTGTTAGTACTGTGGTGGTACTAACAAACTTCAGAGAGATTTTGTCCCCATATGCTATGTCATGCACAAATACAGATAAGGATTTTGTTCCTTTGTGGAACCAAAAAGCTAATTTAAGATAAAATAAAACAAATTCATGTCCACAGAGAAGGTGGAGGAAAGAGTTCCTACAGGCTATCAACACATTTCCCATTGCAAGTGCCTTGATTAGAAGCAATTAAAAATCATCCATCTCAGCTAATCAAGAACATTGCTGAGTGCAAAGAGGACTGAGTCTCACAGTTCCTTCCAAATGGGGATTTAAAAAAAAATGGAGTAAGGACATATTTTCTCTTCTGCAGATATACAGTGACAATGTGGGCCTTAGTTTATGACTGATTCATTGAGGTTTCCCTGATACAAATAGTAAATAAGAATGGGACACAAACCATGCCACAGCATTTGACTAGACTCAGACCATGTTGGATTTGCACCAAAAATCCGTAAACAAAAGGGTTCATTTCCCATTATCAGTGCCACAGCTCTGTTGGGTCACTGAATTAATTTTCTTACCCTTTGAAAAACACTCACAAGCTGTATTCTCCTCTCATGAAGATTTACCCACAGCAGCTTCCAGCTTTCCCAGTTTGTTAACTTTCTAAAAACTCCTTTCATGCCCTTTCTTTTTCACGTAAACTATCCCATCATCACAGGGGCTTCATGATCACTTCTTGTACTGCATAATGTTCTCTCAAATACCCAATAATTGCAATTTGCAGTCTAATTTAAAGGGAAGCTGGCAAAAAAAAGCACTTCAGAGCTGTCAACAAGACAACACAAGTGACCTTACTTAATACTAAATCTCCTTGGACTTTTTCCACATTGTTTAAACTTAGTTTCTTCTTCCAGCAAAATCCTTCCAGAAGTCCATGTGCTCATAGAATTACTTGGTGTATGAGGAGAATAGTGGGATTAGGCACATATCACCCAGACACAAATGGACATTCCTAGGGTGCAGGTTATCTGACTTACTCTAGACATTTACTGTAGAATGGCAGAAATCACTTCTCCATTGGTTATAAAGTCAGAAGAACAATCTGAGCCATCTAAACACAGGGATGTGTAGCTTGAGAAGGGACCTCTTCTCCCCTTTAATAAGTACCCCTCACTGCAGCTTTTTACCTCTTGTTCAAGCCAAACCTAGCCTTGGGATTAACCTGCATTAGAGAGAGATGCTCATCAAGATCCATTTTTGTAGCCATGGGCCTTGGGATGCCTTTCCCTAGCGCTGGTGTGTGAGGTGTGCTCCTGGTGGACACCACAGAACAAATCCAGGGTGTGAGATTTGGGGAGCCCTGGAAAGACAGAGGGCAGACACAGAAACAAATCCTGGGTTTGAATAAAAATAGTTCGGGTTGGAAGGGCCCTTTAAAGGTCAGCTAGTCCACTCCCTCTCAGGCTGCTCAGAACCCCATCCAACCTGACCTCTCTTGAGACCATCCAGAAGTCCTCCTAGAGACAGAGTGACCTGCCAGTGTGATTTGGGCAGCAGAAAATCCTTACTGGAGCAGCTTCCCCACTGTTAGCCCCTGCCAAGTCCCATCCTTCCTGGAAGCAGCAGTCTCAGCAAACTTTTTGGAACCATAAATAATTTAGTTCATGGATGAGCAAAGGCTTGTACAGCTTAGATCTGAGCCAGCTCCAGTGCCTAAGGTCTGTAAAGCTATGGATACGGTGACTACCTTGGCTGAGGGAAAGTGTCAGAAACTGAAGAAAGAGGAAGAGCAGCCTTCAGCCTTCTCACACATGACTGTAAAATTTATTAGGTGGTGCATCTTTGCATTTTGTTATTTGTACATTGTGGGGTTTGGTTGGGTTGGTTTTTTTTTTAAGCTCTCTAAGTTCTGCCTCTTTGAACAAAACTTCATTTTCCAAGAGTTTTGCACTAGATCAAACAGTATTGCACTGGATGAGTAATTATCTCCACACAATTAATTCTAACTTTGGTCAAATAAACACAAGCAAAAAGAATCTAATTCAGTTATAAAAATGTTTTCAGAAGAAAGACTCTTGGCTCATTTTATCACTTCCACGATATGTACTAGTCAAGGAAATTGAAAGGAAATGTAAATTATCTCATAACTTAAACCACTCATTTTGAAGAATAAAACATAATTACAATACAAACATGGCTTCAGAATAAAAAGCCTAATAAATCCAAAACTATTATTCAAGCATAATTAATTTCAGGAACATTTTTTATTAAGCTACTATCTCATTTATGAACATAAACGAAGTCCCAGGGAAGAAATTTATTGCACTACAGTTAATTTTCAAAGAGGTCTGAATAAAACAGCTTCTGTATACTTTGTCATATAGGTAGCAAGAAACACCCTAATGAATGGTTAACAATGTATTCATTTCATGCTTTTTTTCCCCCTCACAATTACAGAATTTCAGGGAAGATTTTTCCCATTTGTTCATTGAATTTATACCCTTTGCCAGTGAAGGGTTGCTTCATATAGTATTTTGTCAGATACTTTGTCATAATTCAGTAATGACACTCCCAGTATCCCCAAATCCATTATTTCTGCTCTGGTTCTTTCACAGGTCAGAGCTCTCACTAGCTACCTCAACTTGTTCCCATTTTTCCTGATTTCCCACTTGGTTCCTCTGTTTTGACAGGTCCACACATTTGCAATGGAAAAGCTTCAGCTCCTCAGGAAGGTGAATACACAGTCCTGTGTGACAAGCTGCTGTCTAAAAACCAGTGGCTGCACACACAGGTCTCAGTTCTTACACTTGTGGGTTTTCTCATTTGTGTGACACTGGCATTATATGGCCATTATATGGTTTGTCTCAACTGCTAATGCCTCGCTGGCAACAGGAAAACAAACTTGTAAGGTGCCAAAACAGTGGTCAAAGTAGTTGCACACCAACTCTGTACATTCAGTAATAGGCTCTAAATTAGCTACTGGGAAAATTCTTCTGTCTTTGGGGATAATTCTTTGTAAAACTTCAGGTTATTGCACTGCAGCAGTCAAGAACTGAAATCAGCCATTAGGAAGTGTAAGAAATGGCATAAAATTATGATAGAGAACATCATATGCCGCTAAATTACTGCACTTTGACTACTGCTTGCTGCTCCAATTGCCTCGTCTTGAAGAGAACTCAAGGCTCAGCAGTGTGCAGAAAAGACTGGTAAGTGTGATCGGAGGAGAGCAAGGGCTCGTGGCAGAGTCTGTTCAGCCTGGAAAAGAGATGATAGCCTATGTTTTTAAGGTAATGCAGCGAGGTCAAAATAATCAAGCATGCACAAGAAGCACTGAGCTGCCAATCAAACTCAAGGAGATTGTGGGTACAGCACTGGGTATCATCGGGCGGATATTGGAAAGAAGCCAGTGAGTGTTGTTTTGCCTCTAAAGCATTGGTGAACTCCCACAAGAGCAGATGGGATCACAGTATAATTCAGGTTAACATCTTGCATATTGTGGGAAGCTCTGGTCTCTGAATCTCAAGAAGAGGATTAGGGGAGGCAGAGGAACAGGTGGGAGAAGCCACCTGATGTAAGAGACTGAAACAGCCTGGACTCTTCATTTGGAGAAAGGATGACTAAGTAGGAGCAGGATGAAAGTTTAAAAAATTAACCCAGTGAATAAGGTGAAAGCAGAACTGCTGGTTACTCAGCAAACCCCACAACACTAGAATGAGCATGTACTTGATGAAACAGGTCTAAAAAAATACTAGAAGGACAACACAGGGAGGTACCCATTAGCATTCATGATAAAAATGTTCTGGATGCTGGGCGGAATGGACCACAGAGAGTGTCCAGGCTCACAAGCTCTCTCTGAAGGTCACCTCCTTTTCCACTGCTGGAGCCAGAGCACTCTGCCAGATGGATATTGGATCTGACCTCACAGAGTATTCTCATGTTCTGGTGGTTCCCAGCTCATAAATACCACATCTGTGCATGGGTGGGTCACCTGACAGTCATGCTGAGTTTGAATCAGGTCTGGGTTCCTCATCACGTTTCTGTCAGAATGACCAAAGCAAACACAAGATTTTCCCAGAATTGTACCTAATCCAGCACAAAGCCCGATGGTGAAAGAAACTAATCTGTTCTTGGAACACACTTGAACAGCAAGGTGAGTTCATCCCCAGTTAGCACAGCCTCATGTGAGCACCATGTTTTTCAGGGGTACCTGGATATACTGAATTGTCTAACTGAAGCTGAAGTAGTGTTTGGAAGTGAGTGATATAATAATGAGTGGCATGAAGAGATGAACAGAGGAGATTCTCAGTTCTAGTCTGCAGACCTCAAAAAGGGAGCACTCAGTGACATTATCAGGCAACAAGTTTAAAACAAATGAGGAGAAGTGTTCTTCATTGAGACACATAAATCACAAAACACATTGCAAGGAAAGTTGTTGAGACTAAGGAATCTGAGGAGATTTCAGGTAAATTTATGGAGTTTGTTGAAAGGAGGTCTGATACCCATCCTGCTCATAAACTTCCTAACTGCATGAAACTGCTAAGGGCAGGATCACTTGCTCATACCTGTTTCACAGGCTCTTTTCCCAAGTATCCACTCTTAGCTCCTCTTGGGAGGGAGAAACTGGGGTTAAGGAGAACTGATGGTATGCTTCCATTGCTTCCATGTCTTTAGCATTCTAATTAAATATTCTTTCCCTATACGCTGTTTTATGCAGAATAGCTAAAAGATGATCTAGATGAAACACACTCTGAATAACCTACAATTTGAACTTTTGAATTGGGCACAAATGATCTTAACAAACGATCTTAAACTCCAAAGCTCTGAGAAGGTCTCAAAGCCACCAGCGCCACAGCACGGGACCTCTGCAAGCACTGCCCATTTACCCAGGCACACACGGCCTTGGGCCATTCAAATACCATCCCTTCTGCAGAAAAGCAATGATTTTTTATTGACACATTTACCATCCTTACACGTCACGATTCATGACAGCAAAGAAGCCACATCCTGAACAGGTGCACACTAGGGTCATATTCCACAACTTTTCTGACTTCAGTGCACAAAGGCTGGGTAACAGATCTACTACATGGCCACACAGTGTGCTCATTTGTCCTGTTCCTGCACTTCTTACAGCCCTTCCCACCCTCCATGGGAAGGTTGAGCCATCATCTGCTGGTCTCAGAAAGTCCTACCTTGGCTTTGTGCAGGTAGAAATTATTAAAGAAAGCACAGGGCAGTATGGAATAGATAAATACAAGCGATATTAATCACTGCTGCCAGCAGCTGCTAAGCAAGCCTTGAAGGACTTATTTTATTTTCCTTTGAGAAGATGTCTTTAAATATAATTAGCTGAATTTAACTCAAACCATAGAAGAGGTCCCTGAGGGTGTCAGACATACCTGTGGGCCTGAGGTGCCACTGCCGAGTGCTCCATCGTGCTGTTTTAATTCCAGCTGCTACTTTCTACATCATGATCAGGTTCTCCAAGCTCCTGTTTGCATTTAAGACTGCATTTAAGTTTGCTACTTGCTGGTAGCGAATGTCGTCCCTGGTTAGTCAAGTTGGTAAACACTGAAGCAGAACAAAGACTTATCCTTGTGCAAACATTAACTCCTCTTGCTCCCCAGAGACCGTCGGGAATGAGCCAGCGACCCACACACTGCCCTCCAGCAACAGCTAAAAGGATACCAGCAACTTCACACTCACCAAGACACCTCAAAAAGGTTTAGATTTCAGACCAGCCAAGAAGTCACTCTCTGCAGAAATAGGCCTATTCTAAGTATTCACATTTTTTATGCCCTCTTTTCTCATTTTCTGCACCCATAATGTGCCTGATTCCTCTCTATTGCAACTCATTGTACCGGGCTTGGGTTTGTGGTTCCCACTTCTCCGTCTATGTTCCCAGTTAAAAGGCTTAATACAAGCTATTCTTAGTTTGTAAACTTCCAAATTATTCACAATTCTTGCCTCCAGTCTTGAATGTACAGCTATTTCCTTGACATTTCCTCTTGGATGGACTCCAGGCCTCACTGAGAACAGGTTACAAAGGCACAGGACCTCTTTTGTTCTGCACTTCCTACAAGACCTTTTTCACACTGTTCCTGTCTGATGCGAGTAAGAGGGAACTGACACATAGAGAGGACAGTCTATTACTATGAGTCTGAACATCTCTTTAAGGACACCTTTGGAATTAAGTATTGGAACCCCAGCAGAGGAGGAAGACCCATTCTTCCCAAGACACATAACTAAGTTCACTGCTGTGATGAAGCACCCATAGTGCATAAGGCACCAGTAGTTTTACTGGATTGAGAACTGCAGCAGAGAAATGAAACAGTGTTAGGGAGCTTAACCTGAGAGATCAGCTGGGTTCAAAATTCTGTGTCCTTTCATTTCTTTTGGGTGACTTTTGGGACACAGCTGCCCCTGCTCTGCCTTGGTTTAACGAGGTGCGATCTCCCAGCCTAGCTGTCCAGAAGCTGCCCTGCCCTTCACTGGCACCAATCATACTTGATTTACTTGAGTGGTTGAGCAAATCTCTGCTAGGAGGAAAAATGGTAATTAAATCAGATATCTCACACAATCCTATATCTTCAAAAAGCCTGTGCAAAATCCCCTTTTCTCCAGTGGAGCAGAAAATGAATTGCTCCTTTTTTTTTTTCCAGCCTTCTGAAGTTTGCAGTTAGCCCCAAGTCCTTGTTCTGGCTTTTTAAGGGAGTGCTCTTCAATTTCTTTTCTTACATACCCTCATTTTCCTTCTGTTTCTCCCACTAACAAGCCACCATAAAAACCAGTAATAATAACAGACATCACCAGCAGCACTTGTCTCAGCCTTGGGTGATGATGTGCCCCAAGCAGCTACTGTTGCTTTAGCTTTCTAATTCCCCAAAAGGCTTAATAACTTTTGTCATAAAAACCATGAGCTACACTGAGGAAGGGTGTAGCAATGTGTGTAATACTTTATAGCAGCACGTCTAGTCCAGGCCAATTTGTCTGGTGGCAAAACGGTCCCTGGGACATGCCACTGAGCTCTGCACGTTCACCAAAGTCAGGTTTTGAAGCACTCTGTTTCCGGATTAAATACTGAACACTGTGAGCAGCCTGTGAGCCCTCTCAGTGGTGGGTTGTTCACAGCCTGGTAACACAGAAAAAAGCCAAACCCAGCATCAAACTTTTCATTGCATGATTTCCAACCACATCACCTTGCTGGGCTGAATTCAGTAATGGTTCATTACTAGTACAGAACTGAAAATTTTAAACTAAACCCAGTTTCAGCATCAGGTGTAAATCAGCTATGTAATATTCCTGCCTTGAGCTGCCTACAGGGCTTTTTTAAGAGGAGATTTAATGCTGAAGGCCATGGATGTAAACATGTACATCACTCCTCAGCCCATGTGGCAAGAGCTGGCGTGGAGGGTAAGTCCCACTGGCTGTTTTGGAACTAAGTGCAGTAGTGGGAAGGAAAGGCTGCAAGGCTGCACAGGTGCTACCCCCAGTTCTCACTGCCACGAAGAAGCACATCCTTACACTTCCAGGTGCAACTTCTGCTCCTGTTTCCCAAAGTTTAAGTTTCCAGAGCTGCTGTGCAACAAGCAGGGCAGGAGCAGACTCCACATCTGTGCCTACACATGTAGTGAAATCGATGCGTGTCTGCGGAGCCCCTACTACAACAGAGAATCTTGTCCCAGGAACTAGCCTCTCCTTTAATTATTAATCACTACGAAAGTCATGGCTGCTATATAGAAAATACACATTGAAGTACTGAAAGCAATTTATGTGATGTTTCCTACCTGTACTGACAGTTCCTGTCCCCTCATCCTCTGATTGTCTTTGTTGGTGAAACTAAAATCTCTGTCAGAGATTTTAGAGATTTTAGAGGCTGTCTGTGCACATATCCCAGCCCAAACACAGTGGGGTCCTGGCCTCTTCCTGACATGGTATCAAGAACAGTGCAAAATGTCACCAGAATAAAGCGAGCTCCAGTGTTGGATACTACCACCTCCCTGAAGCCTGCTACACCAACCCTGGACATGGCACCCCTAAGGATGCACTTCCTGTGTGGCCCAGCAATAGCTTTCTTCAGTGAGCAGGTGACAGTGTGCTACCAAAGTGTCTACACTCAAGGGGGCTGGTCCTAGCTGTGGTGTTAACACAGGGAAGTGGTGGCAGCAAACAGCCCCGTGGGCACCCTGCCTTCACCAGCCGGCCATTCGCATCCCGAATCGCTGCCTGAAGCACGATGTTTCCCTGAGACTTGCCTCTTTTCCCCCCTCCAGATATCATCCCTGGTGACATCTGTTGAACCATTTTTTTCCCGCTGTGCTCAGAGGCTGGTTGTGCTTTGCATCTCCTGTTGCCATCCAACAGAAAACCTCCATGCATCGGTCTGCGAGCATCAACCCACCGGCCCCAGCACTGATTCCTTTGTGCCCGCTGTGCCAGGCACCTCAGGGCAGCAGTCCCTCCCTCTTCATGATGAACTGCTCTGTGCCCCAGGAACAGCTGAACAGGACGTGCTGGGGTTTCATTTTATGAATCTGAGGCGGAACAGAAAACTCCCTGGTATTTACAAAGGGGGTGTTTCTCTGAGCTGCCTGATAAACCAAGGTGGGGGCTGTGCCTAGCACAAAGTTATAGGATGTTTAGGACTGCAAAGGAATGGAAAGCTTACATAAGGGGAGGTTTTCAATAGTCAGTATGTTAAAAAAATGACTCAGGCCCCCTTCTCATGAAAAAGCAGAACAGTCCCACGCTAAGCCAGATCTCCAGTGGAAGGGAAAGAATAAAATGAAAGTCAAGATAGAGACTCTATTTCCAGGTTCACTCCTACCTCATCCATAAAGTTACATAGTTTTGGGTGGCCTGTTCAGCTAATGGATTTAAAGCATTTACCTGTCCCATGGGAAGAGCATCAGGAGGCTTCAGTGTTGTGTGAGAAGTGCTCTGATTGTAACCACTGTATTTATAGAGATGGGCTGGTGCATCGAAGGAAAGAGTCCCTTAAACCCATTCCTCACAATTACTACAGGCACTTAAAGACAGACATGTTTTGTTTTGGGTTTCTCTAATGGGTGCACAATGCTCTTGCCAAGCACCTTTGAAATCCTGTGGGGCCTGATGCTTTTCATTCTGCAGGATCTGGACTGAATCAAAGTGTCCCATACTGGGGATGTTGCTGTCAAATTCAAGCAGCTACAAATAGGAGTTAATTCTTGTTGTATGTCAGAGGACCTAAACAACAAATCATCTGCTGCTGGGGAGTCATTTGAACATTATTCAAGAGAAAGAGATATTTGGTTGGAAGAAATTAGAAGTTTAAATAGGCCACCTCCTCTGCAGGTATAAAGTGCCCCCAGAAATGGAATTACTGTAATTTTTGAGGTAGGAACCCATGTGTTAAAAACTAGGCAGAGGCATCCAGCTGAAAATAAGTAAAGGCATTTTATGGAGCCTAGCATAAAGAGCTGGATTTTGCTTTTCTGTGATGCTGTGAGCTGTGATGCTGTGAGCTGATCATGGGCCAAGAGCAGTGCAGATACAGAAGCATATGTACAGGACTATAGCTTGCTTTGGCAAGCTTGTTGCAGGTTGGTCAACAGGGATGGAGACCCAGAACCTGCCAACTGCCACAAGTCCTTGCTGGTGTCGTGCAACGCTGTTGGGTTTCCCCCAGTGACTGGATTACTTGCTGAGCACTGATGGATGCTTTGGTGTAAAGGAAAATATTTCACATTTGAAAAATAAAATAAATGCTTTGTGGAAGTGAAGTACTACATTCTGTGCCCTGCCCAGGGGGGACCTCAGCTTTGTGATAACATCTCCAACTCAATATTTTGCATTTGCTTTACTAGGATTTTTTTCTTTTAGGAAGAAAAAACCATGCTGAAGTGCAGAGGAGCTGGTACTCAGGAGCCTTGAACTGTGATCCAAACTTCACCTTAAAGCAGCCAAGCAGCTCCTGGCACCTTTCTGCACCCTTGCTTCCCCTTCCACCCACCTGCTTGTACAGCAAGTGCTGCAGCATGGCTGGGGCAGCACAAATGGGCTCAGTCCCCTGCTAATGCCTTTTGTTCTACTTTTGCAATGTCATACAAACCTACTGCATCTAAGGAAGCGTGAGTGATGGGCTTAGGTCTCTGCTGGTCTGCAAAAGAAATCCACCCAGGCAGCAAGGCAGGGAGAAGCCTCACTGCCAGGTCAGCCAGGCAGGGTCTATAACCAACCTATAATCCTCGTTGATAGCTCACTTAGTGCCCTGTGGGTTCCTGTCCTGGGTCTCCATCCTGAACAGGAACTGTTCATGACCAAGCTTTGTTCCCCTTCCCAAGCCATCTCTCACAGACAGCAGTTCAACCTTTCACAAGCAGTGCCAGGTCTCAGCATTCAAGATTGTGTTTTGCAGCTCAGCTGTTCATCCTACTTCTCCCCAGGGAGCTTGTTATTTTAAAGTACTCCCAACATACTTAATCTTCAGCTTTCTGAAGATTGTTGGCAAGATTTATCATCAAACTACTGTGGGCTGAAAAGGGGAGAGAAATAATAAGTCCTATCTGGGTGGACATAGCATACAAAGAAATGTAAGGTTTGGACACAGTCATTACTCTCTCATCAAGGTACAAATGAAGCCACAGTGTTTAATTCCTCTCCCTCCCTTCCCCACATGTGTGTTCCCAGTCATTGAAGACTGCCTGGGCTGTGGATATGAAACTACCTTAGGGCTGCTTTGTTTTTCACCAAACCCTGTTGGCCCCAAAGACAGCTGTGAGGTCTCCCATGCTTTGATGGGGATATGATGCTCTGCCTTCTGCTCAGTGCAGGGTCCTGCACCCAGCCATCAGGACTCCTGGCCCAAAACTACAGCCCACCAATATGAACCCCAAACTGCTGACCAGTTCATCACTGTCCAGTGATGATTTAAAATACCCTGTGAATAAGAATGCAGTGACATTTGCAAAGACGCTTCTGTTTTGTCAGGACATTGTTTGCACTGGAACGTAACCATTCACTGTTCAGTAGGGAAATATTAATCCCAAATGAATCCTTTCTGGCACAGGAACAGAACCAGAGTGTTTACTGTTGGAAGTGCTCTGCATCTGAGCTCATCACACACGGTGAGATTCTCTACCAAGTAAAGACGAAGGTGAAACACTGTTCAGGAAGCAGGTTGGCCTCCGTAAACAGAAAGGTGTCTGACCACAAAGCAGCTCAGAAGTCACTCCACCTGCCAGAGAGCCTTCTTTTATTCCATCCTCAGAAAGGTTGCTACCCACCTTACCAAGACAAGGTAATGCTGGGCACACAATGACCCTGACAGGCAGATGTGGAGGATATGAGATGTAGGTTACCTTCACAGACTTTTACCAAAAGCTACTGCCACTTCTCAAGCACATACTATAGTTCTCTATTTACAGCTGCTTGGGTAAGAGATTAAAGCCATGATTTTTGCATTTCCTGTGTGCTGACGCCACTGTTTCAATTCCTATGGCCCTGTGATCCTACATCC
The DNA here is from genome assembly GCF_964237585.1 of Gallinula chloropus. NCBI lineage: Eukaryota > Metazoa > Chordata > Aves > Gruiformes > Rallidae > Gallinula > Gallinula chloropus. Next base: position 13,441,753 of record NC_140086.1, read on the forward strand.
CCCACACAGGATCTCTTTTCTTTTTCTGTCTGTCCTTCAATCATAAATCTGTTCTCATTGTGTCGACTTCAGTCCCTGTCTGAGTAAGTAACAGGACAGTTGTTGACCAATGTCAAAGATGCTCCAGAGGCACAGGCTGGCAGCAGCTATGTCTGACATTGCTTGCAACAGGATGAATATCCCACTTCTCTTAAAGTGCTAAGAATTCATTTATTTCTGGCTGACTGGGGCTGTGAAGTGCTAGAGCTTAACAGTCATATATTTCAGAATAACCTCCTGTTCTTTAAAACTTTCAAATTAATCTTCAGTATGATTTTAGAGGATTATCTTCACAACAGACATATATCTTTTGAAAGCCAGAAGAGCAGATGCTGCCTTCAGTCTTCCATTTTATGAAATAGCTGGTACAGTAATTGTGTTCAAGTTCAGACAGCAATCATTGCAGGGGGATTTGATTTTCACTCTGGATAGCCTGTACCCTGCCAGTCCAAATAAACGCCTTCCTTCTCCAGTCCTGAATTGGTCATGAGAGAGAGAAAAAATAATATCACCTTAAATACTTGTAGAACATTAGGTTATTGCCCAAGTCAAATCCCAGGGAGCTTCCAAGGGCTACAAGCAGGACACTTGGTGCCAGGTGACTCAGTGGTGCTGAACAGGGAGGTAGCAATGGCCAGCCACAAGTAGATGCACTCCATGCTCATGCTGCCAGATGCTTTTAAACTGGGCTGGAAATTGGTTTCCACTGGTGCTGCAGCAATTCAGTTTCCATTTGCTTCCAGAAAATTAAAATTTGTAGAACAAGGTGTGAAACTTGACCAGATTTTCCACAAAATCACCCTTTCATTTAAAGTCAGCTGTGCCTTTCAGATGAGAGGGCCTGAAAGTTTCCCAAACATCTCCTCTCTCAACTTTTACCACAGCCAGCAATATAACACTGTTCATCAACATTGCTCCTCCATTTTACTGGAATAGGAGAGAAGCTGTTCAAACAAAAGCTGTATGAAATGACTGGAGCACTACTACTGCCTAAAATAAACATCTTCATGTCTCAGTATTTGCTTCCCATTATTGTCCCTGAGAACACCTTGCCTCCACAGGGTGCAGCTCAAAGGATTTTGCTGTTTAGGGTATGAGTCACACTTTGTCAACAACAGACATATTTGGTTCAAGAAAGCACTTTTGGTTACTGTGGACTTTCTCAAGGTGTTTAGAAGCAGCCATGCTCCAGCAATTGCCTCGAGCATTTTTAGTATCAGAGAGAGAAATGGCTGGTCAAAAATAGTTGTCAGCATAGTAAGGCAAGGCCCTTGTCTCCAAATAAAAATTTGGAATGAAGCACTTGTGAAAGATCAGGTCTGCAATGCTTGTGCTTCAAATTTCATCCATGTTTAATAAAAAAGAAAAGCAAGAAAATGTGGAATAAGATACGGATTATTATATGAAGAAAGACTGTTGGAAGAATATGCTCCCTTCTGTATAAACATACAGAGAAATAATCTTCTATCCACAGAATCACAGAAGCATAGACTGGTTTGGCTTGGAAGGGACCTTTGAAAAACTCCTCTGCCAGAGGCAGGAACATCTTTCACTAGATAAGGCTGCACAAAGCCCTATCCAACCTGACCTTGTCCACTTCTAGTAATGGGGCATCCACAATTTCACTGGGCAGCCTATTCCAGTGTCTCTCCACCCTTATAATAAAAAATTTCTTCCTTAGGTCCAATCTATACCCACCCTCTTTCAGTTTAGAACCATTGCTCCTTGTCCTGTTAATATGGGCCCTTTCTCTGTCTTTCTAATAAGTGCCCTTTATTTGTTGAAAGGCTGCTCTAAGGTCTCCCCAGAGCCTTCTCATCTCCAGGCTAAACAAGCCCAACTCTCTCAGCCTGTTTTCATAGGAGAGGTGCTTTAGCCCTCCATTCTTATGGCTCTCCCTGGACCCACTATAACAGCTCCATGTCTTTCTTGTACTGAGGACTCCAGAGCTGGACACAGCACTCCAGGTGGGGGTCCCACAAGAGCAGAGTAGAGGGGCAGAATCACCTCCCTTGACCTGCTGGTCATGCTGGTTCTGATGCAGCCCAGGATGTAGTTGGCTTTCTGGGATAGAATCCCTTCCCTCCAGTGAACTGGCTGCACCACTCAGCTGGTGTCATCTCCAGACTTGCTGGGATACTCATACTACTGAATGAGGAAAGCAATGCATCACTGAAGTCATTTTCCACATCTGCTATTTCAAAAATATTTCTTCCCTGGCACAACTGACTCACTTTTCCTTGTGCTGTAGTCCCTAACAGAGTTGCTGAGCTGCAGTGACTAGGACTGTAGTCCTTAACAGAGTTGCTGAGCTGCAGTGACTAGGACTACTGACCCAAACTTGAAATAGAAGTCACCCTCTGTGTTCACCATTGGTGGGGTCGAGGAGGCGAGGGTCTCAATGCATATGAGCAGGCAGGACCCACTCCCCCCAGCAGACTGGTGGAGACAGACAGGCTCTTCCAGACAGCATTTAACAGCAAAGGCTTAAATGGCATTAGGTGAATTGTTTTCAGGAGAAATAGTTCCCTCACTGACAACAGGCAGCATAAAATACCTAAAATTAATCAGAATAATCCCACCCAGACTCCCATTGCTTTTCTACTGTGATAAACCCCTTTCAGAAGACAATTCCTTTTGTTTATTTTAAACACATTCCTCAATAGTGCATCAGAAATATGTATCTGATAATAACTAGAAATGCTTTCTTCTGAGGATTTCAGGGAGCTTTGCAAGGACTAACACAGACTCATTTTTAAAGATGGCAAAACCAGGGAACAGAGGAGTTAATGGTCCTACAGACACTGTGCTGTAATTCATAGCCTGTAGTCCCTATCTGCTTGCCCAAAAGGCGGGATTATTTGGGACATAGGTAAAGCATGTGAAAAAAATGGTGAGATGTAAAAGCTGATTTTGGCTTTAGAAAGGATTACTTGTTTTTGTCACAAGCAGTGCATTATAGCAAGTCTCTTTTTTATCTTCTATAATTCCCTGCCACCAAGAAGTTCCCAGTACGAATGAACATTAGCTGGGGCGATGTGAGACCCTCTCAGAGAGGCAATAAAGCCATTTGTTCTTGGTGGAGAGACCATCCCACAACATCTCTGACTTAGAGGAAGCCACAATGCACAGCAGGCTTTTGGACCCTTGGTCTTCAGCAGGGACATACCAAACAAAGCCTGGTAGTTTTCCCTCCGTGGGGTCCCTTGTAAGGGACATGTCTTTTCTGGGCACTTCTACCAGGGCAGTGTTTCTGACAGTGCTGGCTAAAACCATCCTTTCATAGTTAGCCAAAACCCTGAGTTACAGCTTGGCAGGGACACAGCTGATGAGAACAGGGTTCAGACGCAGTCGAGTTGCCTCATATCAGTGCAGGCCATTGACTGCAGGAAATGTCAAGTCATTTCACTTAACAAAAATGTCATCTGTTGCAGGTTAAATTCAATCAAATTATCTCCAGTTTTCTAAGAGCATCAAAGGCCAGAGTACTGCTGATCAGGCACAGAGTGCATGTCTCACCCTCAGTCTGCATGGGCAGGTTGGATAAAGGCTCTTCCAGCCTTTTTGCATGGCCAAAGCCACCACATTTTGAGATATCATTTGTCACAGAAAAGATTGTGTTCTTCAGAACTTCTATAAAAGACACAGAAAAAATCCACCTCACCTCCTCAGGAGGCAGTAAGAGTAAAGGGCCAGAAGGAAAAATACGCTTTGCTACAATGCTCATGTTTGCAAAGGTGCAGTTTAAAAAACAAAAACAAGGAAAAAAAAAAAAGGACACAAGACTTTCAGGGTGATTTTCATACAAAATTAAGTAGGAAATATGGATCAACATTGAAAAGAAATTTATTCCAGATGCTCAGTTGGTGTCAACCAGCACAGTCCCTCTCACAATTTCCCTGCTTACACCAGTTGGATCCAGCTCAGCCACCTGGCCAGCACTTTCATCAGAAAGCATGAGAGGATAAAGACATGAATACCCCATAAAACATTTTTTGAGTGTCATCTGTTGATACACATCTAGATGCCAGTGACAGATTTATCTCACCTAACTTCAGACATCTAGAGGTAGGCTGCTACATCCCAGCCAGTCATGCCAGGTAATCTGTATCAAGTAGATGTCAGAAATACCTCCAAATAAATCAGAAGTGTCCTTTCTCCCCATCAACTGGGAATGAAGTCTAGCCACTTGAGACATACACATTTGTTCAGATTAACTCCACTTTCATGTGACAAGCCTGAGCAAGAGGGTATAAAAACAACAAAAAAATACTAAAGTTTCTTAATGAGACAGAGCAAGATTCCAAATACACAGAAATTGTGTAGAGTTATTTGAGAGAAAAAAAAAATTAAAAAAAAGTTTTTTGCAAAATTTGGGAAATTTCACTTGAGAAGTCCAGTTTTCCTGCCCCTGCACAGCTCCTTGTTTTATGAACATGATCAGTTTAGCTCTACCTCAGCAATCTAACATAGGTGACCTGACATCAGCATTTCTCTGGGTTGGTGAGGGGGAGACAGTGGTGCCAGTTCTTGCCTGAACATGATTGGAGTCAGCAAACCGCCCCACTCCAAAGTGAGATAATTCATCACCCTGTCCTGATGGAGAAGTAAGCAATGTTGCAAAGCCTGTCTGTGCCATCAGTGCTTTGGTGCACCACCTGGTGGTGCCTCTTCAAAGCCCCATCAGGTCATTATGGGCATCCTTTGAGGATAAAAGAGGCTGACTTGTGTCTTCTGGGTAGCAAGCTTTCTGCAGGAATGGAGGTGCCACAAGTCTGGGCCTGATTGACCGTAGTCATTTTATGGGCTTGCAATAAAGAGCTTAAGGCAGAAGTAAATATTGGTGCAAGTATCATAAAATACAGCAGAAAAGGACAATGGGGAAAAGTTGCATCAGAACAAATTCAGCAAAACCTCCCTGAGGTGTGCACAGCACATGTGCACTGCAGACCCAGGCAGGTGCTACACACAGGAGTCAATGGACGTGTCCGAGTCCCATCCAAAGACTTCACCATCAGTCACCTCCTCTATCCATGCAGTCCATTTTAGTCAGGTGAAGTTGCAATACACTTGGCAGCTTTAGGAGCAAGACCTGAGTGCCAGCTTCCCAAAGCTTTCACAGTAACTCCATAACAAACAATAAAATAGCAATAAAATGGGGAAAAAATAGCAATAAAAAGTAACAAGGAGTCATGAAAAAGACGAATGACTTGATTTGAAGAGCAGCAGTTTTACCATTGTCAGGAGATTCCCACTGCCACTACATGTGCCACAAGTTGCTGGTTGTCAGAGCAAATCACAGATGACTTCCTACATTGCCCAAGGGGAATGGGGACTGGTCCCCTTCTCCCAGGGATCCCCATTCTCTATCTTCAGAGAGTGAATTCAGGGCCTTGCTGCCTTGGACTTCCCAGGTAACCAGCTGGAGGCACAGGCTTGCTCTGCAGTGCCTGTACAGCACCCCAGCCCATGAAAATGCTGAGGAAAGGATCCAAAGCATGTAACAAAGAAAGAGACAGAAGGGTGCATTTTATGCATCCCTGAGGCAAAAAGTGTTCTGGAAGTACTTGCTGAAAACACTTCAGAGTACCGTTGCTTTGTTTGTTTCTTCTTTTATACGGCACTTTCTGGGCCGCATAAACCACCGCTCTTTGTCTAGATGCAAAACTGCACCAAATTTCCACGGTGTTTGCAGGGTTCACACCCAGGAGTTACTTATACAGAGACAGGTCATACAACCCACAAGCTGGATTTTGCCTTTCCCAGAAAGCAAAGCGTGCAGCCATAGCTCATGGCCTGCTATGAATTAAGGGCACCTTGAGCAACGGCCCAGTTCTCAGGCCTCTAGCTCTGAACTCTGAAGAGTTTTTCATGGACCAGAGAGTTTTACACAGGGGAGCTGGAGACGTGCTGTCTTGAGCCAAACTGCAGGCACTGACACACCCAAACCCCATGCTTGGACATAGCAAACCAAGTTAGGAGACAGCAACATAGGCAACCAAGTTAGGAGACAGCAACCTACAGCACTGAGCAGTGGAGCCTCAAGACACCAAACACCATCATGATGGTGTCAGCACAGTCAGACACTTCTTGCAGCCACCCAGAACTTGCCGAGGGGAAGCCCAGCTCTGTTCTTGCTGCATGTTGTGTGCTTTTTCTGACAACCTCCCCATACCTGCCTCAGCCCTAAGCTGCCTTGTGATTCGGGTTTCCCTCCAGTGCTGCACCCAAAGCTGCCGTGTGCCAGCAGCCCCAAAGCATTCAGGTTTCAGGGTGGCAAAGAGATATACACAAGTGGGAACAACTGTGCTTTGTTTTCAGTTGTAGCCTAATTTTTGGTCTCAGTTATAATGATTTTGTATTTTTTAAAAAACCCAGTCATTTACACCTTAATATGTGGCTGAAGTCACACCAGTTATTCTTAGTGGATCAAACCCTACTGTCAGGTATGCTGGTGTAAACTCTGAAACAATTACTTATTTCTCTAGAGCTACCCTAGAAGCACATCTGAGACAAAACCATAATCAGGCAGAATGTCCGCTCTGATATTACCCATATTTCCCTACTACCCACAAAAACTAGGATCACTTATGAAGTTACTATAGCAGTAGGTAAGAAAACAAGACCATGAACTGAATGAAATACTTAATACTTCAGCCTCCTTAGAGTAAAGCTCTATTGATGTCAGAAAGACCAATCGAAGCAAAAGACCCACAAGAAATTGGTATTAATATTTTTTAGATTGGATTCATGTCATTGTGCTAGTTCACATTTTCCTGTGAACGATTCAAATTCCCCAGTGCTTTAGCACTGCTTGTTTACAACACTTTGCGCTGTTGTGACTGCAGTTTCTGAAAAAGTCAACTACACTAACTGAAATGAGATGTATCAAATTCATGAAAAATAAACCATTACCACTTTCCAAAGCTAATAAACCGCTTAGACTCAATTTTAAAAACCCCAAGCCTGGGAGCTGTCTGGTACAGAAAGTAATCCACAGACCAGACATCTGACAGAGATGATATCTGTTGCTTGCAGGGTCGGACCCACAGACTTGGGCTCCAAAACCATGTTCTTCTCTTAGCGAAACAAATTATTTCTGCAGAAGGGCTAGAAAAGTTGATTTAAATCTTATCAGAGCTAATGCTAGATTAGTGTTAGATAAAATTTCTTAGACTGTTTCAATGAAGGAGGCAAACTAGTGAAACAAAACACAGCTTTCTCTTCACACACAAAACCCTGTGCACTTGACCTAGAATTTAAGGCAGGCGCAAATTAAAATCTGTCACTGTGTTAAATTTAACTGCCACCATTCATTTACTATTTATATACATTAATTCAGGGTAAGTTCTCAGGCAAATCCTCTAAGCAATTTTGCCAAGGTTTGATCATAGTTCCTCATCTCTGAGTCCATAAAGACTCTACAATATCCATGAAAAAGTTCTGGGTTTGATCTATTCAGCCAAGGAAAATCTGTCTGCTAGCTCTACTGCAAAAGAAGTTAGAAACAACCAAATACACTATAGCAGAACATCCTAATTAAATAATCTTGCTGTACACAGAAATACAGAAAAATACAAATAAACATGGTTCTGTGTACACATATACGTTCATAGGAGCAAACACCCAAGCATTTCTCTTCTCTTTCAGCAAAAAGCCAGCATCCTTTCCTTATGAGAAACAAGCACTTCACAAATTAGAGCTAATCCTCAGCTCATGAACTGGATTGATTTCAGGAAGATAAGATTATTTCCAACTGTTGCACCAAAGCATTAAAAGACATCAGCATCAAATTTTGCCCTATTGAAACCAGAAGTAGTTCTCACTGGGTAAAGTCAAGAATATGTGCATTTGCTTAAAAAACATGGCATGCAGTTTCTACGTACTTCTTCAAGGCAGGATCACATAACCACATGGACAGATACAATTATATGAGACTAACTGATGTGGCCATAGAAACCACTCTTGTACATTCAAGTCCCAAAGCCCCAGACCTGGGCACTCGGGGTGATTTCTGTTCTCCTACTTGCACTGCTGGGCTGATGCACACCAAGTGTGAACCACAGTAATCCCAAAGGCACTACACTTCTAAAAAACAGTGAACAAGAAGAGAAAACCTTAAAGATGCAACATTCACCTCCTCCCATTTGCTGTTCAGTGGAACTAATGCTCTTTCCTTTAAGATGTTTAAAGGATAAACATGTAACAATACAAAACTTGCTGACAAATGAAGCCCTCCCACAAGCACCTTAATGTTGAAATTCTAAGTCTTCAGGTATTCCTGAACATCATTTTTTCTCACTGCAGTATGTCTTACATTTTCATTGCCAAAAATAATGGAAAAATAGGAGAGACATTACCTTGGCTTTTTGTCCTCCATCTCCTATTCTCTCCTGTAGTCTGGTGTCAAAATGGCTTTCAGCAACTCATCCAGCACCCAACAGACACGCCACTCTTCTTCTCTTGGCTGCCGTAGGGGTTTTGCCTGTGTTTATGATTAACCCACCACGATATCTGCCACAGTAGGGTGAGGCTGTTTAAACACTTAATTATATTCATGATTCTTGATCTAGATAAGCTTTCCCAAAGCACTGAAGTGTACAAGTGCTGTTAGCTGCTTAGTGAAGCCTTGCTAAACTCTGTGGTTTTGGCTCATAGTGCTCCTTTAGAGAGACACTTTTTTCCTCCTCCTGCCACGAGTGGGTTGTCCCCACCGCTGCAGTCAGGTGGAACCAGCTTATGGCTCAGCCAGCATGCTGGCTCATAAAACAGTTCCAGAAACACAATAGTCAGATGTTCTGAGGTGTGACAATGCCAAGATGGGGTATGCAATGCCAAGGTGGGGTATGCGTCTTCTTCCACAGGGCTTCATGCAGTTCAGGGATTTGCTGCAGGAGAATTTCTTCTCCTTCTCCACAGGCCCAGACCCTCTCTCCAGGCTTGCCAATCCAGACCATTTGTCCCAGTGTACAAATATTCCAATGAGTTCAGTGGGAGTTTGGCTAAGATGTTAGAGACTGGTGGAGCAGATAGGCACAAGGAAAAGCTCAGGAGTTTAGTTCCCTCCTAGGTTCAGAGATAGTTCTCCCTATATGTTCTGCATATGCAACTAAATGTTGTCATGATGAGGACAGTCCAGCATTAGAACAAGCTGCTTAGCACAGTTGTTCAGATTTTCAGCACCTTGGTGGACAAAGCCCTGAGCAACCTGGTCCACCCCCACAGCTGATCCTGCTCAGAGCAGGAGGTTGGAGTAGAGATTGCTTGAGGGCCCTTCCAGCTTCATTTCTCCTGTGACCCTATCCTACAGCCCTATGTCCTGATACTGGTAATGGCGTGTGCAGGTATACCAGGATTCACCGTGTGGGTTGAGGATGAAGTCTGCTCCCTGTAGCAATGTTGATGTTACCATGACTGCACAAGTCACACATCCTCTCTGAACTACATTTTACACAGCTGCAGTATGAGGATGGTTCCTGTTCCTTATTTCCCCCGTGGCACATTTGCAAGTGTAGTGTAAAATTCTCAAATTATTCATACAGCAAATGATGATCTGCAGTGTCACAGCGATACGGAAGATGCAACATTTCCATTTAGTTCTTGGAGCAATGCAAATGGAAACTTTGGAAGAAAACACAGACATATTTCAGGCAATGTCTTTCTTAACCTAATTGAAATAACTGAACATCACCCCCCTGACCAAATGCAGAGGGTGTTCACCACCCAATCATTTCATCTCTCAGATTAAAATATATACTTGTTTCACCATGCTGCACATTTCCGAAAAATAAACCTGCTTCATGCATTAAAAAAATGCCACTGACACAAGAGGATAAACAAACTGTTGCAATTAATAAAATCAGCACAAAGAGAGGAGACCTGTCACACTGTGCAGTACGTGGCGTAAGCAGTCCTTTTGCAGCTCTCTTCAGTAGCTTTGCTACCAAAGAGTTGTGTTGAGGAGCAAATGGGGAAGAAAAGAATAGCCTGATCTCTTGGGAAGAGGTATGTTTTACATCATGAACATTAACTGGGGTCTTTCTAAATAGAAAACTGCCTTACCTCTTGGTTGAAAACCAGGTTGTGTCAAAGGGACACGATAAAGGGCATCAACATCTGTTATGATTTTTTATTTATTTTATTTTATAGGGTTTATGGATGGTTTAGCACTTGGATAGTCAGCACAGATTTTCTAGGTGCCAAGGAAAACACACAGGGACAGGTTTTACCTTCTAGTTTAGACATTTATCATTGGTGGGGTTTCATGCGGTCATCAGAGCCCGATTTAACAGCTCACTGCTGCAGAGAAGCCTTGGGGGCATCCCTTCCTGTTACCAATCCCCTCTTCTGCTCATCAGGACAACAACTGGAGACAGAGAGGACTCAGGTTCAGAAATACGGATGAAAAGAAGCAAATTTGTCTCAACAGGGGTAATCAGTGTGTTAAGGACATCCTGCTTGGTGTCCCTTTGCTGCTCCAGAGGTGTATGGGTATCCTATGGATCCTGTGCTGTACTGGCCAACCCTGTGGGTGGCTGAGATCCCTGGCATCATTAATGGCACTAGATGTGTGGGTTTATAGAGCTCACATTTTGCATGTGATGCAGAAGATTAGGGGGGATTGAGCGTGACAGACTGATTTTTCTATAGGTAGTACTGCAGGGCTGAGTTCTGAAAACTGAATAAAATACAGCAAAAGATGGAAACTTGATTTTTTTGGTAGTCATTCCAAGCAATTCTTAGTTATTCCAGCTCCTGCATTCAAGGGACTTTGCCTTTCATAGTGCTGGGCTCTTTCACTTGGGGCATTTTTGTGGAGCACAGTCAGTTCAGTGGATATTATAGCCACACTAATCATTACATTACAGATCTGATGTGGTTTCCTCCACATTTAGGACCATCTTAAGGAGGGAGAATCATCCCACATGGTGCCAGACGTCCATCAGGATGCCCTTGATTGACCACTTCACGGTGCTGCCAGGTTCTCACTACCCTACGTGGACTAGAGAAGGGTTTTATGAGATGAAGTGACATTAATGTCACCTTAGGTATTTTCATTTCCGTGGAAGAAACCAGCCTTCTGGCTCTGTGGGAGACCACTGAAGGTTGTGCTACACCAGGGGCCCAGGGGAGTTAATCTGAATTAACTTTTAAAGTGGACAAATTCAACTGCATTAATCTCTGTGTAGAGACACATGCTCTGGGGTACTGTGTCAGTAATTAGATTTGGTTTGCTCAAGTTTGCAAATGAAATAATGGAAGTGAAATGAGGGACACATCAGTGCCCTGGAGGAGGTCACCTGGGAGTTCAAGGAGGTCTGTCTTGAACACCCCTGGGGCATAGGGAGCTTCAAAAGCAGCTGGAAAGCAGTGGCTGTGGGGATGGTATGTTGTCTGCAAGGAGGAAAAATGCGTCGATACCAGGCTTTCACTCTGCCAACATCTTAGGTTTAATACATACTCATAGAAAGAGCAGGGTATGTTTATATAGTATAAATGGACATTTATAGTACAAATAGCCAATAATGATCCACAGTGGGGCTCCTGCTGCTGTCCAACAGTGGGATTTGGTTTGGTATAAACTGACATTAATAACTCAAGAACAACACAGGAACATTTTTAAATTTTTTTAATTAATTACTTAATGATTAAACATGGAAAATGTGTGTTTCAGTAGGAGAGAAAAAAGGCAGAAGCAGGTCTGCCTGAACACACCTCCAGAGATGCTGTGCTGACCGTAGAGAACTCTCTGGCTGAGGGATTACATGAGCCCAGACACTTTCCTCCTTCCTGGGCAGGTGACTCCTAGAAACCACCATGACTCATAAGTGTTTACCCACTAACATTTCCTCAACCCCTGACAAGGCTGAGTTCAGTAGACAGTTTAGATGAGAGTAGCCACAAGGCGTGGCTGGCTTTCGCTGTGTGGTTATCATTATTGGTTTGAACAGTGCCATTATGCTTGCAAGGGAGGGTTTGAGCAAAGTAATGTAGGTCATTGAAATGCCAAGGAGAAGCACGTCCCAGGTAAAGCACACTGCTGGACAGAAATGGGAAAAGATGCCATAAAGAAAAGGGCCCCACCCAGGCAGATGCAAAAGCTGGCAGAGGTTCTTGTACACTTCAGAAGGAAAGGACAGACAGGCAGCAGTGTGTTGTGACAGTTCATTTGGGGATTTTGTTACAGGGATATTGTATTTATGCAGTGGTCATGGCTATGAGTCTCTTTTCTAGAAAAAGCATCCATCATTTGTCCATTGTGTGGCAAGGAGTATTATGCCATGCCACTCTATACACTTGGCATTAATATTCTGAGCAATATTATATCCTCCTGAAAGAACACAGTAGAAACTGGCAGGGGACAGAGGAGAGTGACTGCGGTGACCAAGAGCATAGAACAGTTTCCATACAAATTACAGCTAGAAAAATTAGGATACTGATGCTTGGGGAAGACAGGTGGCTTGGATTGGGGCCTCTCAAGTAATTCTTGGAATGGCAGAGATGAGCAGGAAACACTTATTCAGTCTCTTGCTGTAGAAAGATTTTGGATACGATATGAAACTACAGTGTTGAATGAATGAAGTTGTTGCTACTCAGCACAGGACCATGCAATGTTGATATACCAGAACAAATTCAGGGCAAAACTACTCCGTTCAGAGCACAGAGGGGGGTTAAATTCACAATTAATAGACCATAATCTCTTGGCTTTTCTAGCGGTTTGGAGTTCTCAGAGAAGTGATTGGGATTTCATTGATAAATTCAGCCCTGAAAAGATGGTTGTTAATGTTAAAGGATTGGAATAGACATCATGCACAGTGACTGTAAAAACATTTTCCAGGCACTGAAATGGAAGAATTCTGATGTAAATTAACTACAACCTGCCATAAAAAATTGATGGCCCTTTTCTCTCTGCTTTCTAAACACAAAACCCCCAAGGCACACAGATAATAGCTTATGTTGCCTAACTGAAGCTGGTACAGAGTCTGGAGCAAATCAGTGAGGCAGGAGCACATCTCTGCCTTGCCACAGCCTGGGCAAAGCATAGGCTTGGGCCACCCTCTCCAGGAAAAGCTTGTGCTAGATGTTTTTCAGGCATGAGGTCTCCTGGAGGTCCAAGCCTTCCAAAAATGGGAGATAAAGATGCAGCTGTTTCTTTTCTGTGAATTAGTTAGTTGAGGTAGCAGCAGCTACAACAAGAGGAATATCTGCTGGGAAATGATGGCAGGACACAGTCTAGAGAAACTCTGCTGTCATGGTTTAACTTGTCAGGCAACAGAGACAACCACACAGCCGTTTGCTTGCTGACCCCTGCCCAGCGGGATGGGGAAGAATTGAAAAGAGAACGGTGAAACTCGTGGGCTGAGATAAACACAGTTTAATAGGACAGAAAAGGGGGGAAAAATACAACCCAGGTATGCACAGCACGACTGCTTACTACCCAGACCTGCTGCTCAGCTAGCTCCAGAGTCACAGGCCTCTGTCAGCTCCCACAGTTATAGACTGAGCATGACATCAAACAGCATGGAATATCCCTTTGGCTAGTGGAGGTCAGCTGTCCTGACTGTGTTCTCTGCTTTATAGACATCACAAGGGTTTTAGGAGGGGCCACACCCCTTTCCTAGCACCCCCACACCATGACCAAAAGCTGGTCCATTTCCAAACACACAGCAAAGAGAGATACATGTATCTGTCACACAACTGCAGAAAGTGAGTCTTGGCCAGCGTGGAAGACAACCATGGCCAGAGAGAGTCCTGCCCTCCAATATGGCCCTGCTCCCCAGCACCCACATCAGCATCTGTCCCAAGCTCCACGGCAGCCATGAGGCCACCAGGACACTTGGTTTCTCCATCCACAGGCAGCAGTGTGTGAGAGCAGGTGAAGTACCTGTGTACACTGCAGCACCTTACCCATCTCAGCAGCACGAAGCTCTCTCATCCACCACAGGAAACTCTGAGCACCACATTCCAACACGTAGGACTGGTTGGCGAAGCCTGCTCCCAGTGATTGCAGTGGGACCGTGGGTGCTCAGCACCTTGCAGGCCTGGGTGCTGAGCACCCACAGACATGGGTGCTGTGTACTCATGACAATAGTTGGGGCACATTTCTGCCCATGACATGGCAGCCTTAAATGCTCCATTTTTTTTCCCATGACGCGCTGTGCTTGAGCACCAGGAAACAAACACAGCAAAGGTGGTGTCTCCATACCTCGTGCTGTAATTCTTACAACACTGATATCTTCTCTCACTCAAACCAGCCTACTGAATGATTGCCTTTACAGCAGGAATATTTGTAATTCCGCTAAAATAACACATCGTATTTGTCTCCAGAATACTGTCATTTTTGCAGACACAGAGGGTCTCTCTCATTTTACTTCACTATCCCCTTATCTCCATAATAAAACCATCCATTTTCCCTCTAACCCAGATGCCTAACAAAAAAATGAAGACAGCCATGCACAGGCTGGCTCTAACATAAAAGGAGAAACTTGAACCTGCTGCCAAATTTCCACTTTTTCTTCTGCTGTTTTCTCTCCTTCAAGAAAGCAGATGTGTTGTAGGTCACACAGTTTGCTAGGTCAAGATCCACATGATGTGGATGACAGAGGTGAGATTCATCTCCCCTAGCTCCAGGTGCCTGCAGACTAAACATTCACATGTGCATTAGTCATCTGGAGCCTCTTGGTCAGTGGAGGTGAAGAAGCACTTTGAGAGCTTGGCTGGCCTAACTCACTTCCCTTGAGTTCATGCAGGTGTGGACATCAACTATGGGAACTCTCTGAGCTCTCCCAGCAGATTTGGGTTTAACATTTGCAGCTATGGGCCAGGAAAAAAGAGTGGAAGGAGACCAAATAGTCCTTCCCAGACTTGTGGCAGTAAGATACTAGCATACAAGATGATACTAGCATAACAAGATGATATATCTAATAACTGACACAGTGAAGGTAGTAGCTTCTCTTCACATACTCTCATCAAGCTCAAAACATCAGACCACTGTGGTCTGGCTACAAGCACAGTTTCCCCATACCATGTTGGCTGACATCACCCAAGAGCTGCAATGTTTGATTTTGGCATCACGTAGAAAGGAGCTCATGCAAATACCCACCAGGCTGCCCTGCCCTGCCCTGCAGCATGATCACCAACACCTTATCCACCCACTCCTCAGGCAAAGCTTCTACAGCGTCCTTCACATAGCCCTGCTTAAAAAAATCAAATGTAACTTACACAGGCTTGTACCTGGGTCTCCCACTGCTGTTACCTGAGCACTTCCCAATGGTTTGAAGGTATCACACAAAGAGATGCCCCTGCATGGAGTACTGTGTCCAGATCTGGGGCCCCAATATAAGAAAGATGTGGAACTGTTGGAGAGGGTTCAGAGGAGGCCATGAAGATGATTAGAGGGCTGGAGCACCTCCCCTACGAAGAGAGGCTGGGGGAGCTGGGCTTGTTCAGCCTGGAGAAGAGAAGGCTGCAGGGGGACCTCATTGCAGCCTTCTAGTCCCTGAAGGGAGCATATAAACAAGAGGGGAATCAACTTTTTAAAAGGGTAGACAATGGCAGGACAAGGGGGAATGGATTAAAGCTAAAGAAGGGAAGGTTTAGATTAGACATTAGAGGGAAGTTTTTTACAGAGAGAGTGGTGAGGTGCTGGACCTGGCTGCCAGAGATGTGGTGGATGCCCCGTCCCTGGAGGTGTTCAAGGCCAAGTTGGATGAGGCCCTGGGCAACCTTGTGTAGATGCAGGCCTGGAGGTTGGTGTCCCTGCCTGTGGCAGGGGGGTTGGAGGTCTATGATCCTTGGGGTCCCTTCCAATCCAGACCACTCTATGATTCTATGATTCACATGCATCCCTTTCTCACTTTTACTTACAGTATGGAGAGACTGGAATTTACATGGCCAGATTTGTCCCATGTAAATCAAATAAATTTCATCTCCTTATTTGCATTCTTACAGCTTCCCATGCAGCTCAGACATCGGTGTTTTGGTTTCCCTCTGCGATAAAATCTGTATGAACTATTCAAACAGTTGTGTCTGTACAACTGTAGTTAAGAACATGATAAAGGCAGCTTGATTTCTTCCGCAGTTCTGTTGCATTAGAAAAGGGAAAGAAAACTTTTTTTAGCAACTGCACTTATTGGTATCCCGTGTAGATATGCTCTGTTGGTTTATTTAATCCACAGCAAGTTTGTTCTTCTAAATTGAATCTGAAATCATATGGGTGACAATTTTAAGCTTGTGCCAGCAGTTGCCTATTTTGCCTTTTATTACTTCAACATAAACAAGTTCATACAGAATTTTCTGAGCAGTGTCCAGAATACCATCCCACCTCTAGGCAAGCTTCCAAGCCTCAGCTGCTTGGTCATATGCATGAGAGAGTGGTTTGTGCTTTAAAACCTTGCATAGCATTGCCCACAGTAATCTTTCATTCTCCTTTCCAAAATTCATTTCATTACCGTCCTCTGATGCCCCTCAAACTATTTTTCTACAAACACTTTGCTTCAAAGTTAACATCATTGTCCATAGATTTACTTGTATACCTTCTCCCCTTTTGCATGACCAGGTAGTGTATCTTCTTTTGTTTAAACCTTGTTCCACAGTATACACTTGGAAAAGCAGACAGCTCTACCTTCAAAATGCTTTTGATTTTGGTTTGACTTGAACTGAGCCCCTGATTATAGAGAATGGTTTTCCTCCTTTTTTCCTAATTTCTGCATTAAACAAAGCAATTCCTTCTATCAGCACTTGTGAAACAATCGCTACTCCTTGTTACCTTGGGTTGTCACCAATTGTGACTTCCCCAGCCTTCTCTTTGCTTCTCTGTGTGTATAGTTACGAACAATATTTAGTGTCAGAGCCTTGCACAGCCTCCTTCCCACCCCCACCCCACCCCCCCCCCGCCCCATTACTGTCCAGGACTCAGCATCATGAGCATTGTTGGGAGTATGTGTTTCCATCAACTTATGGACAGCTGCCCATAAATTCCCATAACAGACACAGGGCTTCTAAGCACATCCGCAGCTAATGGATTTGGAATTGGCTCGTGTATTTCATCTGCACTGCTTCACCACCACCGTAATACCTGTGGGATAAGTTGTAAAATAGTTTTTATAGTATCCCTTTATTTAATTTTCTTCTGTGATGTTTCAAACCAGAATGAGACCGGAATGGTGATGTCTTCATATGGCTCTGCTGCAAAGCTGCATGCAGGTCTTAACCAGGAGGCTACAGCAGTAACACGTAACAGTCTTTCTTCCTGATGCCTTAACATCCTTGCAGACCAGCTTCAGAAACAAAGATACAGCAGAGGGACAGATGTAGACTCTTTGTCTTCAGCCCTCAGCATAGGTACTATAGTCCCAAAACCACTTGTCCCCCAGAGGCTGTAATTCAGAGCCCCTAAAATAACTCCCAGTTCAACTCCCATTAATTATTACAAACTGACCAGCCACTACTAGCTCAATTCAGTTAAAGATACTGGTGGACAAATGTAATTTTCTGATATCATGGCAGCAAGTTTTAAAGGCTTTTTCCTTGTGTGAGGGCAAAAGGACATTATTTTGACAGGATCAATGCTAGAATTCTTTCACAAGTATTTGCATGACATGTTTTATCTTGATTTTATCATTATTTTATCATTAGAGGTTTTGCAGGGTATCATAGTCTTCTTTTGTGTGTTGTGTTATGTTGTGTTCTTTTAAATAGCCCGAGCTGTTGGAATAACATCACCTGGGAATCTTAGCCTTTTCTTAAATACTCCCTCAAATTTCTAGCATGCTTTGGCTGCAGAGAAAAACCCATCCACAGACTGAGAAATCAAGGAATAACTCCAAGTCCTGCCTGGTGGGGCACTTCATCACATGGTGGTTTACAGTTTTTAATGTCCCCACATACCATGCCAATCAGTCCTAAGAGATCAGAGAATTCGACACAATTCTCCATACATAGCATGGAGAAAGGGAAGGAGAAGTAAAGCAAACTTCCATCCACGGTTCTGCTACTGGGACCCAGTTTTTCTCCTTGCAGTGGCTGTTTTTCAGTTCTTGGCTTCCTTTGGATTGTCAGCCCATTGCTACCAATATGTGGTGTGGCTTTTATAGCAAATGGTAGGCCAGGTACAAATATAAAATTGGACTATAAGGTGGAGCTTCTACCAGGTAGCCTGGAGTGTCAACACCTCTCTACACTGTGTGTTCAGACCAGTTTGAGTCAATATCAAATACACAGTCAAATTTGAGGAAGTATCTTGTTATTTCAGTGCTGCAGCCATGAGAATTTTCCTTGTGCGTTTGGCAAACGTGTATTTACACAGTCAGGATTTCGGCTGCAGCATCAGATTGGAACGTGCAAAGCCAGGACGGCGGTTCCTCTGGCTCCACGGACTCGATTCCCTTATCAGGACACAGAGCAGATGGTGAAGCTGGTGTACATCACCCAGCAAAGACGTCTTTGTGGATCTCACCATCCTTGACCCTGTGTGTACCTCCTGGCTCCATGCTTGCACTTCACACCTTTTTCCCTGGTTCCTCAGTAAGATACTGCTGCTGTGGCCCAAACACAACTGGGCTACATCTCTCTGAGCTGCCTCAACAACTGCTAAGTGTTTGTAAGTGTCTCTGTTTTAGCAGCAGTGATCATTCCTTAAGAACCCCACTCAAAATCTGCGTGGCACTGCCATAGGACTCATTCAGAGCTATGAAGAAGGATAGTTCCTGCCCTGAAAAGCTTGAAAACCTGAGCAAACAGGGCAGTAAGTGCCCTGCACCATAAACAGACCCTGTGGCTTGGCCTTCTCTTCGTTGGCTTAGCTTTTCATATCATCTCCATATCACTCACATATAAAACTGTTCTATGAAATGACAAAGTGGGAGACAGAACTCTCACTACAAAAAAAAAGGGCTCGAAAGAGCAGGAGTTAAGTAAGGTCACACAGATTGAGCTCAGATCACTCAACTCCCGCCTTAGTGAACAAAGGAGGCAACTTAAGGCTCCAAACGGAGTCGCAGAGGGTAACAGTGCAAAGCCTAAGTACCAGAAGCAGCTGTGTGCTCCCCCACCGCGTGACAGCAAGGCCAGCAAAGGAGAGTCATCCTGGCGTGTGCTCCACGAACAGGGGACAGAGACTGCCCCTTTGCTTCGCAGTACCCAAAACCTTACCCGAGGGACCATGACTCCCAACACCCTGACCCCTAATGGCGATGTTTATAATAGCCAGAATCCTGTTCATTCACTCTGCATGGTTTTGTTCTCCCATCTTGTGATTGTGACCTTTATTGACCTGTGTCGGGCTGGCTGAAACACAGGCAGCATCTTTTCCCTACTGAGACTTCAAAGAGCATTTTTGTCCCAGGGCTTTAATCCAGCACTTTAAACCCACACCAAGGGCTGAAGGGAGTTCGTATACCGCAAATACTGCTCTCTCCCTCTCCAAACACCAAATACACCGTCTGGTTGTAGGATGAACGGGTTTCACAATGTGGGTTTGACATCTTCATCCTGATCACTGCCCCAAACTATACTAAACATACAGTAACACAAGACACAAGGGTAAAAGGAGATGATTCTCTTTGTACAACCCAGTTCTATTCTCCTTTTATGATACTCTGTGAGTCAGTAAATCCAATAGCCCACCAAGCTCTGTCCAGACTGTCAGAGAGACAGGAAAACATAACTGGTGCCTCAAAGCACCTGCTGTTCAGCAAAGCACATGTGAGAGATGAAGCATCTCCCTCAGCTCCCTGTGATTTGACTCACTGTTTATGAGGAGGGTTTGATTTGTAAATGGGAGGTAATACGCCTCCATTTAACTGTCTTTCCACACGAAACACATGCTGCACAAATTACAGCCCTTGTTAAATAAGGTGATGCACAAAAAGCCACATTGCTTCGCACCAGTTATTCTGCACAGAATGAAGTTAGCAATAATATTTGTTATTCTGAACTGCCATAAGTCACAGCAGAGATGTCTAGTTACCGAACACACTGACAGTGCCAGGATCAACACAGAAACAACCCATCTCCTCAGAGCATCAGCACAGGTTAGTGAAGCTCCTCGAAGCAGCCACAACAGTTGTTGGCCAGCAAAGGAAACACTTTAAGATGCAAAATTCCACTGCACTGGGGGCATGAAAGGCAGATTAAAAAGTTCCTGCAGAGTAAATCCACGACTTGGGAGATCTTAACCCATTGCCTGTCCATGTCTGCCTTTCCAGAGCAACTGCATCCTCTCTACCTCCAAACATAGAAGAAAATGGCTAGCAATCTTGGCAGAGCAGAGATGTTGTGCCTGGTTGACGACCAGTGTTACCTTGTCTGTTACGTTTTTAAAAGATCCATTGGATTATAATAATGAAATAAATTCAGCTGTGAATCTTGCCAGCAATTGCCTGAATGGATGGAAAGGTCTCTGTAGATAGAAGTTAGTAGAGCTGAAGCTGTTGTCCTTGCATATGTGTATCTGTCCCCTCATAAAACAATGACTGCAGCATCAAGTTAAATACTGTCCTGATTCAACCACACATCAGGAATAAAATCCCATTTGTATTTGACAGTGGGATAAAACCCTCCTGCAACCAGCACATAGGAACAAACCTGTGGATTTCCCCACCCATCTTTGGAAACATCATATCACTTTGTCCTCTAATTTGCAATGACAAATCCTTAGTGTCAACAACAGCAGAGCAGGGCAGATTCATTTAACCAAATATTTGCCAGAAAGGGAGGCCACGGTGTATGTTGTGTGTCTGTTTAGAAGTACATTTACTCTCTGCCAAAGAGCCATTGGAAACCATGCCGTGCAAACACCATCATGTTTGAAACCACCAGGCATGGGAATTTACAGGCTATTTTTGGAACTAATCTAGTGCGTTGAAAGACAAGAGATTTTGTCTCTTCTGTTGTTACAGATCACATTACCTGGGTTGCTCTCGGTGAACCCGCTGTTGTGGTCACTGTAGTGGCTTTGGAGGTTTTCAGCAACCTTGCCTTCAGCACAAATAGGAAATAAACATTTCTGTGCATTGGGGTGATGATATGGATCTCTGCTCTTTTCCTTAAAAATAAAAGGAATTATTCAGCCACCACAACACCACATATAAAATTGATGTGATGGTGAAGCTGATGAACTCAGTCCTAAGAGGCTGGTGAGGACCACTGTAATTAGGACATCACTTCTGCCTCTCTGTTTTCATCCAGATCTTTACTCCTAATTCCAAAGTATCTTTGTCCCAGGTACCAGCCCAATGACACAGATACAGCACCACTACTCTGCCAGTCAAGAAAACAGTGATAACCTGGAGTTAAAACCTTTTTGCCCTTTACATCTCTCTCAAACAGAAAAACCTATTGACATCAGTGGTTAAAATCTCACTTCAGCACTTTGCCTCTCCAAACAAGCTCCCACCATGTGATCAGGATTTGTAGCTGCTGCTCCATCAGACATGGGTACCACAGCAGGGGGACAGTGGGATGGGGCAGGGCAGCATCCCAGGCCAGGCATCACATACTAGAGTGTGAACTCAAGGATTCTCACATAGTGGAGTTTGAACCAAAGGGGTTTGGAGAAGAGGAAACGAGCCCCCAAAATTTAATCTTCCCTTGAATAGCAGCAAATTCTATAGGTCCATGCAGGAACGTGTGTTTGCACCTCTAGACCCATCAGGACTCTGCCTGGGGGAGTAGCAGGCACTGATTTCCATGGAATGCTCAGGAACATGCAGCAGCCTTGTGGCTGTCGTGTGGTGTCACCAGCCTAAAGGTGAGGACCAGGTTCCGCTGGTGAAGAATATGGCTTGGGGCTGAATGAAATGCCAGTTTTAGCATGATTTTATTTTATTTTTAAATAAACAGGTAAAATAGTTGTCCAAAATACATCATTCAACAGACTATATCAGCTCTGATCTTCAGCTTTAACTGGCTTGTTTGCACATGGGGTGATGCCTCAGCCTGAATTTCTAAAAAATATGATGATTCTTTCAAGGATGCTCATAAACCATACCATTCCCCTGTAAACAAACACTCTGCAGTTACTGCAAGCACTTTTTTCTTCCTTCAATGGATGAAATCGCCTCAATAATTTTTCTGTTTAATTTTGGTGTGTGCCTTGTGTGAAAAAACATTAACTCAATTTCTCTTGAAAACACCACTTAGCTGTATTCTTTGAAGTGAGTGATAAAAACAAATCAGTGCTTTGGTGCAGGTATGAATCTTTGCCACCCTACTCCTTGTCCAGGACTGCAGATTGGTTTGCAAATTTTTTAATCAAGCAAGGGTGAAATCTCTAGAAAAATCTGAGCAGCAGAACAATTCATTTTTTTTCCTTGCTGCCTGTGTTCTTCCCAAGGAAGAGCTGACAAGAGCAGAGCCCGCAGAGCACAGCTGAGAGAGGTGCATGGCACAGCAGGACCAGACCTGCGAGCACAGCAGCTGAATCCCCCCTCCCTAGCAGCCACATGGATGTAAAAAACACCCAAGTTTTCAGGGCCTGAGATGCCAGACTGCAGAAGTGAAGTTCTACCAATTTCAGAATAGATGAATCATCATCCCAGGAAGACCTTCAAGAGGTTTTTATTTCTGAAAGGCTCACAGCACCCTGAAATGAACCTTCCCACCTTCTGAGCTGCAATCACCACAGCAAGACACCACAAAGGGAGGAAGCACAACTAAAACACAGACTAGGAAATACACGTACACGATGCTGTCTCATCCATGGCTTCTTTCTAGCGAGGACACCAAAACCACAAAATCCAAAGTGCATCTAACATGTAACACCATCGAGAGGCTGTGCACACCCTGGCCAATAAAATATTTGTGTGTTTTGCCTCAAAAGCCACCAGAGAAGTAGGTTTCTCCTGGGCTTTCCCAAGGCACTGCAGATTATCCTGTGTTTGCGGCCCTGCAGGCTGGAACAAAGCTCAGAGTGAGAGTTGGGGGGCAACTCATGGCATCCCCCTGGAAGGAATACAGACCAGAATATGATCACCATCACCACAGCATCCTCATGGCTAAACTGAGGAAGCGTGGTCGAGTAATGAGGTGGATTGAGAGCTGGTCGAAGGGAAGAAGCCAGCGAGTTTTGATCAGTGGAGACCTGTATCTAGTGGAGTCCCTCAGGGGTCAGTACTGGGACCTGTGCTATTCAGTGTGTTTAATGATGACCTGGATGACGCAGGTTTGCTGATGACACAAAACTGGGAGGGGTGGCTGATGCACCAGGAGCCTTTGCTGCCACTCAGTGAGACTGAGACAGGCTGGAGAGTTGGGTGGGGAGAAGTTTAATGAGATTTAACAAGGACAAGTGCAGGGTCTGGCATCTGGGGAAGAACAACCACAGGTACCAGTATAGGTTGGGGACTGGCACATTGGAGAGCAGTGTAGGTGAGAGACCTGGGGGTCCTGGTGGACAGCAGAATGGCCATGAGCCAGCAATGTGCTCTCATAGCTAAGAAGGCCAATGGCATCCTGGGTTGTATTAGAAGGGGGGTGGCTAGTAGGTCAAGAGAGGTCCTTCTCCCCCTCTGCTCTGCCCTGGTGAGACCGCACCAGTGGTTCTGTGATCCTGTGAAAATACACAAAGAAGTCTGTGTGACGTTCTTAAAATGGCAGGCATGGGAGATGCCCTTTGAGCCCTTGCAAAGGTTTGGCAGTAGGCACTCAGGAAAGCAGCACGGAGGTTACCAAAACCATACTGACGTTCTCCAGCCTGAACAGCAGCGAGGGTGCTCAAGGCATAAGTGGGTCTGAAACACTCATCTCAATATAAACAATACTTTCTCAGTGAAACTTCAAAGTTTACTATAGTCCCTGCAGAATTCAGGTGAACTTCACTCTGTTTTGCTGTCAGAGTTAATGTTTGCTTTTTTACTGTAAATATTTAACTTCCCAGTGTGATTTTGCGAACTGGCTGCCCTGGACTCAAGTTGATATTTTCATCAGACAATTTTGATGGGAATGGGAATTAAAACCCAAACCAAATATACGATATAGTCATACTATAGCAATTTATATCTTTAAAACCTATTAGGCCTGTGGACAGAGGCATTCAGTGTGGTTTGGATGTTTATTTTACACACAGGAACATTAAGTGGGATTATTGGTGTTAGCAGTTTCTGGATGGAGTTACACTTCTGAGAGTGGGAAGGGCAATGCAGAAAGGATGGGGGGGTTAGGATTGGCCTGTGAAAAAAGTGATGTGGAGGTGATTGCCTTCCCCATGGTGGTTAATCCTTGCCTAGCAGCTGCTGTCCATAAAGCTGTGGCACTGGTGCTGGTGCCATAGCTCTCTAAGCATTCAAGAGCCGTAGAGGGTGCTGGTGTTTCTGTAAATGGATTTCAGTTACCTGCTCTGAAGAGGCTGGAAAGTCACTGAACTGAACTCTGGAGGAGCTGTTCCTGGCTTTACAGATCATTTGAGCATGTCGCTCGCTTTTTCCAAACCGAGATGAACGTTCTTCAGAATAACACAGGGTGTTCGTATTCTGAACAACAAACAACAACACCAAAATGAAATAACCTTTTTAAGTTAGACACAAAACTTTTTAACTTTTAGAAACTTACTGAGTTGCAATTGCAAATCATGCCAGCAGCTTTCTTACATGGGTGAAGTAGCTATTCAGTGCTGGAAACCTGGAAGTGTGTTTGGGAACCGGAGTTGCAGCTGAAGGTCTGTTTGCAATAGTGATACTATTGTGTCTGATGGCACTGAGTGCTGAGGTGAGAAAGGCTGTTTTCAGTGTTTCTGAAGTATATTTACCTACCTGAATGTCACACCTTGAGCAATGATATGGCAAAGAAAAGGTGGTGTGACAGCTCTGTTAAGCCTTGCTCAGCAGCACCAGGCTCTTGCCCACAGGGACCTCAACCCTGGGAAATGGTAATTAAAACATCCACACACAGGGCCGTCTGTCTGACATAGGGTATTTTGTGTCCAATGTGGTTGTGGCAGGAGAGAAGCACACAGCCCTGTTCACATCCCAAATTTCACATGCAGACAGAAGCACGGTGTGGGGGCGTGTCAGGATGTCAGCAGGGGACAAAGAGGATGGCTGGCAGGGTTTCCAACAGGGACAGGCTGTTCTTTCACTGGCCCAGTACAGGCAGGGACTGAGACTGTAAGGAATCACAGAACATTAAGAGTTGGAAAGGACCTCAAAAAATCATCTCTCCAACCCCCCTGCCAGAGCAGCATCACCTAGTCTAAATTGCACAAGAATGAGTCAAGGTGGGGTTTGAATGTCTTCAGAGACGGAGACTCCACAACCTCTCTGGGCAGCCTGTCCCAGTGCTCGGTCACCCTCACAGTGAAAAAGTTCCTCCTTATATTCACATGGACCTTCCTATGCTCCAGCTTGCACAGAAAAGCCTGGCTCCATCCTCCTGACTCTCACCCTTTATATATTTATAAACACTAATAAGATCACACCTCAGTCTCCAGTTCTCCAAGCTGAAGAGGCCCAGTTCCCTCAGCCTCTCGTCATAAGGAAGGTGTTCCACTCCCTTCATCATCTTGGTGGCCCTGCACTGGACGCTTTCAAGGAGTTCTATGTCCTTCTTGAACTGAGTTCCAGGTGCAGAATATTTCACTTGTTTCTTCCTTCATCGTCATTACCTGATAGAAATCTCCACTACTTCCTTCAGGAACTTCACTGGTCCACCCTTCTTTAGCACTACAACATGGATGAGGTAAAGTTGAGCACCCAAACCAGAAAATACATCACACACAAGTCTTGGACATCTACAAAACCTCAGCATGTGTCTGACAACATTACTGCTGCCTCTGTAGTTGCTAAATGCCATATTGGAGCCGACATGGTGCTCACAGCATCACTGATGGCACATCTTCCCTTGCATTTGTCAGAGGCACCAGGTTTGCCCAAGAGGTTTATGTTACACCACCAGTGTGGCTGAGAGCAGACCATACCACAGATAGTAACTTCACTAAACACAAGCAAATGGTCTTGGGGCTCTGCTGTGCTATGGACGCCAGCATACAGGAGCTCGTATTGCCACCTCCAGCAGCACCCTCCCTCTCTTCCAGCCTCAAGCTCTTGGCCCAAAACCACTTTTGATAAAGCAGCAAGACCTTAAATCAAGCAGAAATCAGATCAGCAGCCTTTCACTTACAGGACTTACATTGTCACAGCAGGCAGCCAGCATAGTATGTGGAAAGTGTCACCTGTGTTCAGTGATGCCATCATAAACCCAGCAAAAAGCAGAGCCACATGTGTCACCTTCAGACATAATCCCGTGTAACATGCCACCATAGTCACTTAGCAGAATACTCACTCCCATGTTGTGCTGCACCAGGCTGAAGCATCAAGAATTGTTCTAAGAATAACTTTAATTGACCATGCAAAGCATCTAAAAAATTTACAAGAGAAAGTTCTAGGGGATGTCCAGGAGAAACAGCATCTCCTGCAAAAGTCCTTTCTCTGCTTCCTTAAATAATTTGTATCCTTTGAAATCAAGAGAAAAGGGATCTGGACTGTGAGTTGATGTTTTATTGTCTTTGCCATTTGCGATACAAATAACCATTTTTTTACTGCTGAAAGTGACACAGGCTCAGAACGTTGTCATGCTGCACAACTGGCACCACAGATAAGAACTTTGGGGTTTCATCCTGGAGCCACGTGACTGCTCTAAATCACCATGTTCCTGTTCCAGAAAATCTATTCTTGGTATGATCTGAGCATAAATCAATGATTCTACAAAGGCAAAAACCCCTCAGTGTATTTTTGTCATATATTATGATTTTTTTGTAGGTTGGGAAGACTCAAGCTGCCGGGACACTTGAAGGCTGCATCTCCAATAGCACATGGAACAATGACCACTTTGGCCAATTTCAGTCACTTCATGAGAATTTGGCATCATCTGCCTTGAAATGAGGCAGCACTGAGCATGGAAAGCTGAGCTGTTTTCACAGGATTACTGGATTTAGATTTTAATTAGCTCCAAGTTATTCATTAACACCTCCAGTTTCTTCTTTGCTCTTCAGTATTCCAGTGTAGGAGCTTCAGTGAACTTACCCAGGGGACAAAGATGATTTTTTGCTTGGAATTTATATATTTAAGATCTGTGTCTCACAAGTGTCTGACAGAAATGGATGATGTGGGTCCCCCGGGGGGTCTCTGACAGGGTGATAAGGTAGGAGGCTGCTCTGCATTTCACACAGACACTCACCAGCCTGAGAGCATTTCCTCCAGAGGCATTTGACAGGAGACACGAGTCAGAGCAGGGGAAGAAGGCGCAGAAGGGAACACACATGTGGCACTCTATACACGTTACACAGGTACACACACAACTCCCCTCCCAGGTTTAGACAGAATTACCCATTAGAGCCTTCGGCTTCGCAGCAGCAGGCAGTGCTGTGCTGAGCTCCTGCCACAAGGCAAGGACAGGGCTGTCCCTGCTCTCCAGGATGCAGAACAACCTTCCAGTAGCATCGCGGGCAACTAAAGTTGTGAGTTCGGTCCAGTTTGCCAATCTACAGCAAAATTCACTCCTTGAGGGCTTGGTGCTTTTTAGACACAGCTCAGTACAGGGGCAACACAAAGCTGGACCATCTGCTGTGGCATCTCCATTCAGCTTGCATCTGACCTTCAGCTGGCTCAAGCCCTGGCAAGAGCTCTGGCAGTAACCCAGGGAAGGGGTACAGGAGGGCAGAGCTCTCCATCACTTCCAGAATGTGGACACTGTCCTGCAGCTACCACGCAAATATCACAGTGCCAGCTGCAAGACCTTCCTGACCCTGTCACAATTCCTTAGAAACTCAGCCTTGAGGAGTGAAGTATCTTTTTATTACTAATATTGTTAAATGTTTTATTACATAATATTTTATTGCATTGCTTAGTGGCAGTCTACCTATTTTTATTTACAAATGCAATGGCACAAGGCAATCAGTCATCCACTTCTGTCCCACTTGGGGCAAAGATAAGCCTGCAGCAAAATGACTCGACACACACCACAGAGCTAGAGCTATTTTTAAGTATTAATAAGATGTCCCAAATCTCAGAAAACCTGAATTCATTTCCATTTGGGTTAAGCATTCTTTCCTCTTCCTGCCAAAACTACAGCCTCTTTGCCCTGAGCACATCACCCATCAGTGGGCAGCCTTGGAAGCAGCTGAGCACTGAAGCCTTAAGCTGTGAGGCTCGATGCACGCAGCAACGCAATACGAGTTAACGGAGGGAAGCCGTGCTGCTGCACTAGCAAAGCCTTAAACCACTACAGGGATTAAATACAGATCTGCAGCAAATTCTTCCTGGGTCTGACCTGTGCCTCAGCAATGCAGAGGAGACGTAGGCAGACAGGGCTAACCTTCCTCACAGCAGTAATTAGCACAATGGATTCCTCGTTATATGAAATCTAGATATCTTTTTTTCCTGAGAAGAAAAGAAGTCTACAGGGAACCCAGTGACTGCATCCATCGCCTAAAGAAATGTCAGTGTGTTAGAGATGAAGGGCTGGGGGTGGTTTCTCCTCCTGTGCGGGGGCATCCCAGGGACAGTCACTCCACCTGTCCCCTTCAGCACCACCAAAACCCTTTGATTTCTAAATACCTGAAGCCAGCCGTTCTCCAGTTGTGTTCCTCCACCCGACTGACTGTAGCTCACGGCCAACATGACAGAGATGCAGACAGATTAGGGCAATGCACGGTATCTCAAGCACACAGACCTCCCTATTGCCTTCCACAGCTTAACTGGGATGAGCACGGCTGCGTTAAAACACGTTGGAGCCCAGGGGTGGCAAAGCAAGACAGCACCTGCACAGGCAGCGCCTGTCACTGCCACGGTGCTGCGGTGGTTTATCAGAGTCAGGCGATACAAGAACAGTGGCTGAACAACAGGGTGTGAGATCAGCTCCTGGGTGTCCTGGGGCTAGAGACGTACCTAACCCCGGCTAGTCCTGAGGAGCTGCCTGTTAGATCAGCATATTAACTGGGCATGGGCACTCCAGGATGCTGCTGACCCTTCTGGCCCAGCCTCCCCACGCGCTGCCCCTCTGAACTCCTCCAAAGGAAGGAAATCGAAGCTGCCAGGTAAGGCACAGAGACCTAAAATAAGCCTGATTTAGGCTAGCTGCTTTCTGGCAGCTTAACCGTGGCAGGATGGAGCTCAGCACAGCTCTGCCCAAGGACAGGAAAGCACTGGCTGAGCTGAAGTGTCCCCAGGAGAGCGAGCACGCAGCTAGTTCAGCTGGGCTCCCTCCTCTTCACTTGCAGGAACAGACGCGCTCCTGACAGTGTCCGTCTCTTCTGCAAGAGTCTTGGCAGAGGTGATGGCAGGGAGCACTCATGGCCCCACAGAGAAGCTGGTGACATTGTACTGGCATCTCACAGACAAGATGAGACGAAAAAGACTCCTTGCAAAGGCCTGGTGGGAGTCAGGAGCAGGGCCAATGTTAGTTCAGCTCCTGTGCCCAGTTTAACCTGTTGTTTCTTCACCTGTAAACACAGCAGGCACCAAAGGGGGGCTGCGAAAGATGCCACCACCTCTCCCCAGCACCCAGGGGTCCCAGGCTATGGACACAGTGCTTAGCTCTGCCTCTCACACAGGAGCCGTGTCTGACCTCCTGACAATGTGAAGTGCCCTTCCAAGGGAAGGACAGCGTGTACTCTCAAAACACCTCTCATGAGATGCAGCGGATTGCTGTGAGGTCTCAGGGATGTCAGGGAGAAGCTCCGTGCTCATACAAGCTGTCCAAGCTCACGTCAAGCATGCCACCCCTCTTCTTTACACCCATCCACCTTGGCAGAGCTCCTCTAGAAAGACTGAGACACTGAAATCCTTGCAACCTTTTGGCTGATGACAGTTTTCCTCCTGAAATAACCAGACTCAGTTTCCACAGCCTTTTCAACTTGATCTACTCCAAGGAAAAGTGCTTCCGATGGATTCCCGCCGTTGCTCCAAGGCAGCAAGCGCAGAGCCTGGTCCCCTCCACCTGCAGCTGCTGCGCTGTGCCAGACAGCAAACCTGCTGCAGGGACAAGGCTTCTGTTGGCTTGTGAAGCAGCAAGCCAGCAAATTAACCCAGTCCCCAGACAAAAGGCCAGTGCTGATCCTTCGCTTGAGGAGGGAATTACACAGGTCTCCCCAAACACAAACTCTGGCCGCTTTGTCGGTGTAAAAGACAGAGGCTGTAATTGCTCCTTTGCCCCAGGTAATTTGGAAAGCACTTTCCTATGACTGGCTTTCAAAGCCAGGAGACCATTAGGTGCCTGGTTAGAGGATCATAGCAAGGCCACAGAAGGTACATAACCCCACAATGGGTGTTTTAAATATATATAAGGCACGCTCAGAATGGGGATTTCCATTTTCTGCCAGGATTTCAATGAAGCCCTTCTCATCCCAGCACTGTACACCTGCGTTGGGTGTCTGAGAAGTGAGGACAGCAAACAGGCTCACTGGGGCCTCCGCATATCGCCAAATCCCTCCATAAAGTACTCCCAAGTGAGAAGCAATATCCAGGGGCACTTCAGTGTCATAGATCATTCCATCCCCTCCTCCTTTGAACACTTTTTAAAAGAAAAGACTGTAAAAGATTACTATAAAATCCAAAAGAACAGGATCATAAACCCACACAGCCCCTGCACAGCTCAACCATGGCACAGTCCTGCAACCACGTCATCCATGAAGCCACCACCACCAAGCCCCAGCTGACTCTTTCAGCCACACCACTACTTTGACTTACAACCAAGGAAGCTCCTTCTTAATAATCCATTAAATTGCATTAAAATGAGACAAGTTGGACTGGTTTCTGCACTGAGATGGGTCCCTATGGAGCAGCTTTGCACAGCAAGCAAACTTTGTAGTCTGCCCTCTGCAAAGCTCCCCAGGACTGAAGTTCACCAAGGAACAGGAGATGGGAGACAGGAAGGGTCAGTTGCATCCCATCTGTCAATTTTTTCTCCAAAAGGCAAAACTAGATTGGAAGTAGGAACCCAGTTCTGCAAAATCATCTTTTTTTTTTTTTTTTTCCCAAGCAAAGCCTGATCCCTGAGGGCAGCTACAGTCTTTACTGGACAAATATATGATGATTAAAGCCACCCTTATTTGATGGGTAGACTCGCCTGATGACTTCAGAGCACATGAAGATTTTTCTCTCGTTTTCCCCTTCACATGTAAGTGAAGTTTGACTGGCAGTTTGATGCTTGCTATTCAATTAGCTCCTATTTTTTATACCTTGGGGACCATACTGTAGAACAGAGCAAAGTTTAAGCTGATGAAACCTGTAAGAGCTCACGAGGTGAAGGGAAGCAGCAAGCCATGCTCTAGCAGTGTTTGGGCAGCTCAGGTGTCCCAGGCTAACTCCCCCATGGAGGCACTTAATCCCAGATTAAAAACAAACCTATTCCAGAGTCTGCTCTGCTCTGACACACAATTATCCCCTTCCCAAGATGCCATTCAATTCCCTGCTCTGAAAAAATTAAACTTTATAGTGATTGTGACTGGATTTTTTTCAGTGACACAAATACAACACAATGGTGAAAAGGAGCCTATGGTGTTTTAAATTAATAAACAAACCTTGCTGCATTTTCTCCTCCATGTAGCCTTCTGTGTTTTCTAACACCTGGCAGGTTTAATTTTTCTCATGCATGGAGCAATCTTTCCAAAGGTGATGGCTGCACACAGCTTTGCAGCTCCAAAGGACTCGGTTACCAGCACGTACCATCAGGAGAGACTGTTCCTTCTTGCAGGGGCAGCGCTGCTCTATCAGAGTTCTCTCTGCTCGTTATTTTTGTGAAGCCACCTGAGATGACAGGACCCCAAAATGTGCAGGAGTCATGTGGGACTCATGTTGTCTCCATCTCTTTCGGGTCCAGCATGGCAAAAGTGCTGTGAGTACAAGGGGAGGTGTGAAGCGAGGTACAGACAGGAACCTTGGTTGACACAGCACGGCTCTGTTGCAGGGAAAAACCCTTTCCTAAGAGCTCTTTCATGCTGGAATAGCAACACAGAGCAAGTCATGGGTTTGACAGCAGAGTAGGAGGAACTGGAGTGGAAAGATGTGCAAAATCAACCCTGGCCCATGGAAATGCAGCAGCAATAGCAATGAAATCCCTGTGAGTCCCCTCGGTTGCATGGTACCGTCTATTTCTGCTCTTCTCTCCTGAGAAGCAGAGGTTCCCCAGTGTCATCCTGCCAGCACTGCCAGTTGATCTGAGCACAGACTAATTGATCTGAGGAGACTTTTTTCCCATCATGGCAGCTTGCTTCAGTGGCAGACCACAGTGTTTAATCAAACAAAACTAAGCCAAATATTTTAAGAAATCCACCTGAGCTCTTCTCTACTCAAGCAAATGGAAATCTATTAAGAGCATTAGAAAATCTTGGGTTTATTTTTTCTTAAGGTCTACACCCTAAGAATAATTTCTTCTTCTCTCTCCTTCCCTCGTCCCACAAAATCTGTATTTCTAATTGTTATCACAGAAAAAAAACAAAGCATACCCTGGAGCCCAGGGGACAGACAGCTGTCTGCACATGACATCAGATAATCCATCACGCTTGGATTAACTGGCCAACACCTACCCACTGCAAGAGCAGCACAGAATCCAGCCTTGTTTTCCTAAAGTGAGATGGCCCAAAGCGGTTGGACACAGGGATGAAACTCAAACTTTTGGGGGTGTCTTCTTGTGCTGTGGGAGAGGTCGGGGGATCCCTTTTAAGCGCAAAGGGAGCGATGGTCTCCGCCCCGTGGACACGCACAGGCTGACAGCAGGCACACACATGCACAGGCTGATGGATGAGCTGAGCTGCTTGAGCAGTGCGAACCATCAGCTCCAAGAAAAGGCAATTGTGCAGGTGGGAATGCGGCTCACAGGCTGCCAGGCACACCATACCCACACCTCCTCAGGTCCTTGGCAGACAGCTGGAGACCACCGCTGCAGGCACCACGCTGGCACGCAGCGAGAAGCCACTGTAGCGCTTGCAAAGACAAAGTAAGAGCAAGAAGCGAAGGCCAGAAGCTGCCGTCAGAAACTTAACACCTTCACTCTCTGTGGATGAGGATTCAGTCAGGAACAGGGACAGGAGGAGGGAGGAACCGTTTTGATAAGCAGAGGAATGTTTTTTTTTAAATCAAGAGTTTCTGGGTAGCTGTCCTCACCCCTAACCCAGGCGGAGCAGGCACAGCAGCACTTCTCTACAATTGATTAGTCTTTTTTAAACGCAAGGCTGCTCTCTGTTGGAGTGGAGTAGCCCTGCCTGCCGGTTGCATCCTGTTAGAACCCTGCCAGGCAGCGATTGGTACTTCTCCAGTACCAGCAGGACAGCAGCACCACTGGCTGCGAGTAAATTCGTTTATGTACAAAGTCATGGTTTGCTCTGCATCTTAAGAGAGCAGTATCTAGACTTTTCCCTCAAGTGAAGTATCTGTTCTGCTCATCTCAGAGCATGGACTACAAACAATTTTTCTAAATGGGATGCTAATTTAATTGTTTTTTTCCCCAATTGCAGGCTACAAAGTTTCTTTCCACGGTAATGCAGCTATTTAGAATAATTATACTAGTTCCAGCCACAATTCATGGCACACCTGGTTCAGAGCAGGGATGGAACATCCTGCAAAGACTCTCTGCTGCAGGGAAAAGGGTTCATCACATACAGGGTCCATTGGGCCTTCCAGCAAATCAGTGCTTTCTATCCAGTGCTGCTTATAAAAAGTTTCCAAGCAGCTTCAGTAAGTGTTAAAGGTAAAAAACCAGCAACCATTTGTTGACAGCATTTTAGTAACCTGTTTCCTTCTTCCCATGCTTTGCTGGTCTGAAGTTGTGTCCATGCACAACTTCACACAGGCACAAGCTGATCAACCTGGGTCTCTCCCACTTCAGCTCTCCAGCAGGTTCCATAAGCAGAGGTGGGCTCAGGTACCCCCTGGATTTATGGAGCTCCATGGGTGTATTTTGTACCAGAGGCCAAGCTGCTGGTGCTGGAAAGGCAGCAAGCAGGCTGCCTTTGCCTATCTCTCCTTGCTCACAAGCAGCTCAGTGAAGTCCCCAGGAGATCCTGGCTCCATCAGCTCAGGCTTCAGGCTTAGCACTGATAAATTCATTATTTCCATGCACAAACTCAAGTCAGAAGATAATCTCCTTATCCAGAGGAACTGGCTCTATTTTATTTTACCTTGTTTCACTCCAACCCTGAGGCACCTTCACCTCCTGTACAGCTAGCCCAGGGACAAACATATGGAGCACTTCAATTATAGATCCTGCCATCTGTTTAATAATGGATTGGAGATGCATCTGCTCTGAAATTAGAGGTGAAAACGCAGTACCTTCCTTCTGAAATTTTATTACGTGTTACCACGGATAAACCTTCAGCTTTGTCACCAGTATCCATTCACTCTCCTCAGGACATACTCCACGTAATCAGCTCTCAGAGGAAGGCGGCAAGAAACATTGGGCTAATAAAGAATATGATAATCAGATTTGTTAAGCCAAAGAAACTAACACTTCAGTAACTGCCATGTGAAAGTTTAGCTCATAATACTTCACCGGACTGCCTTGGAAGCAAGCAACTCTCTTCAGTAATTCACAAGGTCAGAAGTAGAGAGACAGCCTAGACACACTGCGAGCCAGGATCAGTGCAGAGCAAGAAGTGCACCGAATGCTTCAAAACAGAGCTTCAGAAGCCTTTCAAATACAAATTCCAAATCTTCTTCCAAATCAAATGGCTACGCTAGCACTACCAGACTTGCCAGGCACCTGAGAGAGTGACCAGGTCTGAGACAGAGGATGCTCCACACCAACTTTCTACCTATGCAGTAAAAAGATGTTTCAAATTCACTCTTCCATTCCTTAACCACAATTATCAAAAAATCTTATGTAAATAGCACAGAGTTAAAAATCACTTTCCCTCTCCTGGTTCCAGGGTGCCTCAGACCCCCAGGTTGCTCAGACACTTGAGTCCCACACGTTGGCTCAGTGCTGATCCACTTTTCTGGAGCTGGACTCAGGTCCTTCAGGAAAGCCAAGTTAGAGTAAGGCTGCCCTCACTGGGTTCACAGCAGACAAACAGGAGTGGAACCAGCCGTGTATAACGAGTGCTGAAGTCCTACATCCTTCTCTCAGAGGCTTCTGGCTCTGCTTCAAAAGCAAGAATTCAGCCAACTTGGAGCTAATGCTTAACCTCAGAGACATTGTCATATATGGAAATGCTTATGGAATCAGCAAGTTGCATTACAGCCTTTGTATGTCATTCGTCATATCAATATTAGCCAAAGGCTTAGCCCTGTTATTTGGATAGCTTTATAACCAGCTGTATGATATTCTACAAGTAACATTTTAACTAATCCCATTTTCTGAAGCCTCTGTATTGAGTAAGCAGGAGCAGACCTCTGGCTGTTAATGACAAAGTTGCCTTCGTTCAGTAGTGTTCGCTAGCAGATAACATCCACCTCAGGAGTACTTTTAACAAAAAAACCCCAACAAATCCTCCGTTTTTTCCTGATGCTGCCAGTTGCAGGAATCCCATAACAAGAGAAGTGCTGACACCTACAGGGCAACCTACCTCAACCTGCTTACATCCAACTGCATCACTCCCACTGTACTGTCCAGTTAAACAAGCATATGATTTCAAAATGTGACAGTTACTTATCTGATTTTTTAAAAAATCATTGGGGTAATACCTCTTCACTCATTTTCAGACCACGTTTTTCTTTTATACATCGACTGAAAATGCAATACAGGCCAATTTGTGTTGATTGTCTGAAGGCATTAAGGGACCTGGTAAAATAAAACCTGAGGGTACTTTTCCATTTCCGTTTCTACTCCCTGGTAACGGGCTCAGCACCTCTCATTTCTGTGTCTATCTTCTTTACCGGATTTTTTGGGGTGGAAACAGTCCCTTAGGACTTTTAATTAAGAGATTCCTTTCCGTTTCTTTGTTCTGTAAGAGCGACCACAGGTCAGAGACAATTCCTCCAGCACTTTTTTCTAGACTTTTACTCCTTCCCTGTCTCATCATTAGTTTCATTTTATTTCCATTTCTGTTCCCCAGTTGAACACATTTCCTCTGCCTCAAAGACTCTTTACAGCCAACA
The DNA here is from genome assembly GCF_964237585.1 of Gallinula chloropus. Classification (NCBI taxonomy): domain Eukaryota; kingdom Metazoa; phylum Chordata; class Aves; order Gruiformes; family Rallidae; genus Gallinula; species Gallinula chloropus. Next base: position 13,477,818 of record NC_140086.1, read on the forward strand.
GCACTGGGCCAAGACTCCAACCACAAAACCCCATGGCAATATAGATGCCACACGTGTCATGCTGCAGAACAGCTTACAAAGTACCACAAGTTTAACATCGATGTCACATTGCCGCGACGCGAGGGAAGAATGCTGCCAATCAGTGTGATTGATAAAGCACTTCACCTTTATTCCAAGCACACACTTCCTTTTATACTATTCCTACCACGTGTTATACTTACCATATTTTAATTGGCTCTTAACTAAAGGTTACATTTACATACTCCACCCACCTTGCAGCCTGGGAATCGTGTCTCTTTCTCAGTCCCAGGAGCACTGAATCCTTATCACACCCCCTGCTCCCACATCCCGTGGCCTGGCTACATGATGCACAAGAATATGCTGACCGATTGTTGATCCTTTTGTTCTCACCAAGACGTGGGGCCTAATCTTACTAGACTACACAGGCGACTGCTTGGACAGCTGCTCCATAGGCTCATGGCCTTGCTTCTCAAGCCATTCTGCATCATCACATGGAACATTTTATTCCTGAAAAGTGACTTAATTCTTCCTGTTCCTAAATGTCTCTTCTCAGGATCTGGGACAGTGCTGTCCTGTAGCTTTTGAAGCAGCACACTTAGAAATTGAAGAAACAAAAAAAGAGAGTCATGCCAAGCCAAAACATTCCATCAGAACCTATGTCTGCACAGAATAATTGAGATCAAAAAGGACCTAAGGTAGTCACTAGTCCAAACTTCCCCTCAGAGGAAGGACAGCCATGAGACCAGATAGAGTTGCTCAGGGCCTTATCATGTCTGTTTTTTTTAAAACCTCCAAGGATAGAGGCTGCACAACACTTTGAGAACCCTATTCCAGGTGCAAGAAGCTGAAGAGTCCTTGACTGCTTGTCAATGGCTAAAACATCAGTGCATTGTCAATGGTATCTTCATCCTAAATCCAAAATACTGCATTAGACCAGCTACAAGGAAAACATTGTCCCCATTGGAACCAGGACAGACAATTAAACAAATTATGTCTCCATTAATCTGCACAAACCCAATGTCAGTATTCATTTAAGCTGTCATAAGCCAATACCTCCACCTTCCTATTCACATCGAGATGCTTCAGATTCCCTTCTGTGAGGCTGTGCAGAAACACCTAACAAAGGATCAAGGATATAAGGAGTTACCTGCACCCCCAAAGCCTGTGTTACTGAAAACAGCACCTCAAGTTTGTACAACCTCAGCACACCACGTGATGTCATTCAGCTCTGTGTACAAGATGGAACCCTGAGCCTAGTATCTCATTGAAGCCCCAGAAGTACTTCATGTCTCCGAGCCCAGCTCAATTCCTGCTGAGTCCCAGCTCACCAGAAGGCCCATCTGCAGATTAGTCACCCAAAGCCCTCTACAAGAAGCATTAAAAAGCTCTGTTCCCCCAGAACAAACTGTGGATGAGGGGGAGGATTAATATCAGCTGAATAAAGCCAGACACATTTCATCTACGGTTCAAAAGGAGCCTTGAGTTTTATCTTGATGACAAAGCTAGAGGCATGCATTTGGAGCATTTAAGGTGAACAAAAGGCCCTGGGATGAGGAAGAGAGTAGAAAAGAAAAAAGGTAGTTACATACAAATTGTCAAGAAAATCTGAGATAGCAAAAAGGAAAGTTTAAACCCAAGGAGGAGGTTATTAGGTTTCTTTCACCATCTAGGTCTGTATTCCTTTTTTAATATTGTAATCTAACAGTCAGGCTCTTCGCAATTATACTGCCAAGATGAATCCTTAGCCTGGATTATTTTAGAGAAATCAAAAAGTTCCCATTTTGATCTCATTTCTTCTAAGCTCCCAGTCAAAAATGACTTTAAAGAACCTGGGTGAAACACTACATATGCAGACATCCAGTTTCAAACATCCAGTGTCAAACACTGAAGGTTTAGACTGTGGCTGAAGGAGGTAGAGTGTAGACCATCCTCTTGTACTTTCCCTTTCCCTTTGATGTTAAACATATGGTATGGAAAAGACTACATGAAAATTGTGGGTTCTCCTGCTAAAAGAGCAATTCTGCAGAATAATGTGCATACAGGAAAAAGATACTTTGATGACATTTAGGAGTCTTGAGCACTACAGTGATAGTGACATTTTAGTGCTGTGCCCAAGAAGAGAAATGCTGCATGTGGAAGGATTCTGCACATGGGTTGACCTACACCACAGTTTATTTGTAAACGTGTTACATGTGCCAATAAGTTAACTGAACACAGACTTTGTACAATTCAACATATAATATTAACAAGGTCACACTAGAAGAACTCAACTGTATTCTGTTACAGTCGTACTTTAAAACCTTCAAAATACAAACCATTTGGAACACTGAACACAAGAATAAAGGAAAATGTCAGAACAATGAGGGGGGAAAAAACCCACACAATTGTGAAATAATAAGTCTTCATCAAAAAGCCTGAAAACAAACATAATGTACTTTATACCTGGCTCCTGAACATCATCAGGTATATCCACCGAACACTACTTGGGCTGTGCCAGAGCACAAAGCCAACCTCTCTTCTGCAAGTTAAAAATCTTGCTGAAGACTGAAAGTTAAAACTGCTTTACAATATGTAATGCATACGATGTTCCCCACTGTCAATAAAACTACCCGAAGAAAAGCAATGGATTTTATTTGTCTTTATTTGCAATACAATATAAAATAGATTCTTTTGGTATGAGGATCTTTGAGATCTTATTTTTTACACCATATTTAAACAAAAGTCACATACTTTAACTAAAGTCTCTGGACCATCCCAAGCACTGGAGCTGTAGTCGACTTTCAGGTATTTTATGGTCTTCTTTGGTTGCAATCTATTCAGTAAACTTCAGATATGCAGACTTGAATATTTAAGCTCCTGAACTAGTGCTGAAGCACATAATTTAGAGTGGCTCAAGTTCTAAAAAACTGCATTGTATTTGGAATTCTGTTAACTGTAATATTTATGGGTATTAAACAACTCTGAAGGGCAGGCTACTTTTATTTAGAAACTTTACTTGAGACAACCTAATAACAAAGGGAATCCTTCACTTAGTAACACTGAAGAATATGCAGTGAGAACAACACATTTTCATCCATTTTCAAGCTTCCATACAACTTGCACTATCATCACTTTACATACTAGTATAGACAGTGCATGGCAAGATTCGATACAATACGCCAAACTAGCTCATCTACTACAGCTCACTGTAGCGCTTAAAGTAACATCTATAGTACTGAAAGTGTAAGCCATCACCTACTGCTTAGTTCCTCTACAGTGCTAGGTATTGGCTTAATCTCCACCTAACTATTCTCATAGTTAATGTTTCCTCTGCCATTTCTAGCAGGTTGACATCCAATTCCTCTTTAATTTCTTTTGAAGGAAATAAGGCAACTTAAACCGCTATGGAGAGTATGCACGTCCAGTACAAAGGTCACTGCAGCATAAATGATCAACATCATATAGATAATCTAGCTCTGTAATATACACAGAATATTGAGTTCACCTGCTGTTGGTAAAATACAAAACCCAAACTGATGTGAAAGCAGCACTGAGCAAACTGAAGTACTACAGACTTCCAGTTTCTTAGAGCACAAGTCCCACACTTACACCTTAGGAATGTATATAAAGCAAAGGAAAAAAGAAAGGAATTTTTCACAGTTGTAACTGAAGCCATTGCATTACCCTGTGGTGCTGTGTTTGCCCTTTTCAAACTCCCATTGTGTTTTTTCTTAGATTCATACAGAACAGGATACAAAAACCCAAATGTTGCCTTTTTTCTCCTTGCTATTGTGCAGCATCACCTATGCCACAGATTCTTGGTCCATTACGGATCGTAGGCTCATAATAACAGGATGATTAAGTCTCATTTTTAACTATGACTCTTTAAAACAAGGCAGTTCCAGTCAATAAGAGTTGGCAGAGTACTTTAGGCAGCTGGGTTAAGTCTTGAAGTTTTGCATCTCTTGTTCTCCTCATGTGCTAAATGGGACAGACTTTAAGCTGGCAAAAAGCTGTTAATGCCCAATATAAACAAAGTGAAAACATGCTACATAAAAATCATCCTCTACACATAGGGCCAAAACATAATTTTAGATGGAATTTTTTCCTCGCTGTTAATGTTTGTCATAATCAGCAGCTAATGGTTCAAGGACAACAGATTCAGAGAAGTCTCTACCTACACCTCCTCTGCTGTTTTCTTCCTTTGCTAATGACTGTCACATGAAAAATCATGAGCTCTGTTCTTTCAGACACTAATCAGTAGGACAAATCCAGTTATCTACCTTAATCTCAATTTATTACCACAGGAGTTTTCCCACAGCAATCATCACCAGCTTCAAACTACAAGGGACTGACTCAGACACCCTGGTTTCATGCAAAGAGCAAGATGAATCCATTATGAAGAGCCCCATGAACAGAGCTGACTACTCCAGCCCTTCCATCATTCTGCACCTCCATCAAATTCTGCCAGGGATGAAAGTTCACCACTTGTCTTCAAAAGTGGCTGCAAGCCATCAGCAGAGGCTTTTGAGTCTGCTCTAACTCAGCCTCCTGTGAGCATCAAACATCTTTCTACCGTACTGATTTATCAAGGCTTCAGTGTTAAGCTGAGCTACAGAATTCAACAATTCTTAATGCCCCATATCACCATGATACTTTTTTTTTTGAACAGTCGGTATCACTGAGCTGTCAGAGGAAGAGCCAAATCTCTTACCTTTATACAGAAACATTTTCAGTAATACAGTACAAAACTAAACAGAATTTATGTCTGAGTAACGAACATAGAAAACTACTATTGCAATTTTGTGGTGACAGCATAGAAATTTAACAATCATCAGAAAGCCTAGAAAGGGCGTGTTTTAGTTATAAAAGAAAGATTGTCTCAAGATAAAAATAGTGCTGACAGCTAAAAAGCTCTCTGTTGCAGCAAGATATGCAGTAATGAGTAACGAGTTCTAGATGGTTTAAGCATTTCCCCAATACTGCAACACAACACATTTTTGTAACACTACTTGTACATGGGTTATGCTGCAGCAGCGGTACACTTCTTAGTGGTTGGCACTAGGAATTAACCATAATAGAAGAAAGGCCTTTAGTGATCGATGCATGGGAATCTCTATTTGACCTGTGTCCTTAGGTGTGGTTGAAAAAGACCGAGGAGGGGGACCATCCATTCCATTCAGATAATACCCCTTCTTTGAACATGAGATTCTTTGCAGGAAGCGGCACACCCATGTCTGCAGAAAAAGGCTGCAGAAGTGAACTTGAAGAACCAGCATCATGGAGCTGATCCAGTGTTGCAACACCTTCCTAAAGGAAAAGGAAGAAAAAGATGGTATCTTCAGACAAACAACAACGGAGAGAACATGACAGGCAGAACATGACAGGCTAATCTCATCTGCAAATACACTCAGCGTTTCCAAAGTGTGTTACTTTAATCCAACAAATACCAAATCATTATGGAATTAAAACCAGAATAAACAAAAGGAATCTTCAGCAAAGTCTGAGGGTTAAAGTTGAAGGAAAGGCCTTGCAAAGCTGTAAAACCTTCAAGACACTTATTGCACTGCTATTTATCCTATACTCTGCTGAGAGTTATGCATGTATTTGGAGGCACTGATTTGACCATAGTTTCATTTCCCAGAAGTTTGTTTTTCTCAATTTGAAAATCACTTTGGCACCTTCTTCCCCCCACCACCATATAGATCATCAAGAAAAGTGTATCTCAAGTAACATCTAAGTGATTATGACAGGAGTCACTTGGGACTGTTTGACAGATGGTTTCAAGGCTTCTAACCAACTGGCAATCTTCAGCATCCCTATGAGGAAGCAGTTTCGGGATCACACCATTACATTACCTGGATAAGTAACCAGCAAGCTCCTCACCTGACTGAAAAGGCTTTTAGAGAAAGGTGTTGTAAGACACAAGCATTAAGCAGATTCCATACTACATGTGGATGTGCCTTGCTAGCACATGCTTCCATGCACAATTACAGCAGCCTGCAGACCTGGAATTCCTACTTCCTTGCTACACAAGGTCCCCATTCTCTTTTACAAAACCTCCCAAAACATGTAGTTTTACATCTTCATACTCAATTAGCATTGAGTTCTAGCTGATTTTAGGACAAGTGCAAAAAGTAACTGGTATGAAATACATGTTATTGTATTTTATTTTTTTCCTAAGGGAACACATTTGACTTGAGAGGCAGATAAACTCAACACGTTCCAATATCCATGGTTTGCAGTAAGCCTCCTTAACATAGCTAAACCACCCAACTAACCAGCAGAGCAGTCTGTGTTATAACAGGAAGGAAGAACAATTTTACTGTGCATGTCCCATTAAAAAAAAAAAACCCTCAACCTAATTACACACAAGATGCAACCACAGAAGTTAAGACAAGTATTAAATGAGGCTAGAAAGGGATAGGGAAGTACTCACTTTTTGATACCAGCAGAATTTGAGGTTGGCTGTGTTCTTAATACAGTTACAATTTAAAGAAAAAGCAAATCAAGCAAATATATGTTTCCCTACACCCAAGAATGGCAAGTAGGAGGGGGCAAGAAGGAATGACAGACCATACAGAACGATTTACACCTGGATTATTGCTCCTTACCTGGAATGAATGAACAAAATTAAGGACCTGAAGTGACAACTTCCTACTGGAATGTAAGAGTTTTTGAAGGCTGCCAAAAATAAAAAAAGAGAAGAAGCTTTGTCCAAGGTGTACAGAGTTTTACTAGTATAGTACCATCATAGTAACTTGTTCACAAGTAACTCTAGTAGTTCCTAACATCATGTGACAGAGTCACACAAAGAACACTTGATATTACTATCATCATTGAAGAGGTGCTCAACTCATCTTCTCTTGAGTCTAGTCAGCTAAATGTTATTTCCCCTTCACACCATATGCTAAAACTGAAACTACTGCAACTGAAAAATGCTATTTTACATAAGATATATTAATATATTAGACTTTACCATGTCTCATTCTTGTCTAGGACAGTCTGGTAACATGACTTTTACGCAGTAGATTAGTGACATGCTGTTAAAAAGCAGGTTAAGTAATATAATAAAAGCCTTGGTTTTGGTCTCCCTATGAAAGGAAAAGAAAAAACCCACCACAAAAGCCAACACTCCAGCAAATCCAAAAAGCCCATTATTGAAAGAGTAATCTTTCATAAAGATAAGCTACAGTAAAAATCAGAAGATAACTCGATCATAAGCCATGGCTAAACTTAGAGTAGAAACCAATTAAAAAAAATCATCCAAAGCTAAATGCATTTTACATCTAAGCATTACCTGTAATCTTCCTCTGGAACAGCGGTGGGATGCAGGGGTTAGGTGGAAGAAAGGAAAGCCTGTCCTAGGCTAGGAATGGGATATGAGTAGGATGGCACCTAAATTCACTACTTTCCTGATCTGTTCATGGTTTACTATAAAGAATTAATTTTCCTTGAAGAAACTAGGAAGAGAGCCTAACCTTCATACAACTAAGGATTAGTAGATTGTACATTATAACTGGCATCTATGAGCCAAAAAGGCAACCACCTTACACACTATAATCAGGTACTCTATGTAGCTTAGCTCAGTTCTGTTCCTACAGTTATCAAGTTACAGGCATTTCTGCAGAAGATCAGGAGGCAACACGTGCAACCGGTAACTGGCAAATTTCAGCTCACCTTTCTTTTCTACATAATCCATGAGTGGCAATTTTTCTGCAGACTTTCTGATTCAACTCAGAGCTGAAGAGTGGAATGCCAAAGCATAACTCCAGGGGAACCCACTCCAGTTCTGTTGTGGGTACTACAGAAAGAAAACCAAGAGACAACCAAATTTTAAGAAAAGACAAAGCAAGGATCCCAGAATCAGTTCTCAGATCAGGCTCCATTGGACCATTCGTATTTTAGGACAGTTCATTCACTGAACTGCTCAGAGATTCAAGTGAATTTGCATTTTAAGGAGGAAGAATGGGTAGCACTGCACATACTGATCCAGACAATCATCAGACAAGTTCAGATAGATAAACCCAAGATCTTACTGGACAGAAAATATTCACTACATGCCATTTGTCATGGTTTTTTACCTTCAAGGCTTTGCTTGGCCGCAGAATCCATTGGGGTTTCTTCTATTACCATCTCAAATGACTCTGTGCTACCATTTACATCAGATCCTGATGCTAGTTCAGCTTCCCCTAAAAATACAGTAATTCTTACATAAACAGGCAGATGAGTATCAGTTTAGTTACCACCTGATGTAAGGAACAAGACACGAGCTTTTGCCCAAAGACCATATAGCTACAAAACTGGACAAAGGGATATGGAGAAACACAGAGCCCGATACATTTTAGGACTAAAAAGTGTCACTCAGGGATTCTCAACACACTTATGGAAGATTAAGTTCTGGCATTACAAAAAGGAAAAATTTACTTTTAATGCTTTGAAATTATCCCTTTTCTCATCTGCTGACTGTTCTAGTTGTGTCATTTTTTTTCAGTCTGTATTTGCTATTTCTGAGCAAGTCACAAAGAAGAATTAAGCCTACTGCCAACAGATTTACACTCCAAATGGGTTCCTGTCTGTGGTGGATAGTATTTTGTAGAGCTACAAATCAAAGACCTGCAATCCTGCGTTCACCTTTGCTAAAGGGACCGTGTGTGAAGTTACAGAATGACAGTTGTGGGTAACTAACCTCTCCCATCAGAGGCATCGCTCAGCTTCCTGTCAGCCTGCCGACTCCAAGGATTCAGCATAGTGACGTAGCCACAAAAGTGCTGCAAGTCTACTTTGCTTCTCAGGACTTTTAAAGCTGTATGAATGCCCATGTTCACACGAGAGAAATCTAGTAGAAAAGAACACACGTTCCAGTTTACGTTACAAGATGCCTCCTCCACAACCATTAGTTCATCTCTAGGCCAGGCTAAACTTTTTATCTGGATTTTTCTCTCTTGCAATGCTTCTGTTTAGCGATCACATTGGTAGACCTGGGACAACACAAGTGATCACAATCTTCCCACACCAAGCACTAACTGGCATTTTATAGCACAGCAAGAGAGCCAAGGAGAAAGTAGAATACAAATTGAAGGTGATCCCTCTCTCAGAGAGACACATACAGACAGCAGAGATGGCAAGGCTTAGCTAGGAGTCAGATGTCAACCCCTTTCAGTGCCAGAGTCTTTTATGGAAAACAATACAAGATACCCATGTTCCACATATCTGAAATTCTGAAGAATGAAAATCAAGTATAAGTAGTTAACAAGGAGTTTCAACATTGAGTTCATGCTAGAAGAGATTCTGCCTTCAAGATTTTTCACCTAGCATCAAGGCAGAAGAAAAACAGCCATCCCAGAAAGAGCTGATATAAAAAAAAGTAATTCATTCTGAGCCCAGTGAAAACTAAATGAGGAAGTTAGCTTTACTTCTAGTTGGCCCAGATTTTTCTACGTGGTAGCTAATGTAATTTTCAATTTCCTGTTGGGAACTTCATACTATCACAACAGCCCTGATTTGGGAAGGCCTCAACTATGCAAAGCTTGTGTCCTACCCATCAAGGAACATTTCAGAATATTAATTCCTGCATTTTACAATCAGCTGAACTACAGCCTTTGAAGGAATAGATTTTGCTAACGAAGCTCTTCCTGGGGCTGGGGGGAACCCACTCCAAAAGAGTTCCCAGCACTGCTTATCAAGGTTTGCTCAGTTCTGGTCTCACCTGAGAGACACTGAACAGAATATATTTCCTAGGGAACCTGCTTTGGCAGGGGGTTTGGACCCGATGATCTCTCGAGGTCCCTTCCAACCCCTACAATTCTGTGGTATCAAATACTTCTTTATGCAGTTAATAAATATGCTAGAGAATAAGTCAGTACACAAAAAGGCAGACTCATAGGTTTTTGTGGAAGATACGTCTTCACATCTGTGCTAGGAGTGAGGCCAGAGAACACATTCTAATTTGGGAAGTGAAGACAGGGGAAGAAGATGGCATCTCTAAGCTCTGAACAGACTTGTCAACCACTTAAACATGCTTTCAATTTTCTCCATTAACTTGACTCATAATTCCAAGAAAAAAAATCATTAAAAGGATTATTGCAACCATACAGCACAAGGCAACATGCAAGAAAATTAAATACGGTGGTGGAGAGACCACATTAAAGACAGTCACTCACCTCCCTGCTGCTCAGCTTCATCAAATGGGAAAGGTATGTGCATTGTTTCTCCCATTCCATGCATGCCATGGCCCTGAACATCAAGAAATTAAATTAGGAACAGAAAAATAGACTCATCAGCTTAACTCCCATTTTCATCTACCAGTCAAGTAGATGAAAAACAAGCAAATCAAGATATTTATACATTAAAGTTCTTACTTAGCTTAAACAAGTAATTAAATAAAACACCCCACTCTTCCCCCAAAATGTATGTGAGTAACTAGAATGAAGTTAAACCTAAGTGAAGATGAGCAATTTCTCTCTCCAATTACTTATTATGAAGAGATTTCCTAACCACTTAACACTTCTGGAGGAAAATGGAGTTTCCATACCCAAGTACAGAACATTTCTGAGCAGTCCAGGCTATCACAAATGGCCATTTGAAAATCTGCAATTTTTTGTTTGCAACAGTATGAAACATCTATTTATTTGAACAATTAATTCTGAAAGTTCAGCTGAACTGAAGGGCCAGTAGCTATTTTACTCTTCCTGAATAGATAAACCCAGTCTATTTCTTCTGTTTGTGATAAAGGGCATGATTTCCTATCATTTACTGCTGCAGCTGAATACCAAGCATTCCAGAAATGCACTTCTTTGGAATAACAACTTGTACTCACAGCTTATATCACTACCACCTAAAAAGCTCATGCTTTTCTTCAGTTTAATTCCAGTTTACTTTATCCCCAGTCTCATAAATCATCTCATTTTTACCTGTCTGTAATACAATAATGCATATGTAATACACGTTCAGATCAATACCACTGAATCACAGCAGCTCTGGCTACGTTTTCCAGCTCTTGGCAAAAATGTAGTTCTCCAGTGTTGTTAAGAGTTTAACCCACCCCCCCCTCCCCCCAAAAAAAGAAGCAGGTACCCATCCTTTGTTATGCAGAGCATTCCTACCTGAATTAGAACAGCAGAATGCGTTAAAGCATCATTCAACATTGTGAGCACATTTGAAGTGGGTACTACTCCTGGGTCGTGACCCCATGACGTTATTAGTAAGCGATCATAACCCTAGAAGAGAGAAATGAAGAGTGTTTGCAGCAGGAATGGACTATCCAAGCACATACAGTGTCACCACAAATAACTCCAACTCTGTAGCATTAGGCTTTCTACCACGAATCACTCATGTTCACATTCCTGATAAAGACAGAAGTCTGCCAAGCTCAAAGTTAAGGTGCTATTTTGAACACGGGGTACCTGTCACCAGTTCCTGTAGAACTACATGGCCATGGCAGCAGCCTTCCAGCAAACAAGAGATGAAAATAACCCCACAAATTTAAAAGCAAACGATAAGCTAGATAAAATAGCACCATCAAAAGTTTCTAATAGCATTTCAGAGACAGAATGGGAGAGGTCAGCATCTGAAGTCTTTCAAGCATGAGTTACCACATGCTTGTGGGACTTATTGCCAAAACACTGTATAGATGTTAAAGAGTTTGGTGGATTCAAGGCTGGAAGGAATTCATGAGAGGAACCAATCACTGCAGAGACTAGAATTCTAGTCACAACCTCTATAAACTCAAAATCACATACAGCTCAGGAAGTTACAGACCCAAACATGGGAAAGGCTGCCAAGGTTTTAAGAGGAAATATGACATGTTGTGCTTGTTTTCCTACTTCCAGCCACTGCTACACACAGGCTACTGGGCTACAATGTTCTTTTGTCCAGCCTTTATTAGATTATTCTGTCATTTAAACTGCAGAGACAATCACAGCCTAGAACTTCAAAGTCTCAATCATAGCTTTCTACAGTGGACAGACTGGAAGTGATCATCTTAGCTATCTTTTAAACCAGGAAAAGTTGTATGTAGAGGTGTCCTTTCCTATAAGATACCAATAAAAGCACTATATACTATGTCTCTACCTTTTGATATAGCTCTTCTACACCTTTGTAACACACTCCAGGGATGGGCTTACAAATTCACAATGACTGCAATACCACATTTTACACTAAAATTAAAAGGGGTGGCATCAAACACACTGGAGTCTCACTGTGACAAGAAGAGACACCTAAGTAGCACTCCTTTTTCAGAACCTAAGATTCTACATAAAAATTGCTCCCAGAAAAGGTACATTCACCTATAATGAATTATACCTATGATTTCAACTGTTATCCTTAACCAGTGTACAGCATATCCTTGTAATGTTTGGAGAAAGGAGGGAGAATAATTCCATGCATACACTACCTGGAAAATGTCTGGAAGTTTTCGAAGACGTGTCCCTTTAGAGAGCAACAGAGAGGGTGGGCCCTGTCCAGTTATATGGTAAATATACAGCTTGAACCACACCGAACTGACTTCTGGGATCGCTGGTCCGATATGCTGAAGAAAAGATTATTCAAGAAATTACAGAGAATTTAATATTCCAACTGTTATATATACAGATACCATTTAATATTAAGAATCAACAGTTTTAAAGAAACATAAGTCTAGTTTTGCAGCACAGGAATTTAATTGTATTACTCTGATGATATTCCAGGTACTTAGTTCAGTACTGCAAAACTCTCTACTGAAAGTTGATAGTAAAGAGTTTTCCATTACTGAAAATCCAAGAACAACATAGCTGGCATTGACTCTACTTGAACAGATAAATTGTTAATAAATAAAAAAATTATTAAGTATTCACATTTTTCCTCACTAAGCAGTGTTTTCAGATGAACTGCAAAAGTATTCTACATGCCAATAACTGAGTCACTTTAAAAAGATGCCCAACAGATGTATCCAAAACAAAGCTAATACGAAATTACTATATTACTTGGTACTGAGGGAAAAACCACCAGTATTTTTTCACCTGGGGAGTACAGCTGCTAATAGGTCGAATTTCATTGGTAAGTGGTGCCATGGAAACCAGCAAAGTATAGTTTTTGTTGAGAACTCTGCTGCAGGTAGCTGGATCCAAGCCGAGCAAACTCTCACATCGTAAGAGGTCCAAGGGAAACCCTGTGTTGGAAATAAAAGATTCTTATATTACCACTTAAGATGAAACTAACAACCCAAAATACCATTTCAGATTTTCTATTGTCCCCTGCTCAGCCATGAACACAACATTTTCCACAACCAAGCTCTAAAGTGTCAGGATGAATTTTAATACGTTTGTACATGATTTTAACAATTCCAATCATAGTGTTGTCTGGAACAGAACTACAGCTTGCTCACCAGCTAACTGATCCCAGGAGATAAGCACAGAGACAATAAATTAGGCAAGATATTTTTTTAAAAAAAAAAGAAAAAATCTACCATTAGAAGAATACACTTTGATGGCTTGGGAAAAAATGTTTCTTTGGCAGAACAACTCTGAATAAACAATGACTCCTTTATCACAGCCTTCAGAAGAACAGATTTTTTTAACCAATCTCTTCCTCAAATTCAGCTTGTCTTGCCAACATTATCTTTAATCTGTTACTCTGGATGTTAATTCCAAACCTTGGCAACCACATCTGTCTTTTAAGAGGCAAACCCAGTAAAGCAGGCTCAAAGGATGGTGAAAGAACAATGTTTGGGCATCAAAACTTTTTAAACAAGTAGGATACAGGTTGCTTTGTGAAATAGCAACTTAATCAGACAGTTGAGTGTAGGGCAAGTACGTAAATTTAGGATTTCCCAAAAACGTTTGCAGTACCGTTATTTGGTTGATCAGGTTGTACAGTTTGTGCTCCTAGGTCTTTATTATGTCGCAAAAACAGTATTGTGTTCCTCAGAGTAAGTGCGTGATCAAAGTATCGCTGTGCTTCCCCTTCTCCTGTGCTTTGAACCTAAACAAGAAACAAAATAAAATGGGTACAAGTGGCACGCTGTTTCTACAGGCATCAATTACACAGGAGATTAAAAAATTAGCATTTTAAAGCTTTGTAATTGAGGTACAACCCAGCAGCTTATATGCAAAGGAGATTTACAGCAACTGTTAAATGAGAAGTGAGTCCTGGCCAGGCTAGGCAAACAGTCAAAAAGTACTTAAAAGACAACATCCATAAACCAGAATGACGACTCAGTCTTTAGGGAAAGACTTGTTCTTTTCACTGTATTGTTATATGAGTGGTTTCACACAACGAAAAGAAGGGGGTGGGCAGGGTTTAACACTAACAGATTACCTTTTCCAGCTCCACCAAGAAACTGTCAAGACTCTCATCTGAGAGTTTCCCGACTTCAAACATAGTGACTGCGTGACTTTTCAAGTTCTGGAACAAAACGAAACTGTCTTAATTCTTTGAGAATGGAATGGGCAAGTAAAAGTTTTTATTAAGTAAAAACACTTCTTAACAACAAACAATACAGAAGTTCTAAAAGATAATTAGAGCTGCATTATAGTGAAATATTGAAATCGAAGCATTTTAAAGCTCTACTTATTTATTCTTGGCATAATACATTGAACAATTTTGACATACTGGTGAAAGATTTCCCATCATTAAAAAGGCAGTGAGAGTAGAATCAAACAGGAAGGCAATACGCTTTGTGTGTCCACTGGACAGGTTGAGGCTGCTCACGCTGGCTGTTTCAGCTAACAGAGAAAAAAAAGAAAATACATGAGCACATCTCTTTAAAAGTAAAGATCACCGAGTCTAAGTTAAATCTATTAAAGAAAAAAGTTGGTTATTGCCATTCTGAGTAGAACAGAATTGCCTTAGCACTACTAAACTACTGATTAACTTAATTCAGAAGTTGGTATCTGTGTGTCGGTTGATACCCGCAACACAATCAGCCTCATCTTCCCAAAAAAACCTCTGTCTAAATAATTTTAAACCAAGAATTAAACACCACCTCCCCCACTGTATGTTCCATATGAAAAAAGGTTCTACATAATCTGTGTTTTATTTGTTTCTAGACCCCTTTACAGCCTGTAGCACTCTAGAAATATAAAAGTAATTGATCCTAAAGTATTAAAATTTACTGTTAGTGCTAACCTGGATCATCTTGACTGTTGGTATCTGTATCTGTGGCTGATGACCCAGCTTCCTGTATAGGACTTCTGTTTTCCCCACTGTCCCATGAAAGCAGCATCTTTTGAGGGTCCAAAGTACTCCTATTAATGTGAATTAAAATCCACATCTATCGGTCACTGTAGCACCAGAGAAGTATCTCTGTTTTCCAGTGCTAGAAATCCATGCATACGCATACCCAATACATGCCTTTCAATACTTCTAAGCCCTAAACCAGTCAAGCTTGATGTCCCTCAGTCCTGCTTTAGCCTCTAAACTTTAGAAAAGTTTATTTGGGAGTTCAAAATTACCAGTTTTGAAAAAAAGAGATCTGAAAAAAAATGAAACCAACATCACTGATATATCCAATGAAAAAATAAAACAAAATTAATCCATTTTGTCATCCCAGTCTGAATCAGCATGAAACCCAACTCAGGCACAGCATTTGCTTTAAAGGGCTTAGCAGATACTGAACTGAAAGTGACAAGCAATTCCTAATCAATGCAACTTCACAGTCAAACTTGGAGACCCGTTTCTTGACTGGTATTAACATCAATTTCCCAGAATTTAATACAGATATACATGACAGAGTCAGTGACAGGACTGTGATACTACCTGATAGCAAGCAAGCAGACTTCATGTAGATATTCACTCAGTATCTACACCAAGAAACTCTGTCTCTGTACTAGCACAGTAACAGCCGTTTGCTGCCTCTGGCCCAGGAGTTTAAAGTAAATATCCACTTATCTAATTCAGAAGTGAGCAAATAGGCACTTAAAGGCTGAAAATTGAACACAAAGTAACAGCAACAAAAGCAGTACATTGAACTTACAGGCTAAATTACCACCCTTTATATTCAGATTAAAAAGAGGATCAAATATTTGTGTCATTATACACATGAGAAAGCCAAGTGAGATCTGTTGTTGCAGAAGTCAGAGCAAGCAACCAATAGCTTTGCAATCAGACTTCGGTTCTAAGCTTTCTCTTCAATGATTAAAATAAGCTTTGCAAAAGAATGAAGACACTTACTTCAGCCTGTTTACTGAAGGAACATTCTTCCACGATGGATGGAGATTATCCAGGTTTATTACTTGGCCCTTTTTATGAGCAAAGCCTAATCGACAATACATGGACACAGCATTCTGCAGGAACACATGTGCATGTTATAAGCAACTGCTGTATGAAACCAGGTCGCAAACCAGTGAACTCTCCATATCAAGTTCAAGAAATGCATTATATGCACATACCTTTACTAAAGATAAGTCAATCTCCAAGACATTTGCAAGCTGAAAAAAAAAAAAGAAGAAATCAACTCAACAGCACAGTATTAGCAATGCAGAGTAGTTTACCAGTTATGGGCTTTGGCATCTTTTTGTTGGTTGTCTTTATTTTTAAATATAGTCTGTACTGGTAGGAGCAATTG
Source organism: Gallinula chloropus (assembly GCF_964237585.1). Taxonomy (NCBI): domain Eukaryota; kingdom Metazoa; phylum Chordata; class Aves; order Gruiformes; family Rallidae; genus Gallinula; species Gallinula chloropus. The sequence continues at coordinate 13,494,361 of NC_140086.1, forward strand.
TGTCTTTATTAAAAGTGATGAAAAAAGTGGATGAAGTCCCATAATTGTCCCCCTTGAAAGCATGCAAAAGAAATATGAGGTTATCTTCCATTGTGTAATGTCTAAGTTAATCACAGCTACAGTTTCTATGGCAGTCATGTGTATGAGAAGTTATGCAAAGAGGAAAAGAAACCCTGGATATATTTAATGGGTGTTTTTCATGTGCTTATTCACCAAATTTTGAGAATAAGACCATATGAAAACTTATTTCTCATACTGACATTATAACTTATGCAAAAGTTACATTCCTACTTTAAGCCAAGGCCCTACGTGTTTTCACTGACAAAAACCAATTAATTTTATTTCACACTACCAAACCAGACTTGTTCCAGTTCTAAAAATAGTCTAGATCAGTCACCCCTCAAATGTATAAACTCATTTCAGCTGATGGAATTGTTTCATTGAATTGAAATTACTCCTTCAAGCCTAAACGTGCTATAAAAGTTACATTCAAGATAAAAGGAACAGCTTGGCTCTTAAGCCTCTAAATGAAATCACTTGATATCAATCCACATCACTGCTTTAAGTATTTTCATACACATGCTTTGGGCCCTTTCAAGTATTCCTATCTGCCTCATGCAAGGTAAGTTTTACTTACCTCTGCCACATTAGTATGTTCATCTATTGAAACAAATATCTTGTACAGAAGTGTTTCAAAGTAATCACCTTGCACTCTGTTCATCACAAAACCTTCAAGGGGTGGCACTGAAAAGAAGAATTACTTGCAAAATTACAATTTGGTAACTTACTTTATTAGACTGAAATTCATAAAACCAGAGAAATAAATTTACCTTTATACAGTTTTCACGGTACCTGTAATTTTCAGGATTTTCCACTCCCAAATAATAAAAGCCTAAATATAGCACTCATGTTTGATTAAATCCTCCCACTCCTTAAGAGAATGTGTCAATATGCTTTCTTATAAAAACTACAACCACTCTACCTCACATCATAGCCATGCAGTCTCCAGCTCAACCAGTACGGATAATTCCCATTCATCCAGCCCATAAATGATTTTGTAATGTGGATGGAGTTTGAATCATGGCTCTGATTGGAGAGGGACACAAAAAACCCACCCCACCCAAACACTCCAGAGCTGAGACTCCCAAACCTGTTATCTGAGCAGTAAGTCTCTTGTACTTAGAAGACCTTCACTTAACTGACCTCTGCTCAAGCAATGGCAGGTACTTCTGCATGTCCAGGTTCCAAATTATTTGTGTCTTTGCAGTGAATTGAGGAACCCAGGAGACCCAGCATTGCAAAACATGTTGTTCAAAGGGCAGCCATATGCTGTGCTAGTTTAAGCTCCTACATAGTCCCCAGACATGGCACATGACTAACTGGGGTGACAAGACCACGAAGGATGGAACCTATGCAACCGATGCAACCTAAGAGTTGCATCTGTCTAGAAAACAGGTGTCAAAACCTCACATCCTTTCTTGTCATTACAGACTTATGGGAGGTTCTCAATAATTCTAGCCATAACTAAGAATTTCATTTTATCTAAAAACATACAGAAAATAACCTAAGAACTCAAGTTGAAAAATATCTTATAAGAATAATGTTTAATTGGGCTGAAAGCATTTAGTCAGGAAAAAAAATTCCTAGCTCAAATGTTCTGTTTAAGCAAACTCATGCACACAGACAAGCAGCTTCCAAGACAGAGAACTCCAGGACAATGGAAAAGACAACAAGAAAACATATGTATACCACCATTAAATATTTACTTACCTGCTATACAGCTGTCATCAGATATTGGTACATCGAGGTAAATAAATCCTTTGTTATACAAACCTTGATAAATAAAAGCACATCATTTTAGAGGGAAAAAATACCAAAGCCAGGTATTTTCTGGAGTATTAATGATACAAAACTAGACTTCACCATCAGCCAATTCAGAATTCCAAGTAATTTTTCCTGATAGCCTTTGCAGTAGACTATTACTTCACAATGCACGGATCAAGAAACCACATCTAATATTAAACAAGTGTCACCCTAAGCCAGAGCTCTTTACTTGCAGCCTGACACAGTGCACTTGGGGCTCTACATGCACTTTCAGGACAACACAGCAGAATGATCACAGATCGAAGCAGCTACGTTTGTCAGAGATGAGCCCATCTCTACCTAACTGTTAACTTCATTAGAATCATAGAATCATTCATTTTCACAATCAACGCTGTACTGTCAAGAATTTGTAGGGTTTTTTAATCCTGAATTAGTATTTTCAGCTGAGGATGCTGGCTACATTTTGGTCCTCCACTAACTTTCAGGCTGAAACTCGCAGACTTTGCAGTAAGGATACAAACTAAACCACATCAGTTCTTATGGCCCACATGTGTCCTTCCCACACATCTTCACAGAAAGGGTTTTTTTTGAACAGCTAGAAAAATAAATTCTGGGATACTTCACAAGACATCAGCAAAACTGCAGTAGATATAGAAAGATATTGCACATATGGACAGTAATACTATGGATTTTTATAAACTACGCTTTCCCCACAAGACTGATTTGAGTACTAAGCATCTCAAATGAGTTCTGCAGAGTAAATAAGCTAGAAGTAAGTTTTTACAGAAGGACAAAATATTTCAGCATGGTTATTCTTAGAGTCTAAGATTTGTAACAGTAAATATGCTTCACTCTAACAGTAAAGCATAACCCTAAATTACACTGTATAAAATACGCCAAATGTATTGTTGGGGGTCCCTGTGATCGCTCCATCTACATCGTATCATTCTAACATGGAGGAGGAAAACCAACAAACCTCAGGTAAAGTGTTATTAAACTCCTGAAGTAGAATTGTCAGGACATCTCACATGCACACAGAGCTGAGCTCAGCCCAACAATAGCACGTGTGTATATATCTATAGTGTATCTAATAAAATTACCATTCCCAATTAGATCTTGGGTAAAACTTCTCTATTAAACCAACAACTAACCTGAGCTCATGCTGACAGAACTGCTGTTTAGCACAGACAGTGACACATATTCAGATATGCAAATGGTCAGGGATTAACAAATCAACTTTAACCCATCAGGATGACATTACAAGCCATGAGCACACTAGGGTTCCTTTTTGCCTTCTCTCCTTCAGATCCAACTCTCATAGCTGATATATCTTTACTTACTGTACCCAAAACATATTGATGGCATCACAGTTTGGGCTAAACAGCCTGCCTTCCCCAGAAAAGCCCATCCTACTGGTAGTCCATTGATCATTTGTACGTTACTTTTTCTACCCATGAGCTAGTATAGAAGGGTACTTATCTTTCTAAACCTGATCTGCAGTGCTCTACACAAGCGACACCAGGCTACTTCAAGAGATCGGTCATTAAGTGGTTTCAGAAATCAAATTTTCTTAAAGCCCTGTACTGTTTCAGATCAACTCCAGAGCTTGAATTTTGCCTCCCTCACTTTTTGTTTTGTTCGGTTTCAGTAAAAGGCAGTGGAATCCTGCTTCAATTTCTCTGGAAAACTGCAGTGCACAGCTTCAGTTGCTTTTAGTAAACCCAGCATTTAGGGACAGACTTCCCAAAGAGGTGTTTGTCAGTGGATTTGTACTCCCCTGCCAAATATTTGTCTGTATCTAATCTTCATTACTTGAAATCAGGATACATGCACCCCACTTTTCATTAATAGGTGCAGACCTTTGAGAAACAAGACAGCCTCTTAAATTTACACCCCACTTTTATGGTGTTCAAAACTGTATAAAAATCACAGAAATTCTCCTCCTTTGAAAGCAAGGAGCAAAGTTTTACCACCCAAGCCTACAAACTCAGACATTTTTCGTTTTAGTTTCTCTTATCCTCATCTACCTCCCTCTTCCCCACAATCTTTACTGCCAGTTTCTAATGACAGAATTAGTGGAATCAAACACTAACAGAGCAACAGCTGCTAACTTCTCACTGTTAAATCACAAGTTCCAGACTGCAGTCTGTACAAGCTCTTGAGTATTTTTCTTCACCTCCTCTTATGCTTCAGCTATATGTCCCCTTTTATTCCTAGTTCTTCAGACACTACTCTCAGAATTTACTAAGATGTACAAACAGAAGAGGAATGTTCATTAAAAACTTACTGTGAACTACATTGAAGTCTAATGACCCAGCAAGCTGAGGACCTGAATCAATTATCTTATCAATAGCAGACTTCTCTGATGTAGTACAGATCTAGGTAAAAGAAATCATGTTAGTCTTTTGTAGGACAAAAAGTCTATGCAACTCAGTTAACACCACTCAAAAAAAAAATCCCAAACATTTCAGTCTCAAATTAGTCATAATTGAAGTTAGTCATAATAGGAAGTAATTAATGTTCTTAAGCAAAATATTTGCACTGAATACACTGCAGTACCTGTTAAAGTCTTAATTTTTTTACTCTTGTTCCTGCACAAAGTTATGCATGCTCTAGGAACAATACTTAGTTGCACAGGTATTTGGCAAGTGAAGCCCACAATAAAATAGTTTTGCTCTGAACTGAGTGTTCAGCCACACAACTGGGATCATTCTAGAAAGAGGTCCACTGTGGTATCAAAGTACTGTGCTTCAGGTTAACTACTCTGTGCTGATGGGATGTCAAAATGTAAGCAGCCACTGCCTAAGATATTCCAAATAGTAGCTAAAAAACTATTCCATCACTGCTTTAAATATGTTCCAAACTAGACAAGAGACTTACAAAGAAGGAATTAAAATTCAGATCAAACAACCACCTGACTGTAAGAAGAAAGTGTGAGAACGGAAGTAGAATGAGGATGAAACATTAAGTCAGCTCACAAGTTTTTCATGAGCAAATGGTAAAAATG